>NC_056735.1:497386477-497720227 GCF_019279795.1 Protopterus annectens | reverse complement strand
TGAGGTATGTTTAAACATCAGTGCTACACCAGCTCCTTTCTTGGACAGTCTGTCTAGGTGAAGGATGTTTTATCCAGGTGGGAGTATTTCCTCATTTTGATGTGAGGTTTCAGCCAATTTCAGTTAGGATGAGAATATCTGGGGCGTACAAACTTATGTTGGCATGTAGGTCTTGGATTTTGTTACATATGCTTCTGATGTTTAGGGACATTATAAGGAGGTCAGATGGCTTTTTGTTGGCTGTGATTTGAGTTATGGGGGACTGCTTTGGAGGAGGGTTTGTGGTGAGGTTAGTGTTGAAGGGACCAGGGTTAGGGTGTATGTCTCCACTGAGGACTAGTTTCGAAAGGGTGTTTAGGATATATTTTATATACATAGTAAAGAACCTGTCATATCTTAGGGAAATTGTATTCTTAAATGTGGTAGGTGTTTGGTAATTGAATAGGCGTATTGGGGATGGGGGGTTGGTGTCTGAGGCAATGTAGTTATAGAGTGAATGTTTGAGGGAAGGTGATGAGAGTTTGCAGTGAAAATGTTTGGGCATTATCACAGTGGAGCCTTGGTAGGCGGTAACGTGAGCAAGAAGAATGAAGGTAAGGAGCGTAATCTTTTCTAATTGATCATTAAATTTCTGCCAGGCTATGTATTGATGAGTTACATTTCTAGTTCTCATTTTTATGGTTGATAATTCATTGTTATAAACATATTTGGCTAGACAGATAAATTCACTAGTAAAAGAGAGAGCGAGAGTAGTTTTGCATTTCCAGTTTTTAGTTATAACTTTCCTAGCAATAGCTAGGACAGACCAAAGAAGAGGAATTTGAGATATTGAAATAAGGTCTGCAGCTTGGGGCATTGAACATAATCAAGGAATATGCAACAGTACAATTATCTGACCACAATGCTTGGCAAAAGCCTTTAAAATCAGCCCAGAAAGATGACCCTATTTTGCATTCTGTGATCATATGAACCCATTCTGCATCAAAGGCTTCATTACATCTCCAGTATTTTATTTTTTCTGATTTATATTTAACAGCAATTTTGTGGGGTGTTAGAAAAACTCTGTTGGAAAAAATTCCATGTATAAATCTTCCAGTATATAGAGAAGATGTTGATTTTCCTGCAGTTTTTAAGGATAGTTTCTTACTTTTCTCAGAAAATTCTACTTTATTTATTTTTGTCGAGTTAACTCCAGTATGACAATTCAGGGCGAACAAATGCAATTCTAATAATCTTATGCATGGTTGACAAGTATGACTCACCTTTAGATGGATTTTTGTTTATATTAGAAAAGAAGTCAAAGATTTTTGGAATAGTTTTAGTTTGTATGTCTAATGTTATTTAATTTTGTCTTGAATATATTCCTTAAAAGTTTGCATATCTAACCAATTACTATTTTCCAGACTGTATCTAGCAATCAGATAATTAGTTGACTGTATTTTATTCCCATTCAGAAATTGATGATAATAAATTAAGTTGCTATTCTTTAAGTCAAACATTTTCATTGTATTAAAAGATGTTAAGCATCCACCTGTGAACGCTATAGGAAATAAATTATTATAAATCTTTGATTAAATAATTCAAATTCATAAATCTGTTGAATATTAATAGAACGTGATTTATGAAAGGGTAGAGAATAAACTTATGTTTTTCATTTAATATATAGTCTTTTAAAACCCAAATAAGTATTGATGTCCAAATTTGTATAAGTTTTTATTAAGATTTGCTATTGTCTATTAGTATATTTTCATATATTGATTTCCAGCAGGAATCATAAGAGGAGTCATGTCACTGGAATATTACTTTAATTATTACAGATTTAGAATATGTCAGTATTGGGTAAACCAGTGCCTCGTTCCTCCCAACTTTTGATGTGGCAGTCTAAAAAGATTTTTGCATTTTTGGTATACCATAAGAACTTTAGTAAAGTAGAATTCATTTTTTATACTTTTTTTAGAAGGGGGAAGAATTAATGACTGACTAAAGAATAAGATTTTTGGTAAGATGTTGATCGATGTAAGTACATCCTCAAATATAAAAAATAATTTATTCCAATTGTCTGTTAATTTGGATATTGTATCAGTTTTGGTAGTTAACTAAAATAGTTTTTTTATTAGTCTCAATAGTAATTCCTAAGTATTTTAACTGTAAATTGTTCCAGCCAATTATTTTGTAAAAGTTTAACTTAGTGGTTATTCCTTTGTTTATAAGCAATGTTTTTGTTTTATTGTGATTGAATTTCAGGCCTGAAGTCTTTTCAAAATACTCCATAGAGCTAACTGTGTGATCCAAAGAGAGTTCAGTATTACCACTAGTGAGTAGAATGTCATCAGAAAAAAGTTGAATTTTAGAAGAAAATGTGTTATTTATTTAAAAACTTTTTATGTTAGATTTTATATAATTAGCAAGTGGTTCTATAATAAGTGCAAATAGCAAAGGGGATAAAGAGCATCCCTGTTTGGTACTTTTTAAGATAGGGGCTAGACATAAAGCAACCTATGTTGACAAAATAAATTGAGTCATCTTAAAGCTTTTTTATTATTTATTATTGTATTTATTTGACATTTGTTGACCAGGAGTGTCTGACTGAGCAAAAGACCTTTTTCAGTGGAGACATGGGAGAAAAGCTCCAGAACAGCACAGATAACTAATAACAGACCAGCAGTAGTCTAAAATATGTACAAAAGTGAATACAATATTGTAAGAAAGAAAAAAAAAAAACGTTACAATCTTGTTCTTGCTTGAAACAGTAGTAAGACTATGTACACTTTTCAGGATGAGTACTTTGATAAGATTTTAATTAACTTTATGAAATCCGTGGAAAAGTTATATTCATTTAGTATTCTGAACAAGTATGACCAATTGTTATCGTCAAAAGCTTTATCCATATCTAAGCTTATTATGAAAAACATTGTTTTATTTTTGTTTAGCATATCAAAGAAAAGAACCTTATTATCTTATCTTGAACTTTCTTATTAACTGTAAACCCCAGTCTGATCTTCATGTACTAGACCAATGAACATTTGATTTAATCTTTTTGCTACAATAGACATGAAAATCTTGTAGTCTACATTTAAAAGTGATATAGGTCGATAAGAAGAACATAGAGCAGGGACCTTATCTGACTTTAAAATGGGTGTAATAAGAGAAAATCTCCATGATGGGGGGATATTAGATGTACTCTTAACTTCTTCAAAGCATTTAATACAAATTTTAAAATATTATCAGGTAAATTTTATATAGCTCAGAAATTATCCAGTCCATACCTGCTGCGTTATTAATTTTAAGATTTTTTAATTTAGTCTTTTAATTCCTTAAAGGAAAACAAATACTTATCAGTCTTGCTTTTTTGTTGTTTTTATAGTTTATTGTGTCTGTTTTCTTAAAAAATATATATTCAATAAGTTTCTGTTACTCAGGTTTTATTAATTTCTTCATAATATTTGCTAAAACATTTCAATATATCTTTCAGATATAATAGTCTTATTCCCTTCTTTATAAACAATCTCATTGATATGGTTTATTTTATTCATGTTTTTCAGTATATAAGGTATTCTATGAAGGCTCTTGGGGTTTATTAAATATGACTGTAATTTATTGTTTTCTAGTTTAATGGAATCTTATTATGTCAGATTTCTAGGTATTTAACTCTTTATTCCATTCCTTTATTTTACAAATGTACCAGTTCTTTACCATATAAGCAAGCTTTTAAAGTGTTCCATAGTATGATATCAGTGACCTCACCATTATTGTTATACTCCTTAAATTGATTAATGTATTTTATTAACCATCCATTAAAGCCTTTTATTTTAGCGAGCTGCAGTGGTGGTGCTGCGGTAGCATTGTCGCCTCACATTTAGACGTTGCACGTTCGATTCTCAGAGCGTCTTCTGTGTGTCGACATGCATGAATGGGCATTCCTTCGTTGAAGGTTGTGCATTAGGCCCAGCAAGCCAGCATGTAAAAATCTGCTGCCAATCATTAGCAGACCGGAGTTCCGCTGTGGCGACCCCTAACCGGGAAAAGCCGAAAGACAGTACAGTATGTCGGGTGTCAAGACAGTACAGTATGTCGGGTGTCTGTGGCAAGAAATTAAATTGTTTGGACTTAAAGTTAATTTAAATATAATAGCATTTTGGTCATATAAGGAACATGAAACTATTAATACCACCTCTATTTTCGAGTATAATGCATTGGATGCCAGTACTTTGTCATTATTGGTTTGAGTCCCAAATCTGAAGGAATGGTGAGTTTATTTTAAATAGCCATCTAGTTTTAAATCTGATATCTAATATACATTGTATTAATGTAATGATTTAAATGTTTCACTACTGAAGATAGCCTGATTTGTTTAACATTTGTAGTGTCTTTATCTGACAGGATGCAGTTAAAATCACCAGCTATCAACATTTCTCCTTTGGAGTATAGTGTTATAATATCTAAGTATTTCTTGACTGTTTTAGAACCAGTCCCAGGGCTCCAATAGGTATTTATAAGGTTGTAGTATTTTTTTATTAATTTTAATTAACACCAATCCCAGCATACCATTTTTGTCAGAATATGAATCCACTGTTTTAGGTAGACCTGACTTTTTTTCCAGAGAATAAGAACATCTCTTCTTTTTGAGCCAAAGTGAGAGCCAGTTAAGACCGAATAATCTTTTACCACCAATCTTCAGCAATCTCTTTAATTCTTTAGTCAATAAATGAATTTCATGTAGAAAAACAATGCCTGCTTTATGTAGAGTTAAATATTTATTTAAACTACTCCTCTTTAAAGAGTTATTTAACCCATTTATATTTGATGAAAGGCATTTATATGCTAGCATCTTTTGGAACAATAGGTATAGAAACTACTATAAAATGATTTAGTGTATTAAGCATTACACTAACAAAAGAATAACTTTTTATGGACAAACACAATAAGGATGATGTGAAAAATTCTGAATTAAAAACAATTTTTAACCTCCAACATAAAATAAAGTATTCCAGGCTTGATGAAAAGTTCATACAAGCTGCTTACTAACTGCACAATAACCCAACCAATCACATTGTTGCTACTACTTCTATGTACATAAACTGACATTTTCTAAATAAATATTTTACAATTTTTTAAGAAGATGTTAACTTACTATAAAACAATAAAACTACTTAACAAGGTTAATATTTAATAAGACCTGTCAAATTGAAGAACTTTAAATAAATAATCATTTATAATAATTAGCAGTAATTATACATAAATGGTTCAAATGGTTCAAATGTTAGTACTAGGCTAACTGCCCTTGCAAGCCATTATAAGCCTAGCCAATTATCCCTTGTGAGACTCAAAACCCTGCACCTTGTGTTTGCAAGGCAAACACCTTAACTATTATGCCACCCTCCCAACCCTGCTTTTATTTATATATTGGCTATCATATTGAAGATATGCTCAGACCATTCTTAATAGCTGAAATATTTAAATGAATTAAGAAACTCTGTATTATGAGTAAATAATGTATTTAAGGTACATGTGCCTGTAATTTAACCAGAATAACACTCAAGTCCTATATGTACAACATTGTATAACAAACAGATTACCTGTACTTATTACACTTTGTAAAAAGTTTATGAACCAGTACCTATGTTAACATTTTGCATATATAAATTACTTACATATCCAGCACATTCACTACAAAAACCTCATAACTGATTACAAATTCTAATCTAATCTCTCACATAGACTAGAAGCTTGTGAAAAACAACCTGCATAGATTTTGGCTATTTATATTCATATTCATTAACTAACAAGGGTGTATTATAAAGCAGACTGCTAATTTCTGTATTTTATGCAGACATATAAGTTATCTTAATGAAATTGTATGTTTTTCAACTTATGTTATTCCATTATTCCCTGCATAAGACACATATCTGAGTCTTCTAACTAATAAAGTGGTGCGTCAGCATTATCTAATATAAACAGATGCTTCAACTAGAAATGATACTCATGAAAAACTTCAGAATTACATTAAAAAAGAATCAGAGTACCAGCTACAAGGGAATAGTGCACTCAGTAGTATTGTTGAAAACATTTAACATAAATTTCCACCCAACTGTTACGTGTACATTTATGTATTGTGTCTGAGGTTTAATGATAACACCTCTGTGTGCTCCACATCAAGTACAGTATGTACCCTTTGTGCATCATTTCACTTGTTCCCTCTTTCAATAATTAAACAGATGTTCCAAGTGTATATAAATGAAATAAGCCATTCAGAAGTGAATTACTGTTATGTTAAATTGCACTACTTACAGTTTGTCTTTAATACTGCGGATATTTTAAAATCTAGAACATTTAAAAGTCTGTTTTAGCAGTCCTTTTTCTGTGTTCTGTAAGCTTCCTGCTTCTGAGGGGTTAGAGGTCATGTTGCACTTCTCTGACTTGGGAACTGTTCAGGAAGGATTTAGAGCAAAGCAGAGAAACACAAAACCTTGAAGGAAGCTAAAAACAATCTCTAAACTCTTCTGAAGTAATTTGGCGGAAAAATAGACTGAAAAGAAAGTCTTTAAACACAGAAGGCTCATGGACACATTCTGCAGGGCACATTTAAACTCAAAAACATTTTTTTAACATCAGATGAGCAGGGGGAAGTTGTACAACCTTAACATCAGTAGAAAGAAAAGGAGATTAAAAACACATCAGTGCACACATTTTAACTATATCCCCATTGTCAGTAACACTATTTGTAAATACTGTGTTAAATATTAAAAATTAAATCAGTAAAGAGTTTTAACATTCCCATCTACACACATACATTTCCCAACAGTCAAACCAGCCCCCAAACAAGACTCATTCTTTTAAAGTTACTCAGTTACTAAATTATTGCTGAAAAGAAAAGAGTGAGAGGACAGAAAAGAAAGGAAAAGGAATAAAAAATATAACTGAGTACGCTGCTCCCTTTAGATTCATAACGGTTTAGTTAAAATAAGCTTATTTACTGTATACTTTACCCTCTCTAATGAAAAACTGCAATATTACAGTAAAAGGACACTAATACTTGTAAACTGAAATTGATGTATGGAAAATAGAAAAGTATTACCTTTAGGTGATTTCATTTAAAAGATGTTACAGAAACGACTTGTTTTAAGACAAATAAAATATAAATAACTAACAGGTAGTTTTATTTGTCTCAGAGCTTTTTTTTTTGCTCTCCTTAACAGTCCAGGCATTCCTTGTAGCCTGTCCTTTTAAAGATACACTCAGGTCCATATCATCAGAGAATTAAATAAATTATTTTTCTGGATGAAGGAAATTGTATCTTCTAAGGAATCAAATGATGTCCTTCAAGGATGCATCTGCAGTCATAACATATGGGTTGGCCTGCCTCAGGCAGCCCTTCGGTCGGCCGGATTCCAAAGTCTGGGTCTGGCCTCGGCTGATGTCGAACTTCACCCGACGTCATAGCTCCTGGGGTATAAAGGCATCAGCCGACGCCATTTTCCTCAGTCTTTCTTGCCGCGCGGTGCCCGAAGCAGAAGCTGTTCGCAAGTGCCGGTCGGTCAGATCCAGAGATTTCAGCTACCAAAGACTTCTAAAAAAGTTAAGTACCGCGTTGGGGACTTTTTCTTGCCTCAGCCGATGTCAGACAAAGTAAATAATTGTTTAACTTGTGGGAAACAAATACCTCATAAGGATTTCCACTCTTATTGCCTTCCTTGCTTAGGCCCAGACCACGACGTATCAGCTTGTTTAGCCTGTGCTTCCTTCAACCGACGGACACTTAGACGTCGGTCGGAGTTTGCTGAAGAGTTTTTTGGCTCCGCTTTTGCATATAAAATGCCGTCGGAGACTCCAACTGCACATTTAGCTAAAAAACGCAAGGAAAAGGACCGACACTCGCGGCCCAAGGTTTCGGCTGAAACCACGGTTAGGCCTACCGCGAGTGTCGCGGTTTTGGCTGAAACCGAGACCTCGGTTCTCCATTCGGCCGAAAGCATGCCTCCGACAACCGAGGCCACACAGGCCCCGGCTGAGTCGGCTACAGAAATTCCTACTGAAGAAGCAGGCACACAAGATTTGTCCGACACCATTCCGTTGGACATCTCTACTCCTGCACGTGGGGCAGCTAGACCCCCTGCTTCTATGTCTATCAAGGCCTTTTCCAGGGCTAAAGCAGCTAAACTTTCCAAGGCCTTACCTACAAAAGCTCCCTCTCACATACCTACCTCAAGTTCTCAGATTCTCAGCCTTGCTGAGGACCTTATTTCTCTGATCAGGGGATCCCAACCTCACCCAGACAGGGCCTCACAACCCCCTCCTGAAAAGAGGCCTAGGACTGAACCCCCTGAACCTCTCTCCTCTGACTATTCCTCGGATGGTTCAGATTTATCTGACCATCAGGAAGGACCATACTCACCTTATGAGGATTCTGATGCAGAAGACTCCATTCCTTCTGCCTCCCCTCCAGAAGAATTTTCATTTGGGGAAACTCTACACTCAATGAGGGAACACTTCCAATGGCAGGGTCAGGATTTTTCTGCTTCTAGGAAAAGGCTAAGGACTTTTTTACACTTACCACAGCATAGGCCTTTAGCCATACCACCTGTACTATCAGTTGTTGATGATGCATACAATGATGCCAGTACTGCCCCTGATTCTCTTCCCCCGGCCCCTGCCAAACCTGACAGATACTACAGGGTCCCGGATTCTCACTTCCACTTGTATAAGGCCCATGCTGCAGACCCAGAAACCATTTCTCAGGGCCCTAAAGGTGTTGCAGCTGCCTCTGCCAAAAAACCCCTACCCTCTGAAAGAGAACCAAGAGCTTTAGAGAGATGGGGTAAAAAGGTTTATACATCTGCTACTCTTTCTGCCAGGGCTTTAAACTGTCAATTTCACATGATACAGTACCAGGAATTTTTGTTAGATCAGCTGAATAAAAAGCTGTCCTCTCCTGAACCTTTAGACCGTACGTCCCTTCAGGATTTGGTACACAACTCTCAGCAGGTCAGTAATCATTTCTTAAAATGTGGCTATGATGCACTGGAGGCTTCATTTAGATCAGCTATGACTGGAGCAGTGATTCGAAGGCATGCCTGGCTAAAAGAACAATCCTTGCCAGACCATGTTAAGTCTAAACTCCTAGATGCCCCTATGGAGAAACAAAGTTTATTTGGCTCCCCTGCACAGGAGATTCTAAAGAAAGTGGAAGAAAAAGCAAAATCAGTCCAAACAGTCAAGGATTTTCTGCAGGTCCAACCTCCGAGGTTCAGCAGAAATTGGCCTTCAAAGAATTGGTCCTTTCCAGACACCTCCAGAGCACAGAGAGGCAGAAATAGACGCCCAAGAGGCAGAGGTCAATCAAGGAGTGCCTACAGGGGTCGTCAGTGGCAACCTGCCAACCAGAGAAGTGCCGCCACAACTGCGACTGCAACCACTTCCACAGGACAGACACAATGACTTGGCCCTGATTCCGCCTACCAGGGAACAACTGGAAGCACCCTTGGGCGGAAAGCTAGCTTTATTTTCAAAAAACTGGCATTGCATTACAGGAGACAAATGGACTTTGCAAACAATAGACAAAGGCTACAGGTTTCACTTCCACACTCTACCAAAAAAGAGAGGAATGCCAAACCTTCCACCAAGCCAGAAATCAGAGGCTCTAAAACAAATCATCAGCTTACTAAGGATGAGAGCGATAGAAAAGGTACCATCTATGGAACAAGGCCAAGGATTTTACTCCAGACTATTCCTTGTACCAAGAAAAGAAAATCAATGGAGGCCTATTCTCGACTTGTCCGCACTGAACACATATCTCATTGTTCCAAAATTCAAGATGCTGACCCTACAGCAACTTCTTCCCATGTTGGGCAAGGAGTCTTGGCTGGTGACTCTAGATCTCAAGGAGGCATACCTGCACGCCCCTATACGACCAGATTGCAGAAGACACCTCAGATTTCTTGCAGGATCAGAGCATTATCAATTCTCAGCATTGCCCTTTGGCTTATCTACAGAGTATTCACGAAATGCCTGGCATCAGTAATTGCACATTGCAGGCTTCAGGGAATTCAAATCTACCCATACCTGGACGACTGCCTAATACAAGCGGACAACAAGACAAAAATAATAAAGGATTTGGCCTATGTCATACAACTGCTGCAAGCCTTGGGATACACAGTCAACATACAAAAGTCAAGACTAGTGCCATCCCAAAGGATAACATTTTGGGTGCAGAACTGGACACAATAACTCAGATGGCTTTTCTCACAGAAGAAAAACAAAAGCAACTACCAGTCTACTTCATGGCATTAACAAGACAAACTCAGCTTACTGCAAGGAAAGTCCTGCAGGCCCTGGGTTACATGGCATCCTGCATAATCTTGATCCCACATGCCAGGCTGCATATGAGAAAATTACAGTGGTACCTAAGGAATGTATGGTCTCAACACAGACACAGTCTAGAAGCCCTGATACCAATCATTCCATGCCTGAAAAAGAATTCCTGTGGTGGGCTCAGGCCTGCCAGATCAACAGAGGATTGCCTTTTCACAAACCACATCCAAGGCAGACCATCACCACGGACGCCTCAGACCTAGGCTGGGGGGCACACATGGAAGACAAGTGTATCCAAGGCCTATGGTCCCAAGACCAGCTGAATCTACACATAAATCTAAAGGAGATGCTGGCAGTGAAGCATGCAATCGAGGCATTCAAATCATTCCTCCAGCAAGGACACCTGCTGATAAGGACGGACAATACCACAGTCATGTGGTACATCAACAAACAGGGAGGCACACATTCATACCCTCTATGCCGGATGGCAATGGACCTGTGGAACTTAGCCCTGAATCTCAACATCCAACTGCAGGCCAGATTCGTACCAGGAAAAGAGAATTCACTAGCAGACAGCTTAAGCAGAACTACCACGGATGCTCACGAATGGATGCTGCATCCAGACATCTTCAAAACCATAACAAAGAAATGGGGAATGCCAGAGATAGACCTGTTCGCCTCCCCACTCAACCACCAACTGAAGAAATTCTGCTCAAGAGTATACCACCCACAAGCCTGGAGGGTGGACTCCCTTTCTTTCAGCTGGAAGGCCCTGACAGTATATGCCTTTCCACCTCTCCCATTGATGTACAAAGTTCTACTGAAGATCAGAGAGGAACAGCCAAAGGTAATTCTGATAGCTCCAGACTGGCCAAGGCAGCATTGGTACCCGCTACTGAGAAGCATGTCTCGGACGAACTCATGGCCTCTACCTCTATGTCCTTTACTTCTAACGCAGAACAACTACAAGACCCTGCATCCAAATTTAAAAACGCTGCAGCTAACTGCTTGGAAAATTGCATAAAACAAAACCAACCTGTTTTATCTCAGAGGGTTAAGGACATTATCCTGGAGGCTCGCAGACCCTCCACAAGGAAAACATATTTAGCCAAATGGAAGAGATTCCTCATTTGGAGTGCAGCAAAGGGAACAAATGTCACACTGGCAAACCTAGCACACATCCTAGAATACTTAGCAGAACTGTTCCACAATGGCTTGTCCTATTCTTCCATTAAGATTCATGCATCAGCAATTTCAGCAGAGTACAACATGGATCCTCCTGTCTTCTCTCATCCTCTCCTCAGACAATTTCTGAGAGGGATCAAAAATGTAAAACCTCCAAGGAAACCACCTCTGCCTGCATGGGATCTCAATTTTGTGCTAGAAAAATGAACACTTCCCCCTTTTGAACCAGCAGCAACAGCAGACTTACAGTTCTTATCTTGGAAAACTGCCTTCCTGCTAGCAATCACTTCAGCAAGAAGGGTATCCGAGTTACAGGCATTAATGGCAGTGCAGCCTTTCCTTATCTTTCACCAGGACAAGTGTCTCTGAGAACCAATCCTACTTTTATGCCAAAGGTGGTATCCAGGGTATCCTTGAACCAAGCTATTCATTTACCTACATTCTTCCCTAACCCACAGAACAGGGGGGGAAAAACTACTACACACCTTGGATGTACACAGACAACTGCGCTACTATCTGGACAGAACTAAGGCCAGCAGAAAAACTGACCAGCTTCTGGTAGCATATGCAACAGGAGTGCAAGGAAAAGCAATTTCAAAACAGACAATCTCAAAATGGATAGGAAATTGCATTTGATTCTGCTACTCATTTCATGGAAAGACAACTCCTGAAAATGTCAGGCCTCACTCAACAAGAGCTACAGCCACCACTACAGCTTTCCTACGAGGAGTGGCTACCAAAGACATTTTAGAAGCTGCTACTTGGAGCTCCGTGCATACATTTGCCAAGCATTACAATCTTCCTTTATACTCCAGATCCCGAGCAGGTTTTGCAACTGCAGTTTCACAAGGGATCTTAACTACACCATCATTATCTTAGTGCCTTCTCCCCCAGTTTGGCTATGGTATTCTACCCATATGTTATGACTGCAGATGCATCCTTGAAGGACATAGTACAGTTTTGTACCTACCATAAATGTAGATGTCCGATAGGTATGCATCTGCAGTCAGGAATACCCACCCTCCTTCCCCTCTGTGGTATTCCTAGGGTACTTACCCCTCTCTTAGCTAGCTGGGGGAATCTATTATGGTGTATTTGTTTGTATGTATATATGTATATATACTTTTTGATTTCTACTGTTTGGAATTTTCTACTTTTATACAAATTTAGCCTTCCTGGAGGGCACCTGGCATCTGGGGCAAGAAACACTGAGGAAAATGGCATTGGCTGATGCCTTTATACCCCAGGAGCTATGACGTCAGGTGAAGTGCGACATCAGCCGAGGCCAGACCCAGACTTTGGAATCCGGCCGACCGAAGGGCTGCCTGAGGCAGGACAACCCATATGTTATGACTGCAGATGCATACCTATCGGACATCTACATTTATGGTAGGTACAAAACTGTACTTTTTTCCCCTCTGACAAGAATAATTTTAGGTCTGATTTTGTCAGTCTTCATTCATTCTTGATGAATGTGACGCATTTCTGATCCTCGGAACCAGCTCAGCCATTATACAGCTCGTACTAGCCAAAAAACTTTAAAGCTAAGACTCTACCCGCAATGCCCCTCTCCCCATTACCTCAGATCTCGTTTGCTGCTCTGATAAGATGCATTAGTCGATACTCTTCAGCTAAGTTAAAAAACCTTTTATTCCACTTTAACAAATTCCTGTTAATTTTAAACAGTTACTTTAATTTCCTTCTCGTTTACTTTTCTTGATTGATTCTGCTCTACCCTACATAGCTTCATGGTATTCTCGTTACCATTGTTGGCAACCTTTCTGTCTACCTTTTAAGGTAATCCTCTTTGTATATTACCATCATTGGTATTCCTCAATTTCTCAACCATTCCTGGTATTCTCTCTACCATCGTTGATAACATTTCCATCTATCTTGTGTGTATGTGTATGTGTGAGTGTCTCTGTCAGCCTTTTTTGCTGGTGACTTCTGTTCCTCACAAAATGGCAGAAAAACAAAAGAGCAATTCAGCCTTCAAGTATTGCCAAGACTGTGGTTAAAAGATGCTTAATGCAGACAGGCATCTTTCATGTGCATACTGTTTGTGTGCACCCCATTTAGACATTGATGGATCTATCTGCAAGGCCTTCAGTTCCAGAGCTTTAGTAGAAAGACAAAACAAGTAGAGGTTAAAAGGACTGCTAAAATCTTATTTCGAAGAAGCCCTGTCTAAGTTGGATCCTACTTCATCTAAGTCAGACCTGGATAAAAAGAGAAGTCATTCAGTGCCAAGCTCTCCTACGGCACCAGAGACTAAGAGACAGAAATCTTCAGTTCCATCAGCCTCCTTGGAACCGAAGAGTAAGGTTCCAAAATTGACAGAATGAGAATCTTCAGTACTGGCAACCATGGCAGTTCCGGCACCGAGAGCTTTGTGCTGAAGTCGGCACCAGCCACCTTAATTTCCCAGTCAGTACCGACTTCACCATGTGCACCAAAGCAGATTCTACCCACCCCTTCAGTGCTGAAGTAAGAACCATTTTTAGTTCCAGAACAAGGTATTCCCCTTCCATAGATCCCCTTTGTGGGTCAACTTCCCAGTCCATTTTTGGAAAGGCCAGAATCCCCTTCAGAGATGTCAGTCCAGTCTTACAGGAGTCTTTCTGAGGTGGATGTTGTGAGATCGGTGGATCAGCTTTTGGTGGCCAGGGGTCTTCCTGCCCCTTCTCAGACCTTTCTCCCCTCTAGAGTGGGAGTCTTTTCTCCCAAGATTCCTCCAGATTTTATTCTCTGGCCATCACAGAGGCTTAGAGCCCTCCACTTCAATTCCCCTGGGTCTAGTTGGCCTGGTATCAACAGGCACTCCCTCTTCAGCTCCAGGTGGTGCTCTGGTATCTTCAGTTTCCTTATAACTGGTATATTCTCTTGGCCATAGCTCAGCTGTCTGTTCCAAGGGCTCTGGATCAGTTCCTACCTTTTTTCTTGGAGTTGTCCGTGGCTCTCGGAGCCCTGACAGTTACGTGCTCTTCCCCGGCTCCTGCTTTGGTTGCTGGTTCTTTGGAGTGTGGTGTGACCTCTGTTTCAAGATTGTCTTTCTTGGTTCCAGGCTCCCATCCCTCTTTGGGGGGGGGGGGATCTGCCTTCCAATTCACAGAGAGGGTATTAGCTTTTGTGGGCTCTCAGCTGGCCCTTCCTATATGTTCTGGTCAGGTTACTAAATTCTGTGGTTAATACAGTATTAGAGATGACACAAGAGACCAAGGCTCAAACTTTAGCAATTTTATTTTTAGCTTTTAACAATTAAGGTTTGTAACAAAAAAAAAAGCAATTGACTAGTCAATATGCAAAAAAACCTATCACATTAATATGCAAAACCTAACCTATGACCTATCACATTAACAATTATAAAAACTGTTAAATCATGTACTTACAAGCATATGCAAAAAGAGAATCATCTGTGCCACTGATAGGGGGACTCCAAACCTATTCAGTACAGCTATCTGTTCAGTCAAGACAGGGCCGACACTGGCAGGCAATGCTGTATGCTCAGTTCAGGCTCTTGCTTCAATCAGATCCGGATACAAGCATATGCAAAAGAGAATCATCTTTGCCACTGATAGGGGACTCCAAACCTATTCAGTACAGCTATCTGTTCAGTCAAGACAGGGCCGACACTGGCAGGCAATGCTGTATGCTCAGTTCAGGCTCTTGCTTCAATCAGATCCGATGATGATGAGTTCCAATCTATTACCAACCTCTGAGCCTTTTATAGGTTTGAGCATGGCATAGGGTCAATAGGTTCAATTGATTACACCTAGGCCATTAGGTAATCATTCAGCTGATGATATTTAGATCACCAGTTTATTCATGAGCTAATGAACTGTTTTTAAAACATTACAAATCATTTCCTGAGTTGTCAACAAGCCCCTTAATGTCTAGTTTTATACATTACTTCCTCCTTTTAGAAAGCCGTTTGCCCACACACCTGTGGTATAGTTCCTCTTTGAAATCCCCCTCTGTCTGGTAAACAACTTTTAAACTGGCAAACAACTCCAAAGGTTAACTAAAGTTCAGTTATGCCAGCATCAGTGTGCAAGGCTTGCCTTTGAAGCATAATTCTTTTAGATTTATAATATTAAGCAGCATATCATGTATTTATTCAATTAACAGCATATCAATCTAACATCAAGCACACCTACAAACACACAGCAGTTCAATGGCTTAGGGCATCAAAAATCAGGTAAACTGTGTGGATCCGTCACACTATATCAGAGTGTGATATGTCTATACCTTCTGGTCCAGAGCTGCCACCATCTCTCACATCAGGACAGCGAGCACTGAAGATGCAAGTTACCCCTGTACAGGGCCCCTCTTCTTCAGAGTCTTCCTCAGAGATTCCCACTGAGGAACCACCCTGAAAGAAGACAAGCAAGAGGAAGCACTTAGATTCCGTGAAAGAAGCTGTCACAGAAGACACGGACTTCAATGAAGGGGGAGGGTTCCCCAGGTCACCCCCTGAAGATGTCTCCTTTGGAGACATCCTGGAGATTCTAACACAGAGGGGTGATTGGAAGCCCAAAGACCCATTCTCTGAGGAATCTGTGTACTTGCAAGCCTTTAGTGCTCACTCATCTACTTCATGGGTGACCCCGTCCACTGATGATGTCATTAAGTTAATCTCGCAGCAGGTGTGGAAGGCCCCTGATTCCATAGAGCCAATTCCCTAGAGACCAGACAAGATATTATCAGCACCTGAAGATCACCAGTACTGGGCAAAGGGTTTAGCAGTAGATGCCATGATGGTGGCAGCGGTCACCAAGAAGGAACTTGCCGATGATAGTCCCACTGTTCATCCACCTAACTGAGAGTCTAGGGTGATGGACAGATTTGGAAAGTGGGCCTCTGCTTCATTGACCTTCACCCTGAGGTCCTTGAATTTCATGGCACACTTTACTAGACTCCAGAAGGATCTGATCGAGGAGTTATCATATACCCTCACTGGAGCTGTGTCTGATGAGGTGTGGGATAAGGTTGCCTCTCAGCTGTCCACCCTGAAGTCTGTATTGAACTTGTCCAGGAGGCTGGTCACTCACGCAGCTGAGGGGATGACCAGAGCAGCGGGTTGAGGTGTTGCCACAAGGGGTCATGCCTGGATGCGTTTGTGTGAGTTCACGGAGCCTTTCAAATCTTCCTTCATCAGTGGCCCCTTTGACGGATCTTCCCTGTTTGGTCCCAAAGTTAAAGACACACTAGCTAGATGTGAAAAACATGGAAAGACCCTTTCTGCTGTGGGCATTCACTTTTCTGCTCCTTAGCGATTCTATTCCAGGAATCAGAGGAGTGGGAAGATGTGGTTCAAGATGTCCCAAGAGCCTTTTCAAGGCACATATGTCGGTAGCTCCCCTCAGGGCAGAGGGAGGGAGGAGCTCTAATGGAAGATGCCCACCCTGTGGCAGAGATGGCCCACAAAATCAGAGCTCCAGAACTCATTCTCTGGACAACCCTACCAGCACTCCTGAAGAGAGGCATGATTGCTTACCTCTGGAAGCAGTCAGGGGAAGACTTTCACTGCACCAGACAGCCTGGCAACTAATAACATCCGATACATTTATTTATTTACATTTATTGACCAGGAAAATCCGACGACACAGGTTCTTTTTCAGCGGAGGCCCGGGAGAAAAGCGCCACAATAAAAACAACAATTAAAAACAATTAATTACAAGCTACAAGAAGTATAGGTAGGTTTTGTTTAACAATAGTAGTAAACAGTTATAGTTCAAATTGAAATGATTTAGTTAAATGGTACAACACTTATATCATTGGTGTCATAAAGACTAGCAAGTATTTTAATTGCTGAGCTAGCAGCTATTACTCTTGAATAACAGTGGCTAAGATTACAGCTGAGGTCTAGGTTTACAAGCAATGTATTTGGCTGCAATCGAAAGTAGTTAGAGGGGTGGAAGAAAGGGGATTAGAGAGGTTGGGGTAGAGATGTTAGAGAGGTTTGTTACAGAGGCATGTCCAGTGCTCTTTTAGATGAGATTTTAGAGCAGCTTTGAAGTTAGTGCGTGATGACACAGACATTACAGTGTGAGGAAAGGTATTCCATAATTTGGTTATGGAGTAGGAGAAGAGAGCATCTCCAGCAGAGTTCCTAGTTTTAGTTACCTGTAATTGATTTTTGTTGCTGGAGCATAGTGGTCTGGCGGTATGATAGGGTTGGAGTGGATTTTGGAGGGAGGGGACTTTTAGAGGATGATTTAGTAGTTTGTGGGCGAGTGAGAGTTGGTACCATTGAAGGAGGTGAGGGAGTTCTAGCCAGCCTAGTTCAGTAAGTGAGGTGCAGTGGTGGCTACGGTAGTTTGCGCCGGTGGCAAACCTTGCTATTTTTTTTTAAACAAGCTTCGAGTTTACCTAACTCACTTTGCCTTAGGGTGGTAAATATTGGAGAGGCGTAGAGTATCGTGGAAATAAGGTGGCTATTTGCAACTGAAATCTTGGCTGTTTTGGTGAGGAATTGCTTATTTCTGTATAAAGCTCCTAGTTTTTTTGTGTACTTTTTTATGGTTAATGAGATGTGGATGTCAAACTTGAGGTTATTGTCAATTTCAACTCCCAAGTAGTTTGGTGTGGTCTGTTGGGGGGATAATGGTTTGTCATTGACTTTAATATTAAATTGGTGGGTGTTTAGATTGTGTTTGGTGGTTTGGAAGATGAGGAGTTTTTTTTCGTTTGGGTTAAGTATTAATTGTGCATCTGAAAGCCAAGTTTCAACTAAGGAAAATGCTTCCTGTGTCTTCTTTTGAAGTTCAGGTAGGATACATGGGTGCAGAGAATCATTGCCAGAGGTTATGACATTCCCCTCATTCTTTTCCCATAATCATAAAGAAGACTCCCCAGTGTTTCACCCAATCAGAGGGATCAAGCAGCCTTGTAGATTCAAAAGTGATGGGAAAAAGAGTCATCCAAGAAGTCCTGCCAGACCAGCTAGGATCCGAATATTAATCAAGGTTCTATTTAGGTTCATAGGTTGATACTAGGCTATCTGCCCTAGGGCATTTATAAGCCTAGCCAGAGTGTGTTTGGCTTTCGCCACCCTTTTAGATTATTTGACTGTGCCTCTGTATAGTAGGTAACAGAAGATAGCCCTTTTACGGTTAGTTTACTGTGCCTCTGTCTAGTAGGGACACAGAAGAGATCCCAGGGGTAAACCTACGATCTCCCATCCACTCATCAAGATTTCTCTTGAAGAGGGTCATTGAGGGGCTCTGCCTAACATGGATTGGGATTTTGTTCCAGAGTGAGGGGAGCCTCTGGGATATGAATCTGTCCCTCCAGCATGCCCTATTTATTTCTGTGCTGAGGTTTAAGTCCCTGGAGCGTGTAGCTCTAAATGATTTGGATTTCCTGAGGTGGAGCATGTCCATTAATTCTGGTTGGACATGGCTTTATACGTCAGGCACAGATCGCCTCTGAGTAGGCGGTAAGCAACTGAGTAGAACTGGAGTTTCTTTAGCCTAACTGCGTAGGGCATCTGTTTGAGTCCCTTGATCCTCTTGGTGAGGTACTTTTGGGGTCTTTCCAGTTGCTGCAGGTGTCGGGTAAGGTACATCCCAAGTGGGGCATTGTATTCAATTATGGGCCTGATGAGTGACGAGTAGAGGGGCACAATGACCTCTCTTGATCTAGATGTGAACCCTTTCGTGATAAAGTGGGCTACATAGAAGGTCTTTCTAACCACTTTGGCAACGTGATTGTCAAAGGAGAGATTGCTATCTATTTGGGTCCCCAAATCCCTAATTACTTCTTCCGTACTTAATGGATTACCACCTATGTGGCAATTTGTGGGCACTTTGTTTTTCCCAAAGGGGATGACTATGCACTTTTTGGCATTTAGCTTTAGGCCATGGCTCTGACACCAGTTATCTGTCTCTGTGAGACCCTTTTGGGGGATGCCTGTGTCAGTCTGCGAGTCGATTATGGCACCCAGTTTGCAGTCATCTGCGGACTTGGTCAGCCATAGTCCTCCCGTGTTACCCTGTACCTCAGAGAAATATATACCGAACAAGAGAGGTCCCAGGACTGAGCCTTGTGGGATGCCACTTGTAACTGGTTTAGATTCTGACATGGCACCTGCAATTCTGCCATGTGGGTTCTATCCCTGCACCAGTTTGCAACCCATCTTGTGACATAGGGGTTGATATTTAAGCTGGTGAGCTTATTTATGATGCCCGAGTGGGGTATTGTGTCGAAGGCTTTTGCGAGGTCCAGGTAGGCTGTGTGGACTACCTTTCCTTCATCTATGGCCTTGGTGACTGTTTCAAAGAAGTTGACCAGGTTCAAGAGGCAAGATCTACCCTTAACAAAGCCGAATTGGGTAGGATCCAGTGTTTGGAGGTTCCCAATGTCTTTGTTTATGAGTTCCATGATGATAAGCTACATAGCTTTGCAGACCAGGCTAGTCAGGCTTATAGGGCGATAGTTATTTAGTGACAAAAAAGACAGGGGAGTGGAGATCAATACTGGATCTCAGTCTTGTGAGCAAATTAGTTCGGCAAACAAAATTCTGGATGGTCACACTACAGTCTGTACTTCCGTTGCTAGAGGGAAATGATTGGATGTGCTCTAGAGACCTTCAGGATGCGTATTACCACATAAAAGTGGACAAACGCGCAATAAGGTTTCTCACTTTTGGCTATGAGCCAGTCATTTCCAGTTTAGAGTGCTGCCCTTTGGTCTCACCATAGCCCCCAGGTTATTTATCTAATGCATGGCAGCAGTCACAGCTCACCTGAGACTACACAGATTCTGAGTATTTCCTTATTTAGATGACTGGCTCCTCAATGCCCCCTCCAGGCGTCTACTATTTCAAGCCGCACATTTTATTCTGCTTCTTTTCAACTCTTTGGGCATAATGGTCAACAAAGAAAATCCCAGCTGACTCCAGTACAAGACCTAGAGTTTGTAGGAGCTCATCTCAGTACAATATCTTGTGTAGCTTCTCTCCCTCTTCACAGGCTACAAAAAATAAGGTCTCAAAAACAATTTATCCTATCCATATACAAGGTTCCCGCTCTTCTTGTCCTCTAAGCTTTAGGCTGTATGCCAGTGACCATAACCTTAATACCTTTGGCAAGATTTCACATGAGGCTACTTTAATGGCTGTTAGCTGCACAATGGTCCATACTAACACATCCCATGGCTTATCCCATTCTAATAACAAGTCGCTGCAAGAAGGATCTATCCTGGTGGATGAAGTCAGAGGAAACTCTTCTAGTCCACACCTTCACTCCCTCTCACCCCAAGGCCATAGTGACCATGGATGCCTCCCATATCAGGTGTGGGGGGGGCATTATCTGGGAAGAACAGTCTAAGGCACTTGGTCTCCGCAAGAAGCCAATTTACACATCAATGTCCTGAGGGCAGTGTTCTTAGCATTGAAGGCCTTTCAATCTGCCCTCCCTCTGGGGACAGTTGCAGTTCAGTCAGACAACATGTCAGTGGTCTGGTACATCAACAAACAGGGTGAAAACAGATCATACCCCCTGTATCAGGAAAGTCTCAGAGTATGGCAATGGGCGATATCCTAATGCATATTCTGGGGAGCTCCAACATGATAGTGGACAAACTGAGCAGATCCGTTCTCCTTCCTCACGAGTGGTCTCTCAATTCCAAAGTAGTGATGGAAATCTTTCATCGATATGGCCAACCTTGCTGCAACCTCTTTGCCTCCCCAATGAACAACAAATGCAGCAGCTGTTTTGCCCTAATCCTCCCTCAGGGGAAGTTCCCGAGAGATGCTCTCCTTCTCAGTTGGAACCTCATGACTGCTCTATGCCTTTCCCGACATTCCCCTCATTCCACTGTTCGTGAAGAAAGCCCAAAGGTTGAGAAGCAAAGTGATCCTCAGTGCACCCTTTTGGCCTCAACAAATGTGGTCCCTCTTTCTATGGCCTCTCCTTATTCACCATCCATGGATTCTGGACCTGGTTCCAAACTTGCTGTCTCACCCACAGGGGTTGGTGCATCCCAGTCTTCCTGCAAACTACCACATCAATATCAGTGCCCTAAGCACCCATTCAGTGATGAGAGACCTGGGTACACAGGTTGACAGCAACTTTACCTTTGATCACCATGTCTTCACAGTGGTAAGAAGGGCATTTTATTTTGCTCATTTCATAAGTAAGTGCATTGCCACCAGAAAAAGAAGTTATAAGCCCCCTGTACTCTTCCCTCATCAGGCCAGTAATAGTACAACTCTTTCTTTGGAATGTACCTTTCCAAGCACCTGTAGCAATTGGAGAGACCACAAAGATTCCTTACAAAGAAAATTCAGGGTCACCAGCATTTGTCGCATGTGGACAGACTGAAATCACTGTCACTTTACTCTGTGTCATGCAGACCACATATAGGTGACCTGTGCTTTGCATGCAAGGCAATTTCTCTCTGACCCTGCTTTAATGGAAATGTTACAATTTGCAAGTCAAATGGCACACAGATCTCTTGTTTAAAGGACCTTAACCTGATATGCGAAATCAACAGAACTTGCTGGAGGGACAGATTTGTCTCTGAGGATGCCTCACCTTTGGAACAGGCTTCCAATTCGTATTAAACAGAGCTCCTCATTGACCCTATTTAAGTACACTTTGGATGATTGGATGGTAATCGGAAATTCACCCTGGGGGTTCTACCTGTGTCCCTCTTGGGCAGGAGCAGTAGGTGCTGATTTTAGTGTCTGCTTTTAATGGACAGTCTTAGGAACAAGGGTTGAACTTGGCTATGCTTGTAAGGGCCCTAGAGCCATTAAGCCTAGTAACCTCCTATGATCCTATAATCCTATGATATGTGGTATATACAGCAGAATGTATGTCATGTCAGGTATTTCACATCAGCAAAACTACTAGAAAATTGAATAGAAGAGTATATGTACACTAGTATGCCATAAAAATAAGAGGAATAAAAATGCTTTATACAGACATACCAACAAATGTGAAAGATATTAAAAAAAAATGTTTTATGCTGTTGATTGCATTGAACCTGATATTAGATGGGTGAGGGGTAAAACCTTTTGGATAACAATGAATTTGAATGGCATGTATTATCAAATGCTACTGTAAGTAATGGACTCGTTGACCATTTTAATGTTAAATGCATCTTGAAAAGAGAAATTAAATGTAAAAAATCAAAATTGATTTTATCCATAATAGATATTCATTATATGTTTTAGTAGAACCTTTAATCAAATTGCAAAGACGTTTTATAGGTATTTTTTTACATAGGTTTTTAGATGCATATTCTTTTAAATTTGAATGAAGATAGTCATGTAACATTTTAATTATTATTTAAGCTTGTGTGTGTGGACTTTCTATGGGAATCTTATAAAATCTTTATGGTTCAGATGAAAACACTTTTTCCTTGGACCATTTGATGAAGATTTCAACATTGTTTTATTTGACTTTCAGACATGTTGCAGATTCCAGCTGTTGCACTTATATTGGTTTTATATTTCCTTTTATTTGTGTTCCAGCCTTACGGTCCGAAAAAGTAAAATATGTTGCTTGTGGGAGAAATCACACACTGGTTTATACAGGTATGTGCTACTCTTCTATAGCTTTGTGGTGGCAGTGGTGGTGATGATGATGATGATGATGACAGTGCCACATGAAGGCTCATTTTATTTGCATAGTGTCTTTAAACTGTTAGATATGTGCCTAAAACATCTTTATCTTGTTTGACAGCCATTTACTTTTGCTTTTGGGAACACATGCTTTAAAATAAATAATTTAAAAAGAAATAAGTCTGATTTATCCTTTATTCCTACCTCCAACACTTAAGATACGTTATTCTTTTTCTGTCTTTATACTGCAAATTACATGTACCATTTAGGGATAGAAATTTGTTTAAGACTACAGAGTCAGTCATGTGACATATCTTTCTAAGACTACAAAGTCTGTCACATGACTCATGTCTTTCTAATACCCGATTTTGGTAGTATTCACTTGCTTAGAGTGACACTTCTTGTGCTGTATTAAAACAACATTGACTTCAGGATAACACCTGAGGTCTTGATTAAGATAATTGGATTTTGGCTTTGCCTAGGGTAAGTGTTAAGATGCAGGCTATACTTAGGCTTGGTGTTTGTCATAGGAACAACAGAAGATGGTGAGAATATTAAAACCTGGCAGGGAAGAATTAGCAAAGGAAACTGGCAAGGAATTATAGAAGAAATAAATTACCATTCTTTCTTAGGAGGGTAGTGATTGTCAGTAACCTCCATGCACAGGAACATGAAGTTGTTTTTTGACGTAGCAGTGTTCTCCTACCAATCTCAATTCCATCTAAAACTAATAGCTTAACAGCACTTTAATCGAAGCCAGCATTGGTGTCCCCCAAGATCTTGCATGATCTGGAAGTTTTAACTATTTGATAGCCTACTGTATCTCAGGTAAATATATCACTCTAGGCCTTCTGTCTTGTTACCCAGTCCGGTCTGTTTCAGCCATCCTTTGACTGTAGAGCTTCATAAGGGAACATTTTAATGTGGTAAAGGAAACCATGTTTTAAACAGAAGACCTACCCTGGCTCTATGACACAGAGGGGCAAAGCCCTAGCTGTGTCCCAGATTATTTGAGCTGAAATCGTGGCTCAGGCACTGGAAGAGCTTGGGTTGTTTTGATTTAGGCACAGCCTTTTGTTGTTGCACCATCTAGGGGAATGGAGTTGGTGACTCTCGTCACTCGACCTGTGGCTATGGCATGGAGGCACAGAGTCTTTACCTGAAGCAGGTAAGTGGTTATGGAGTTATGTTGGTAAGATGGTAGCCTCTTCAGGGTGCATGTATGGGAGCATGTACAGCCCTTCAGAGGGGGCAAAGCTGGATCCACAGTAATGTAGGTGCTCACATCACCACAAGGTGTAGAGAATATAGAAACTTCCATCATGACTGCATGACAGCCGTGCCTCAACTAGCTCTCACCTGATAGGGAAATAAGTGGACTAAGGTGGCTGTTGCCACAGAGCAGAAACAAAATGGTAGTGGAGCTCCCTTCCAGTAAGGAACAAATGGGCTTCCCATGGTTGGCAGGTGCAAGAGAATAAATAAGATGTAGAGAAAGAAAAACAGAAGAGACCTAAGTCTGTGCTTAGTTTAGTACCTTCTTTAGTCCAGCAAAACTGTACATAGAGAGCAGTGAGATATAAGTCTTCACAAGCACCTGCAAAGGTTCAGGATGGGAAAAAGAGATGGGGAAAATTTAGTTAGGATTAAAATCTCTACATGAGGCAAATATACCTTCTTCTCATGATTCAGATCAGGAGATTTTTCTTCCCATTACCCATGTTCCCTGCTATAAGATACTTCTTCATTGCATTAATTGGGCCTGCAGAAAATTCCTCTTCACTGAAGAAGACATTTAGATATGTTGAGACTTCTGATGCAAAGACCTTGACTTACTTAAGCTAATAGACAAAACTCCTGATATAGTCTGCTGCACCTAAAAAAATAAAATGGTGCACAAAACACTAATGCATAATGAAGTTACTGCTATATTTTGTTGGTTACTTAAACTGGGAAAGCTGTGCCCGTAGCAGTCTTACCACTAGATTGTTACACACACAGACATGGGGAAATGTTTACAAATTTTGTACCCCAGCTATGAGAGCACTCTGTTACATACAGCATCTTTTACAAGAAAGCTGTTTTGCAATAGTTTAAAAAAATTGTAGTCTTTTTCTATATGTAGTAATAGCTAAGAGAAAGTCCGTGGTAGTGGTGCTGTGGTAGCGTTGTCACCTCGCAGCAAGACGTTGTCGAGTTCGATTCTCAGCTAGAGCGTCTTCTGTGTGGAGGCATGCGTGAATGGGCATGCCTTCGTTGAAGGTTGTGCATCAGGGCTGGTAACTTGGCATGTAAAAATCCACTACCAAACATTAGCGGACCAGAGTTCCGCTGTGGCGACCCCTAACTGGGATAAGCCGAAAGACACAACAACAACAAATAATAGCTAAGAGAAAGAAAAAGTTTGTTGCTGTTGACAAGATAAGAGTGCATGTAGTGAAAATCACTTACAGCTGGTCTCTGTTAGTTAGTCACAAACCATTTTTAGTGACCACCTATTCATCGTTGCTAATTCAGCGAAAATTGTTTCAGCGATTTGCTGAATTTACAGAGGGCAAGTAAATACTTTGCCCTACAGCACAACTTTGCCCATTTCTCCACTGTAGTGTGATCTCAGAGTTGGTACAAATAGTTTTTTTTGGGGGGGGGGCGGGCTGGGGTGTGGGTACAATTTTTGTAGCTGTCGATCTGTTGTGCTGTAGGGCAAGTATTTACTTGACCTCAGTAAATTCAGCGATTCACTGAAACAATTTTGGCTGAATTAGGGTCGATGACTAGGTGTTCGCTGCAATGGGATTGCGATGAACTAATATAGACCTACTTACAGCATGCACCAGTGGCATAGATGGATAAAACCCTGACTATGGCCTAGGCGACCTAAGGTCAAATAGCAGCTCAGGCACTTATTATCAAAAGCAGAGGATGGGCATGGCCTTCTTGGGGTACAGGCACACACACTTTTGCCACATTTGTGTGCTTGGTTCCCTGGTGAGGATCAGGGAAACAACCATGTGTTTGTGTCTGTGGATGGGAGGGTTATCCTATGACATTAGTCTTTTTAGAACTGAAGGGATGGGTTACAGATGACGTTCATTGCATGATACACCTACAGGATGATGGTAGGTTGTGCAAGTGAGGAGTTGCAGGATGAAAAGACTTCTCTGCAGCAGTATGACTGTGTCTCTGGTGCCTCAGTTTCCTCACTGACCCCAAATATGAGCCAGAGTTTGTCTGGGGGTGGCTAGTTGGGTGTGGTAAACATGGTTGATGAGGAAAGGCCCTAGAAGTAGCTGATGGTCAACTGCAGAGGCCAAAAATTAGCAAAAAAAAAATGCACTTAAATGGTAGGTCAGGACTTGCCATATTTGGAGTTGAAGACTTGTGACTTAACAACGAAGATGTTAGGGGAACATTTTTGAATGCTGCTGTTAAAGACATCGCAAGCCAACATATGGTTTGATGTTGATCTTGGGGGAAAAAACACAAAATTAGATATTTGTTAAGGATTTGTAGGTAACTCTCACTCCTCAAATACTGGATGATTTTATTCCAGATGAAAAGCTTGTGGGAAGAGGGTTTCTTTTGAGAAAACCATTGACAACAAAAACAGTTTAAAGGAAAACACCCTAAGAATAACTCCTATTCCTCAGACAAATTACCTCTGCCCTCCTCTTACCCTTTCTTTTATCCCAGTATACGCTTAGAAAAAATACATCAACAGTTATTTTATAGGTTCATAGTTTCATAGGTTCATAGTTTTGATTGCCGTGCTTGCATCAGCTATAATCTGTGTTGATGTTTCTGGTGTGTGTGTGTGTGTGTGTGTGTGTATATATACACACACACACACACACACACACACACACACACACACACACACACACACACACCTATATATACATGTGTAGTATTAATACATAAGCTTTTTGTCAACATTGCTAGCATCTAGTTGTGAATTGACAAAAAAAATTTGGACCAGTCTTGGTGAAATTCAGAGTGCTAACATGGGTCCTAGGGAATGGGGAGTCTGGGTCTGTTTTAATCAGTACTGTCTGTGGTGTGGATTTGATGAAATGGGTTAATTGAGTCAGAGTGTGATGAAACACCACTTGAATATTGTAATGTAAACCTTACGTATGTATTTATATGTTTGTGTGTGTATGTGTCTGTATTTATATGGTTGTGGTCAAAACAGTTAAGCAGTCATTAGTTAACTCAGAACTCCTTAATCACATTTGAAAGTCCCAACTCATCAATCCTAGAGACCTTTGAAAACAGTCCTTTCCTATCCCTGCATGACCCATGTTAGCTCCTATTCCTGTGATTCAGTGAGTTCTAATGCAGTGGGTCAGAATAGACGTGACGTCACTGATGTGCGATTTAACATATGATGGTAGACTTATTTATTGACATGCAATGTATTTGTGTGTGTGTGTGTGTGTGTGTGTGTGTGTGTGTGTGTGTGTGTGTGTGTGTGTGTGTGTGTGTATATATATATATATATATATACATATACATATATATATATATATATATATATACATATACATATATATATATATGTGTGTGTGTGTGTGTGTGTGTATACATATATACATATGTATTTATATGGTTCCCCTTCATAATATCGAATTACTGAATGCCCGAAATTCAGTAACTCGAAATTATAAAGTTGAACCAACAAAAATCCCGAAACCCACAAGCATGAAAACAAAAAACCCCGAACATACAGAATGCATATACCATACAACCCACATAACATAAACTACAAGCCGTACACTACATGTACGCAGGGGGGCAAGACCCCCTGCACTCCCCCACGTGGGGGGCTGTGCCCCCACACCCCCCTACTTATATATTCTAACTCCGAGATCACACTAATACAAAAAAAACACCACACAGACATTTTAAAATGCCTCGCACACACACAAACACATCACACATACATAGACACATCCAACACTCACACTCATACTCCCACTTCCATACCCTAACCCACACGCACAGCTTACAAAACACACACACACTTTCACTTCTGTAAAACATCCCAACTCACACACTTCCCATCCTGTAGCTGATATGCATACGCGCAAATTCAAGATATTTAAATTCGTGCTTATGCAGATTTGCGCTTCTGCATTTTCGACTTTACAGTCTCGAGTTACTGAATTTCGAGCATTCAGTAATTCAGGATTGTGAAGGGGAACAAGTTTATACATCTATTTATATAACTTTATATAAGCATACAAACTTTATATAAGTATATATAAATTTAATATATATATATGTGTGTGTGTGTGTGTGTGTGTGTATATATATATATATATATATATATATATATATATTAAAAATTATTAAATGTATGATGCGTGTGTGTGTGTGTGTGTGTGTGTGTGTGTGTGTGCGCAGATTTACTTATGTTTACAAGAGTATGTGTGTATGCAATTGTAAGAGGAAGCATAATCCACAATTGTGGGAGATTTATAATGTATTTGTCTTTTTTTTTCTGTTACTGTTATTTGGTTTGAACAGTAGATTCTGCATCTTGATAATAGGTCCCCTAGTTTTGGTTTAGAAAACATATTCAAAGGTTACAGAAGGCAGTACTATATTGAATAGTAGATCTGATCAGTGCCGTATAAAGCTGTACATTGATTGATATGTTCTTCATGTTGATCACTGCTGCAGTAGCCTAAGCTTTGCAGGTTATATCCTGCATCAGATGTAACAGTAGGCCAGCTTCCAAATCTTCAGGGCACTTTCCCTGTGGCCAAACCATTAGTCATTTCAAGCTGAGCTGAATAAAAAGAGAGGCCCGGATGCCAAGTCCTTCAGAGATTTTCTGTTGCTGAGAAGAGCACTCCTCTGTGGTCTTTCTAAGATCAATGGTCAGCTAATGCTGTTCCCTTGCTGGGCAGATAAGTTCCCTTTGGGGAAAAAACTTCCACATTACTTTTTAAATTGAATAACCAAAAGGAGCACAACGTTGCTTGTTTGGTTTTACTTTTTAAATTGCTTAGACCAACTTGAAATAAGTACTTTTTAAACTATGAAAATATGTTTTTTCCTTGACTATCTCTTGACTTTTATGTACTGTTAAATGGTGGCGCTGTTTTTTGCGGTAAAAAATTGTTAAAAGCTGTTTAAAACTTTTTCTGTTGAGAAAATGTGTTTATATTACTTTCTGGGGCTGGGGAAGGTGAGGTGTTTAACATGCTTTTTATGTGTTTTTTGTGGGACAAAGATTTTTTTGCTATTTCCCTGGTTTACCAACTGTCGCTTGTTCATCTCTAATACATAGAACAAGGCTTGGGGTTTCGTTCAGATGCTTTAATACATACATACACATCAGGATGGATAGCAGCATCTTTAAATACGAACGAACTAGTTAACAAACAGAGCTTACATGTAACTTCTCAACAGCTAACTACAAAATGACAGTCTGACTTGCACTTGCTCAGTATTTATACACTTGTGCAAGCCCTTGGATAGCTTCTTAAAGGTATGTACACATATATTGATCTACGGCCTCCCTCTTAAAAAGATAGCCCTTTATGCAAAACAATATCAGAGCTACGTATCATTACTATGTACATTGGAAACAAAACACAATGTTCATGTTCAAGTTGCTTCATAGCTGTTACAGGGTTTAGAGAAGAGACCATGTCTCATAAGTTAACATTTGGGACCAAATTTAACAACAGGGACAGTCTGCAGTGCACAACTCCTATCAGGAACTTCTGGAGTCATCACAGGAACAGGTATGTCCTCTGGAACTTCCTCTGGAATTGAAACACTGGACAACTCACTCTGAGATAGTCTTTTTCACTGTTTATCTGCTGTGGTATAGGCTTGACTGTTTCATGAAGCACCGACACACCATCAACATAAAGAGTAGGGCTGCCACAGTCTAACTGATCAACTCGTTTCTTAAAATGTTCCCTTTTATGAAATAATGTGGGCTTTTTGATTTTTAAAATCTTTTGAAATTATTTAATTTGTTGCATTTGTGGCATTGTTGACCAAAAGCTAAACATTTTCCCTTTTTGATTCATGATTACCACCGCAGTTACGACAGTTGGCAGTGAACTGGGTTGGCACCTATGCTTTCAATTTGCTGACTCACTCTTATGCTTCACTGAGACTGATCAAAGTCTGGAATTTGCTAGAAAGTTCTGTGGTTTACCAGTGAGTGGTGTAGGGGTTACAGCTGCCATGTGCGTGGGCCTGTTTCTCTGAATAAAGTGATGTATACTGTCAACATGAACTTTATCACCGTGCCTTCTAGAGCTACACTAATTTGTAAGCATATTTGTGTGCTTTTCTGTGAGCTCGTATATCTGGCAAATCTCAGTGGCCTTATTCAAAGTTAAATCACTGTCATGAAGCAAAATCTTTCTCACAGCATCATCTTTTATGCCACACACAAGTCTGTCCTTTACCATCTCATCCCTTAAGTCACCAAATCTGCACGTTTTATCCTTATTTCTCAGGTCAGTTATATATGCTGCAAAGGTTTTACCAGGCTTTTGATTCCTTGTGTAAAATAAATGTCTTTCCATTGAAACATTTGTCTGGGAGTTGCACATTTCTCTAAATTTACATTTTAAACACTCGTCCTTCCTTGACTCAGCCGGTACAACAATATGATGGTTTTCCCCTTCTCCAGTATAGATAACAGGTGCATGCACAAATCAGCATTCCCTTTCTGTGGCTTCTGACCCACCTAAATTAAGCAGAAGAAATGCCTTTGTACAATCATCTTTATCAGAAAATGTAGCCTGTATGAAAGTTTCATACTTTTGCTCAAACACTCTCCAGTTCTCAGCAGTATTACTGTCAAACACAAGTGCATTGGGTTTTCAAAATCCATCTGCCATGCCCACAAAGCATACACAAACACAATGAAAACATGGCCATGTATGAATAAACTGTTCTGTGAGCTTGTAATAACATTCAAAAGCACAGTAAACTCTTTGAAATACTTTACTTTGCGAAACATGCTCTTTAATGGCTGTGCTCTGTGACATATGCCTTGTAATGGCTATACTTTTGTGAAATATCTTTACTGTAACACTACACAAACGTGAACAATTTATACACTTCTGATAACTTGGATATCTCTGCTTAATATGAAAAATAAATGCTTTGCGAAAATGCAGTTGTTTCCTCCTATTTTATTTGTTTTATGCAATACGGACTTTATTTCAAACATTTTCCATAGCAATTTAAATATTTTTATCAGTATCGTACATATTGGCTTATGCGAATACTATTTAGAACGTTCTGTATGCCTGATTACATATTATGTTAAAATAAATAGTGCTAAGTAAGTTTTAATACCTGAAATTAATTTGTGACCTGTTTTGCGAAGTTTGCACATTTAGGAATGATCCACTCCTGTATATTCCATTAGCATCTAAACAAGTGCCTTAAGTCATTTTAGCCAAGCCGTTTCTGACTTCATGTCTCTTCGATATGCTTCTTCTAACTCCATGTCCTTTAAGATATACCGCTTCTGACACCATGTCCTTTTGATATGCCACTTCTGACACCATGTTGCTCATTCGTCTCTAATACATATAACCTGACCTCCGACCAATGCCTGTTTGGAGTTTGCATGTTCTCCCTGTGTCTCTGTGGTGTTTCTCCCATGTCTGAAAAACATGCTGAGTGTTTCCATCTCAAACTCACCAATGAGTGGTGCTGTGGGCAGCAGTACAGACTCTACATGGTGCCCTATAAGGGGAAGAGTTGTACAGACCAACCGCTTTGGGCATCTACTATGGTACGCAGTATCCTCAAGATAGGAGAACATGGATCACAGACTGAGCGCCATGGCAGGGCTAGCCACTTGGTGTAAAATATGGCTCTAGGTGATTCGGTCATGTTGACTAATGTCGCCAAAATAGGCATGGGTGATTACCGGTGATAAGTGGGTTGAGGACCCGGCCTACTCTCACCTATGCCAGGGACCCTTGCTAACGGTGGGAGGGGTATATGTGCCCCTGTTGGCCAGTGTGTGCACACCATAAAGCCCAGCAGCCCTGGGGGAATAAGCTACTGACTGGCCAGTATCTAGTTGCCTAACCTGGGTTACCTGGGATAGCTCTGTTGAGCGAAAGCTGGTCGTAAAACCAAACAATCTGCCAAACATGAACTGAGAATTGCTACTTTTAATGTAGGTTCACTGACAGGATGCAGCTTGGAAGTGGATGACATGATGATACGTAGGAGGCTAGACATCCTATGTATCCAAGAGATGAGATGGAAGGGCAGTGCAACAAAACCACTTGGCTTGGGATCCAGACTCTACTACTCAGTTGGGGGACATGCTAGAAATGGTGTACGAATTGTGGTGAGAGAGAGGCTTCAGAAGGCAGTGAGGGATATCATCAGAATTAATGACAGACTCATGGCAATCGGACTCCAGTGTAATGATAGGGCAGTATTCATAATATCAACATGTGCCCCACAGCAGGGTTGTGATTGTGAGGAAAAGAATGCATTCAGACAGCAGTTGCAGTACCTACTAGATAAAGCAGGACAACATGAATTGGTGTTGATAATGGGTGACTTGAATGCACATATAGGGACAGACAGAACAGGATATGAGGACTGCCTGGGTCCACATGGGTGAGATAACAGGAATAAAGGAGAAGCCATTCTAGACTTCTTTCTGGCAAATGCCTTGATAATAGCCAACACATGGTTCAGAAAGAAAGACAGTCACATGATCACATACAAAAGTAGCCAACATGCAACTCAGGTGGACTTCCGCCTAATAAGGAAAAGGGACTGGGGTAGAATGCATGATGGCAAAGTCATCCCCAGTGAAACAGTTGGCCCACAGCATAAACCATTAGTTGCTTCAATCAGCTGCAAGCAGAGGTCAGAGAAGGCTCTAAGGTCAACAGAGACCAGGCTGAAGACCTGGAAATTGACTGGAGGAAAGTGCAGCAGTTCAAGGAATTACTCAGGGCTTTAGCACCAGGCTTTAGCACCACAAGAAGAGGAGGAAATAGGTGGAGTTGAAGAGGAGTGGTAGCACCTAAAAACAGCATGTGTTAGGACTACAGAAAAGATATGTGGCTGAGCCAGGTAAGGAAAGCTGGTGGTGGAATGCAGAAGTCCAGGAAGTCATCAAAAGAAAGGAGGAGCGCAGGAAGAAATGGATGCTAGAAAAGACTGACCAGGCTAGGAAGGACTACTGGTTGGCTAACAAAGAGGCTAAGAAAGAAGTTGCAGTAGCAAAGAATAGGGCATCGGAGGCACTCTACCAACTTCTGGAAAGTGACTCGGTAAGAGGCATAAAGAAACTATATCAGGTTGCAAGGCAAAGACAGAAAGATAAAGAAGATAGTCAGACACCCATCATAAAGGATACCAGCAACAACCTGCTTACCAGTCCACAGGACATCAAAGGCAGATGGAAGGAGTATTTTCAGCAGCTTCTGAATGAAAAAAAACCCACAGAAGCTGTACTGCTCCAAAAACCGCCTACAGTTAGAGAAGAAGTGGAGCCCACATTAGAAGAAGTAAGAACAGCACTAAAGAAGATGAAGTCAGGGAAAGCAGCAGGCTCAGATGAGGAGACAGCAGACATGATAAAGATGCTGGGTGAGATAGGGGAGAAATGGCTCTTGAGGGTACTAATAGCAGTGTGGAGATAAAGGTGTATCCCAGATGACAGGAGAATAAGCATACTTGTGCCAGTGTACAAGAACAAAGGTGACATCCACAACTGTGGGCAGTACAGAGGGTTCAGACTCGTACCACACTGCATGAAAGTTTTGGAGAGAGTGATTGATAAATGGATACGCACAGTAGTAGAATGGAAGATGAACAGTTCTGGTTCCGATCAGGATGCAGCACAATTGACCAGATGTTTGTATTGAGACAGTTACTTAAGAAGAAGCTAGAAATGAGGAGAGAGTTCAATTGGGCATTCCTAGACTTGGAGAAAGCATATGACAAGGTCCCAAGAAAGCTAATCTGGGAAGTACTGCGGTGGTTTGAAGTCTCGGAAATGTTGGTAGAATTAGTGCAGGCTATGTACAAGGACCCAGTGACTCAAGTACGAACAGTGTTCGACCTCACAGAGGGGTTCCCAGTGGGAGTGGGTATACATCAGGGTTCAGCTGTGAGCCCACTGCTGTTCATACTGGTGATGGACTACATTAGCAAACAGGTTGGAGGGGACAGATCAACAAAACTGTTGTATGCAGATGATGTGACAGTACAGGCAGACTCTGAGCTAGAACTTCAGCAAAGGATAGGAGAATGGAATGCAAATCTGAAGGCACATGAGATGAATCTAAGCACAGATAAGATGGTGGTAATGGCAGCAAATCAGGGAGATCAGAGGAAGCTGAGAATAGAGATGGAAGGGAAGATAGTGAAATAGGTAAACAGCTTCAAGTATCTTGGAGGGGTGGTTGAGGAGAAGGGTAGTCTGAATGAAGAGGTCAGAGCTAGAATCAGAGGGGCTGCAGCCAACTGGCATAGAGTATCAGGTGTAGTCTATGACAGAAAAATGCCAAAGAAGCTGAAAAGCAAGGTGTACAAGACAGTGGTGCAACCAGTACTACTGTATGGTACAGAAACCTGGGCAGTAAAGGCAGAACAGTTGAAGAAGCTAGAGGTGATGTAAATGAAGTGCCTGAGAAAGGTGGTAGGATGCACATGGTGGGACAGACGAAATGAAGGCATAAGAGCAGAAGCCAAAGTAGCTCCAATTGCAGAAAAGATTATGGTGGTTTGGGCACATGTGTAGAAAAGCAGGAGACGATCTGGTGAGGAAGATTTGGGACAGACAGGAAGAAGGTAAAGAGGAAGCAAGGATGTCCAGCAAAGAGGTGGATGGATTGTATGAAAGAAAATCTGTGACAATCAGGCATGAGTGTTGAAGAAGGCAGGAGTGTGGCACTGAATCGAGAGAGTTGTCAACAGTTAACATGATACCCCGACCACATGTAGAAAAAAATGGGAAAAGGGGGCTGACAACAATGATGATGATGACATATAACAAGAGTCCTTGGGTTTTTGTTACGATGCTTTAATACATACAAACACATCAGGATGGATAGCAGCATATTTAAATGCAAACAAACTAGTTAACAAACAGAGCTTACATACATGCTTACATCTCCACAGCTAACTACAAAATGGAAGTTTGACTTGCACATGCTCAGTATTTATACATTTGTGAAAGCCCTTGGATAGCTTCTTAAAGGTGTATACACATATATTGATCTACACTGACCATTGCTGTTAAGCTTCCCCTGGACACAAGCACCATTTTTGTCTTGACAAGGAACAAGCTTGTGATCCCTCAGTCAAACCTTATTCCAGCCACAAAAAGAAAAAGATTGTTAAGCAGCCTTTGCCACCACAGCAGACTGGTAATTTGTCTCAGCTACAGGTAGGTGACTCTGCTGTGGCCAAAGCTGGTTACTCAGATCACCCATCTTTTTCTTACGGATCCCTCAGTTGTTGTCCGTACAGCACCATGGACCTGGGATTAGCCACAGCCTTTGTGGTTGTTTTGGAACCCTCAAAGGGAAAGGAAGAGCCACTCTTGTTGTTCATGGGAGAAGGGACAGGGGGATATGCCCCTGCTTAGCTAAAATGTTTTGTTCATCCCTGGGAAGCTATTGCTAGCAATACTGGCTCTGCTTTCACCAACTTTCCTGTCAAAAAGAGGCAGAAAGCTAAACATTCAGTTTCTACAGTATAAGTTTGTCTGCAAAGGAAAAATTGATTGGGCTTGGCTCAGAGTCTTATGCAGGCTGTTGACCCTTCTTTAAGGTGGTTTCTGGTGAAAGAAAAATGGAGTCCTCTTTCCCTGAAGAGGTTCAAGAAGTGGAATCTGTAGGGGAATGTGAAGGGACCAATGCAGTGTCTTCTCCTCAGGTTTCTGATTCAGATTCTGAGAAGAGTGTAGTATCTGATGCTCTTTTTGAGGGATTCTCTTTCTCTGAGACTTTATCCAAAACAAACCAGTGTTTTCAGTGGGAAATTGCTGAGGTTTTCCAGTATCTTAGAAAATAGTATGCTTTGCTACAACTGGTATTTACAAAACCCTCAGATGTCCTCCCCCAGTGTTGTCAGCACTGGAGGAAGTGTTTGCTACAGCCTGTGATTTTCCCTGACAGTCATCAGCCTGCTGCCTAAGAAATCAGATAGACTGTACAAAGTACCTCTGTCTTTCAAGTTTTTATACATTAGTCCCAGGCCTGACCAAGCAGTTATAGCTGCCAAGCATTTTATTAATTCTGAGCCTTCTCCTTCTCATAAGGAGGGTGGCCTAATGGTTAAGGTGTTTGCCTTACAAACACAAGGTACAGAGTTTGATCCTCACAGGGGATAATTGGCTAGGCTTAAAATGGCTCGCAAGAGCGGTTGGCTTAGTACTAACCTATGAACAACTTTTGATAGGTTTAGAATTCTGAACTGTCAGGCTGATATGTTAAACTTTATCCTAACTCTGAAAATATGAAGAACGTTTTGACTTCAGTTTCTTCTTATCAGGAAAAATCTGCTTTGTGTAGATCATTTTCTGAGATCACCGATACACTGTTTGAAATGTGTTTATAACTCCATAAATACTACGTCTAGAGCTGCTTCCACCAGTAGTGATTTAAGAAGGTTTGACTGATTGGGTTCTCTGAACCTCCCAGAAAATGTTCAAAGTGAAATTTTGAATTCCTTCTTTGATAGAGATTTATTTATTTTTTTGTACCCTGAGTTGCAGATGTCATCAAAAAGTGTAGTGAGAGGTGAGAGAGGTAAGCTAATTCAGGGTATCTGCCAGATTCTACAGTCTCCCTTTCTAATCTTGGCAAGAAGCAGATTTTTGGTAAGCAAACATTTAAAAAGCAATGGCAAGGGAAGTTCCAAAAAGAAAACAGGAATCCCCAGAACAAAGGACAGGCAAACAAGTCAGAAAGACTATATAGGGGACCTTGCATCTCTACCCCTCAACACTCCCTTACCCCTTCCAGAAAATCTGAATAATTTCTGTCTTTAGGAGGTCACGAATGTGATCCATCTAGGATACAAATGCCAGTGGGAGGAATTTCTTCCTTTTCAGGGGTTTTCACCTCATCAGCCAAGTCAAACTGTTCTGTTTCCACTTGTCTTACACCATATACTGTCTCAGGAGGTAATAGAAGCTGTTCCTATTCCTCAGTTAGGGAAGTAATTTTACTTAAGAATGTTTTTAGTGTCAAAGAAAGAACATTCTTATAGATCAGTTTTGGATCTTTCTTTCCTGAGTCATTTTGTGATTGTGCTTTAACCACCAGTTGCCCTGGTACAGCTGGCTGGCAATACCTGGATGATGAGCACGAGTGCCTTCTTCTCTGTATGTTTATCCCCCAACACCACACATACACACACACTGTTGATGCCGAAAGCAATAATAGAGGGGACCCAGGAATGTTCTGATAATGTAATTCTGGCCCAGACAGTACTGGTTTTTCATGTTGTTGCAGGTAGTGAAGGCATCACCTTGCTTCCTTCTCCAGCAACTAGACATAATTACTCAGTCGTCCAGATCATCGCTTTGCCTGTGACATAAAGTGACTCATACTGGCAGCTTTGATCAACTGACCTCTGTTTCTCTCAAGCACCTGTTTTAGAAGACATGCCACAGTATAAAGAAAAAGGCCAGGAAGCTTTACACAAAGAAATCTTTCCTGACAAAAAATGGAATATATTCTCCATATGGTGCAGGAAGAGAGGGAGAGAAAAAAAAGATACTTTGCAAATGGAGATGCATCAAGTTCTGTTTTGATATTTTTTGGAAGACCTTACTTGTGCTCCAGTTAAAGTACATGTTGATGCCTGGGACTAATTTTTGTACGTCAGGAATTCTGTTGTAGCAATGATACTGCTTGAATATTTGTCATGGAGAGTTGTCACACAACTGTGGTTTCTCCACATTTCAAAATCCATCTCTAACTCCACAGTTATAGTTAAAGGGATGTGTATATTTCATTGCTATTTTCTGAAACTGCTGATGGATGTCTGCAGATTCTTGTGCTATAACACATATGGCTGAGACTATAAGATGGTAACAGTTTCATCTTGCAGACTTCAGTTGGATTGTTGTCTTCTCTTGCATACTCTTTTCACTCTAAACAAATCTCTTACCAGACCAAAACTTTTGGGCCACATCTGAATTTTATGTATTTATTTATTTATTTTTGGGGGGCATTGTAGGAGTCAGTTCAGAATATAAAGTATCTCTGGATTCCTTTTAATGTTTTTAGATCGTGGTATTAAAGTTGCAAAAATAAAGGCCTAATTCTGTATTTCTATTTCTGCTTTTTAAAATGAGAGCGAGAGAGAGAGATATACACTGGTATCAAAAAAAAAGATTTTTGGAATTTAATTTCTGAAGCTGTGAGCAGCATACCTCTCACTCTCTTAATGCACAACATCTGGACAAAGCTTGACAACACAGGGGTACAAATAGGCACATATTTTGAATATTGCTCTTATAAACTTTTATACAGTTGCTAGAGTAATGGGATTTTTTTAATATACATTTTCTGAAGGATTTGAAGTGTGACACTCAAATGTATGTCATTATTTGGTGAGTACAATCCAGAGATCATCCCACTGATTTGCAAGGAAAAAAGAGGAATAGGCCAAAAATATGAGCCAAATATCTGGACATACTGGGAAAATCTGTACAGTTGAGAGGTATGGTGAGCAGACAGTGACATTATTAATACTCAAGTTTCAAAGTTGTTGGAACCTGCCCTCTGCTAACAGAGCTAAAGCACCAGAGAAATATTTAGCAGATTTGTCTAACAAGCTTAAGCAAGTATGAAATATGTAGTATGCACATTAATGAAACAATATGAGAAGACCATTTTCCTTTTACAGCAATATTTCTTTGTTATACTAACCTTTAGTATTTAAATATGTAAACTACACATGGTTGAGCAAAACTGATATTCTGAAGGGAGATTTTTAAGTAGTCCAGTTCTGATTTCAAGCAACTTGGCCTGCTAAAATTATCTGAATATTTTGGGTCTTTAAAATGGCTAACTTGGATGGACAGAGCATCAAAAAATGTACATTTAGACTATATAATCTGTTTTAAATGCTTGAAATCTTTTCCTGGAGGGCTAAGAGTCATACACCACATCTTTTAAATGGTGAAGTTTAGGTCAGGGCAGGACAGTGGCTTAACAGTATGAGGTAAAATTATCACATTTAACAAGTCTGTGTTCAGGCTGTGTGTAGTAAACTCGTAAGTGTTTTTCATTATGTAAGTAGTGTATTTAACAAGCCTGCATTTAGATTGTGCATAGTAGGCTCAGAGGTGTTTTACATTATATTATTTTATTATTTTTACAAAGAATTGTCAGCATAGTCCTAGTGTGGCAACATTAGGGTTAACGTGACCAAAGACATTTAACTAGCTCACTTTTTTTGAAATCATCATAGGGCATACATTAATTACCCAGACAAATAGAAGTGTTTTAATACTCTGGTTTCAAAGATGCACAGTGGCATGCACATTACAAAAATATGACCTTATTAGCACAGCTCTTTGGTGCAGTGGGATAATGCCCCTAGTACACCTCAGGTGACCCCTGATGAAAGAGCAGCATGGGAATGTGGGAAAGCAGGAAGTAGAGTTTTTTATGGTTCATCCATTGGGGGGGGGGTTGACCTATTGATGACACTCACATGTAAGTGTAGGGGTGGGGTGCATTTGGAAACTAATGGATCATAGGCAACTTTATGCTACATAAAATCCAGGTAAAACTGAACATAGATTCTCCCAGACAGCAGAAATACAAAAGTTGAGGCCAACTCTGGGAGAGGTTAGTCTGAATATGAGAAGGGGGCTTAGGTGATACTACACAAAGGATCTACTCCTTTGCAAATGACCCTCACCTTCTAGGAGTAGTAAAGTGTTGGCAAACTCCCACCTTAGCCAAGGAGTAAATAACCTGTGGGGCTGTTTTCAGGGAATTATTGGGCTTAGCTATCAACCTTCACAGGAGAAATACGTTGGATGACTTAGTGCAGGAAGAGGACACATTGGATGGATCAAGCAAGAGCAAAACCAAAACAAAGCAAAACAGAAAGCTTTGTATTGTGTATCATTTGAGAAGAAACATTACTATATATATTTTTATAATGTGGTAGTATAACTGCATACTGACTGTGCACATCATTCATGATCAGGTGTCTCTGACTAAAGATGCATTGCATTACAACTGTTTTAGTATTTACAGTGAATGTGTGATTAGGGCAAATACACAACAAATCAGTAAGTCAGCTCATTTATGAAGAGCCATCTATGTATGAATGGCAACAGAAATTTGCAAAAACAGGAAAAAGTGAACTGTGGAGCACTAAGTATGAGAACTTATGCAATACCTCCCAACCTGTTAGCACAGTAATTCTGGACAAAGCCTTATATAATGGGAGATAAAGATCCAAAAATAGGAACATATTTTGAATATTTCCCTTATAAACTTAAACAAGTTGCTAGAACAACAAGATGTGTGTTAGCATGCATTTTCTGAATGATATGAAGTCTGAAACTTGTGTCATTATTTAGTGACTTCAGTCCTAACTCATTTGCCAGAAAACTACTAATTTTATTAGGAACAGACCATCTGGACAGTTGGGAGGTATGACTTGTATTGATCGTAATGGTAGACTGGTTGTCAGTTTTAGTTAAATAGCCGTAAAAGGGCCAAATGGGTTGTTTGCTAAACAACAACAACAACAAGATCTAATGCAGCATGATTTGTAGGCATAAACAACCAGCTTTAAGTAAACAGTGAGATTTCAAATGACTGTGTGGATTTCTACAAGGTAGTGATCGTCACACTGTCAGCCCAGCTATCTGGAATTTTGTAAATAATTCTATGCCATTTGTGAATATTGAAATGATTTATATAGAAATGCAACAGAAGGAAATACTGCTAGCCCAGCTATCTGGAATTTTGTAAATAATTTTATGTATTAGAACTCTGTGTTGTGTGTATATTAAACTGCTGATACAGAAGTCTGTGTTGAACAGGGTTTGTACATTACTGAGCTTCAAGGAAGTGTCCACAGTGTACCCTACTGGAAAAAAAAACATAAATGTATGTAAACTGCATATCTGTGCAAATATATATGTTTTAAAAGTAGAAACTGGAACATACAGAGTTAACTTGCAAAACTTCAAGAAAATAAGTTGAAATTAAATTGTTTTACGATTCTGCTATAAAAGTTAGTTTCAACGCAGCAAGAGACAGGCTATCTAGAACTAGGGTGCCTTCTGCATTGTTTTGTAAGTGTTTTATTTTTTGATGTCTTCTAGCAACTGCAAAGATCTGAAGGCTATGTGTTTTTGACAAGATGTCAAATGCTACAATGGGGGGTGGGGGTGGGGTTAGCTTGGGAACTTAAGTGAGGTGACAAAAAGTGATGTCATCCAAGCTATCCCAGCAGTAATATTTGATATTAATTTCAGAACTCTCTCGGAGAGAGACAGGGTATTTTATATTTTGTCATTGACCTGGAAACATCCACTCATCATCATTACATCTGCACTTGCCTTGCTGTAAATTTTTTTAGGGCATAGTAACTCTTTCAGATATAGTTAGGAATGTAGTAAAGATTAGTTTAGATGTTTTCTGTATTTATTTGAGACTGTCCTGCAATGTTGTTTTAAATAGTTCCTGTGATTTTTGAATTCTGAAATTAGTGTGTTGATATACTGAGTATTGTCGTATTCTTTTATTTATTATTAAATGTATTTAAACCTATCATTGTGGCAGATATTTGTGAGACATATTTAAGCTTTGAGAGTACTTGTATATGTATTTGGTGACACTGTACAGGCCACTCCTAAATAGCCTTGCTCTCGGTCAGACTACCATTTGGATTATAAGTAACATTACACAGTAGGATTGGACACCCTTTGTTAAGGGCCTTAATAAGTAGTGGCTGGTGGCAGTTGGAACTACCTTATAGTCTGGGCAGAAGGGGATATAGCTAGTAAACCTGTGCCAGCATTCCCCAGGTGTGTGTGTGTGTGTGTGTGTGTGTGTGTGTGTGTGTGTGTGTGTGTGTGTGTGTGTGTGTAAATCAAATCTCAAAGTTTGTGTGTGTGTCAGCTAATTGGCAGGGACACGAAGCACTAGTTGGACAGAGTGGGTGCTGAAGGTCTTAGCTTGGTCACTCAGCTGAGATTGCAACTCTATAGCTGTACCAGTGGGGAGTCTTACTGGGGATCTGGAGAAAGAGGGAGAAACCAGCCCCAGACTGACTGCAGCAGTTAAATAAAGTGAATTTATGAGTTGTTGAATACTTTTACCTGTTAAATACTAAGATGCAGTCACCAGCCTTTGCATTTTTTTTAATTTGAATTTATTTAGTTCTTTGTGCTCCTTAAAAATGGGTGATATTTTGAAGTTAAGTAGTTTTTATGAGTTATATAAATGTAAACTAAGTCAATGTTTACATATTAAGAGAGCAAAAATTTGAAACGTATTTAAGTGATCTATTGCTGCTTACTGCAGAAAGGAGCAATAAGTATTTCATTTCAAGTATAGATATTGTAAAGTGTGCTTTAGGTAGAATGTCACTTACATATTTGGTCCAGGGTCGAGTACTTGGATTCTGGTTTTGGTGTAGTAGGAAACCTCAGCAGCAAAATGATTGAGCAGTGCAGAGAGTTTTAAAATAGATAAGCATTTGAGGCATATTAATTCTTCTGATGCTTCTAGCGAGGTAGTAAAGAAGAGAGGAAAGACTGGCGCTGTATACTTAGAGAGTGATATTCTAGTGGATGTTAGTGTTTGGAAATAGGACGAGTACCAGAATTTGTAGTAAGGTAGCACAACTAAGCCAACTGAAGAGTCATGCAGTGAAACTGTTAAAAAAAAAAATCTAAATAATTTTAACCAAAAAGTTTGATAACTGCAGAGCATTTCAGAATTTACAAAAAAAGTTCTAACAGTATATCTGATGTTGTCATTTTCATTCTTCCTCAACAGTTGGGTTTGGATCCAATCCTCAGATCTGACTCAGAGGCTTCTTCCAGATCGCAGAATACCTGAACTTTTGAGCTCCTTCCTTTACCTGTAATGCCCCACCAACCTAACATACCTCAGATCTCATTTGCTGCCATTGCAATCAAATGTAGATTGCATTATCTCAAGCTGTAGCTATAACTTTGTTTAATTTCACTTGTCAGTAAGTTTAACTTTCTTTTACTACCCCATTTCATTATTTCTGTTTTCTCCCTTTAAAGCTTTAATACTTAACTACTTTTCTTGTACTCTTGAGTACCCTTTTATTCTATTGATGGTAGTTCTTTTGTGTACTTTGATAGTACTTCTCATTACCACTGTTGATAATTCATTCCTGTTTTCTTTTCTTTCTTTAATTAAAAAAAAAAGATCCTTTATTTTACTCTTAATTTTTCAGTATGTCGGACAAGCCATCCAGCTTTAAGAAGTGTGTGGCATGTGGGTATAAAATCGCCAGTTTGGATGCCCACACTAAGTGTGTATATTGTCTAAGTCCAAAAAGCCTAAACGTTGATTGTGAAATATGCATGGGTTTCAACTCCTGAGCATTAATAGACAGGAAGAACAAATTGATACTTAGGGGTCTGATTATTTCTAAACATTCCTCTGTGGTTGTTGGGGCTCAAACCGCCAAGAGACAAGAAGGGTGATTCTGTTGCAAAGATTCTCGCAAGAGATCCCCAGATCACCCTTCTACTTAAGCGTCAACATCAGCTCTTTCTTCTGAGTCACCAGCTAAGCTTTCAAGAAAATGGGATCAGTCTGTTTCAAATATGAAGCTAAGATATGAAACATACCCCCGGATCAATTCTTCATCTTTGGTGTCAGAGCCTATCACAGCCAGACTTCCTTTACTCTTCCTTGAACAGTCTCCTAGACAACATTCAAGGCCTTCTTCAATAGCTTCCTCTCTCTCTGGTCCTCCAGGAGCCTATCCAAAGCAGATGAGAATGCATATTCAAATGGGAGTTCTTTTGGCTCCTACCCAATTGGGTCTGGAGAGCCTGCATAGAGCCACATCACCTATCGTAACTCCTTGTCAGATCCGAGTTTCAGTTTTGGAGCCATTGAATCCAAAAGCCTTGGGCTCATCTTCCTTGGATCCGAAGATCATGGCATCTTTAACAGCAAGGCTTCTCTGAGTTGTCTGGCACATATATACTTTGGAGCTGGCTGACTCTCGAGCTGAAGCATCGGCGCTTGCTCCAGGGGAGTCTACTCCAAAATTGTCATAGCTGTTTCTTCCTCTCAGAGCATCTGCATTAAATAGTTCTGCTCTTACTCTCTCTTTGGGTGGTGTGCCAGCAGGACAGCATGTTCTGATGACTTTCTTTGTCAGATCCATCGGTATCTGCTTCCCCCAGGCATTCCGCCTTTGAGGTAGTGGAGAGAGTATTCTCTGTGCATAGAGTTCTGACAGCCCTGCTCTCGTCAGATCAGACCTTTCCTGTCTCATTTGATTTTGCACCAAGAGCCTCATTCGTCCTTTCCACTGGGACAGCCAGCCTGAATCAGTCTCCAGGCCACCCAACAGGGTATTGCTATCTCTTGCGATACCTCCCTAGAGCATCCCACCAAGGAGGTTCAGAAAGGAGGCACTTGACTCCCCACAAGAGTCTGTCACTGAAGGCACTGATTTTGATGGGGAGAGGGTTCCCCAGATCACTATCTGATGATGTCTCCTTTGAAGACATCCTGCAACTCCTTAAACAAAATGGTGGTTGGTCCAGGGATAACTCTTCCTAAGATGACTCAGTGTTTTTGGAGGCTTTCAGGTATGGCCCATTTACCCCCTGGGTGACTCTGCCTGCCGATGCAATTATAGATTTAGTCTCTTGGCAAGCATGAAAGGAACCAGACAATGTTGAGCCTATACCCAGGGCAACAGACAAGATCCTTGCACCACCCAAAGACCGACAACACTGGAGTAAAGGCATAACTGTTGATGCCATGGTTGTTGTGGCAGTCACAAAATAGGAACTAGTGGAACAGAGTTCCTCCTTCCATCTCCTTAACAAGGAGTCTAGGGCACTGGGAGATTTGGGAAGCATGTCTATGTTTCAGTGACCGTCTTTGTTAAGTCGCTGAATTGTTTGGCACATTTCATCAGGCTTCAGAGAGATTTTATCAAGGAGCTTACCAGATCTCTCTCACTGGGGCCATATCTTCCAAGGAAGGAAATACGATTTCCTTGCAGCTGGCCACCCTTCAGTCTATTTCCAATTCATCCATGATGCTGATCTCTTATGTTGTTGAGGGTACCTCACAGGCATCAGGTACAGGCATTTCCATTATGAGATATGTCAGGATGCACTTGTGTGATTTTGCAGAACCCTTCAAATCTTTTTTAGTCAATGCACCTTTTGACAGAACCTCATTGTTTGACCCCAGAGTGAAAGACGCACTCTCTAGGTGTGAACAGGAAAGGAAAACCCTGTCTGCTGTGGGCATACATTTTTCTACTCCTCAACAGTCTTTCTAGAAATCAGTGGGGTGGTAGAAAGATGTGGCTCAAGAAATCCCAGGGTCCTTTTCAAGATGCATGTGGAGGGAGATCCCCCAGGGGCAGAGGGGGGATTCAAATGGAAGACATCACTCCCGCAGCAGAGGTGGTCCACATAATCAGGGATCTAGAGATTCTTTCTCAGACAGATCCTGTCTGCACTCCTGAATGTAGATCTGACTGTCCATTTTTGGAGACAGTCAGGGGTCCTCTGTCCCTGCACCAGAGAGCCTGGCTAGATATCACAAAAAATGTATGGGTGCAGAGAATAATATCCAGAGGTTATATAGTCTCATTTTCCTGTCTGCCTCCATCAGTTTCAAAGAAAATCTGAGATGTTCCATCCAGCAGAGGGAAGCAGCTTCTCTAGAGATACAAAAAAGCTGCTAGATAAGAGTCATCCAAGAGATCCCCTGACCTGAGACAGTCCAGACCTTATTGAAGATTCTTTTTAGTGCCAAAAAACATAGGAGACTTGAGACCAGTATTGGATCTTAGCAAACTAAATCAGTTCAGTACCAGAGTTTTGGATGGTCATGATTTAATCCATTCTGCCATTTCTGGACAAGGATAACTGGATGTGCTGAACAGATTTTCAAGATGTGTACTATCAAAATGAACAGGTGATCCAGAAGATGTCTACTCATCTGTCCGGGAGCCAGTCATTACTAGTTCAAAGCACTACCGTTTGGTCTCACCACAGCCTCCAGGATGTTCACTCAGTGCATGGCAGTCATAGCAGCTCACCTGAGACTTTTGGGATACTGAGTGTTTCCACACCTGGATGACTGTCTCCTGACTACTCCAATCGGGCATCAACTAATTCAAGCAAGGGACTATTTACTCCAGCTGTGCTCCTGTCTGGGAATATTTGTCAGTTACTACAAATCTCAGCTCACTCCAAATCAGACTTTGGAATTCATTGGTGCTTATTTCAATACAGTTACCCAAGTAGCTTCTCTTCCTGTTTGTCAGATACAAAATATTCCCAGGTCAAAAGTTTCCCTTCGAGCATGTCTGATATGCCAAGCCTTGGGATCCATTGCAGTGGCAATCACTCTTGTACCACTGGCCAGGTTTCATATGAGAATCCTTCAATAGACACTCGCAGCTCATTGGTCTATTCTCCAACACACATTTTCAAAGCCAGTCAAAATAACTCAAGCTTGCAAGAATTACCTCCTCTGGTGGATCCACTTCAGTCAAATACATGAAGGCCCTCCCTTTTTTCTCCCTCAACCCAAGGCCACAGTGACCACAGATGTCTCTCAGCTCAGGTGGGGTCAGTCCATGGCACATGGTCCCCTGAAGAAACCAAAATGCATGTCAGTGTCCTGGAGATGAGAGCTGTCGTCCTAGCATTGCAGTCCTTCCAAGACACTCTCCCAACCAGGACTATAGTGATTCAGATGGACAACATGTCGTTGGTCTAGTACATCAACAAACAAGGGGGAAACTGATCTTACCCTCTTTGTTGAGCAGCTATGAAAGTATGGTAATAGGCGATATATTCCACTCACTTTCTGACAGCAGTGCACATCCTGGGAAAGTCCAGCGTGACAGCAGACAAGTTAAGCAGGTCCATTCTGATGGTTTACGAGTGGTCTCTCAATGTCAAAGTGGTGGAGATGATTTTCTGTTGATGGGGCCAACCATGCTGCAACCTTTTTGCATCTTCTCTCAACAAAAAGTGCAGCGGGTTCTTTGTCCTGATCCCCCCAACTGGGGGAGTCACCAAGGATACTCTACTTCACGCTTGCCTCTCCAGTCTCGTTTATGCTTATTCTTCCCATTATTCCTCATCCCCAAATTTCTCCAGAAAGTATCTTGATTGAAGACCACAGATATCCTCATTGCCCCATACTGACCTCAACTTCTACATTGTCCCTGGATTTTGGAGCCAACTCCAGACCTCCTCTCTCATCCAACAAGTATGATTAATCTGGACAAATCAGGACTCAAGTTTACTGCATGGTTTCTCCAGTTCCATGAATTGTTAGACAGCCCAGGCTCTCCTCCACTGTCCATCACATTTTAGCTTCCCATAAAGCTTCCACTAGAAAAATTTACAAAACTAAATGGAAATTATTTGTTTTTTTGGGCCCATGGCAAGAATTTAGATCCCTTTTTCAGCACTGATTTCAAAAGTCCTAGACTTTTTAACCACAGTTTGCAATAAAGAGGCTAGCTCCTCAATTATCAGAGTACAATTAGCAGCCATTTCCAACTTTTGTATTGGAGTAAGTAATTCTTCCTTGGCTTCCTCAAAGTTTTATAAAGCCTTTCTCTGAGGAGTCTATTTAGACCTCCTTTAAAAGATCTTACTCCTCCTTGGGATTTAAATATTGTTCTTCAAGCCCTGACTCAGCTCCCTTTTGAACTCTCAGCTAAGTCCGATCTGAAGTTTTTGACCTGGAAAACCACTTTCTTAGTTGCTATCACTTCTACTAGAAGAGTGTCTGAATTTCCAGCATTGCCTTATAAAACTCCTTATTTAATTTTTCACAAGGATAGGGTCTCCTTATGGACCATTCCCTCCTTTTTGCCAACAGTGGTGTTGGGATCTACCATTAATGAGGTCATCAGTGTTCCAGTCTTGTTTCATAACTTTTTCAAACAAAAGAGAATATATGCTGCAAGATGCATGTTCACAGACAGTTACATGTCTCCCTTCACAGAACCAAAAATTTAAGAAAGTCTGAGCAATTGTTTGTTTCCTTTTCTGATTCAGAACTAGACAAAGCAGTATCTAATGTGAACTAGCCAAAAGGTTAACTGATTGTATTACTTTTGTTTATGAAAAAGTGGTTTGCCCTTACCAAAACATCCAAGAGCCCATTCTGTGTGGTCTATTGCGACTTTGTCAGCCTTTTTGTCTAGAACTTCCTTAGATAATATTTGTAAAGCTGTAACTTGAGCTAATCCTCATACATTTATTACGTATTAAAAACTGTATCTGGTCTCCAGGGGAAGAGCAGTCTTTGGCTTGACAATGCTCTGGAATATCCTTCCTTAGAGTCCTCCCAGGATTTAGGTAGCTGGGGAATCTCTACCAGCTGTTGAGGAATGAATGAAAATTACATCAGATAAAAAAAGTTATGTACTCACCATAACGTTCTATCTGTGTTTTCCATTTTGATTCTTCCACAACTCCCCACCCATCTATCCCTCCTTCTTATACTTCTGAAAAGATGGAAGAGGTTTGTAGGAACTTCTGTTCCTTGTTTGAGCTCCATCTTCCGATGTTCTTTGTGTTTCACTGTTGCAGTCATTACATTTGGGTTATCTGCTTGCAGTAGCCCTCAGTCGGCTTGATTAACAAAGTCTTGGGTCCTGCGTTGGTTGCTGTCCCTTCTTCCATGACGTCAGGTCATCAGGGGTATAAAACATGCAGCTGACGCCATTACATCAGTCTTTCTTGCCGTATGGTGCCTGAAGCAGAAGCAGTTCGCAAGTGCCGGTTGGCTGACTCCTGAAATTTTCGTTTTCGAGTTTCAGAACCGAAGTCTTTCCTGTTGGGGAAACTTTTTCTTGCTCCTTACTGATGTCAGTAAAAGTTAATAATTGCATTACTTGTGGAAAGCAAATACCTCACAAAGATTTTCATTCGTACTGTATTCCTTGCCTAGGTCCTGACCACAACGTACCTTGCTGTCGGTTTTGTGCTTTATTTAATCAGCGCACTATCTGTCGTTGGTATATTTTCACCTCTAAATATTTCGGTTCTCAGTTTAATTATCCAGAAATGTCTTTGGTTAGCCATCTGACTACTGGGATTCTGAAAAAATGCAAAGATAAAGACAGAGACAGGCCGCAGAGGTCCAAAGCTGCCGACGACACTTTTCCTAAGCCAGTCGCCAGTTCGCCAGTACTCAGTGAGGCGCTTTCGCAGCCCCTGATACCTGCTACTTCTGATTCGCAGGCCTCTACTGAGACCCATTTGGAGTCTGGTTTGCCACGAGATGCTTCAACTGTGGAACGTGCGGATGTCTCTACCTTGGATGGGTCCAGAGCCGCTGTGCAGGCACCGGCTTCTGAGGGTGTATTCAGGCCTATGGACTTGCATATTAAACTGACGCCTCCTTCTTCATTTAGGCCAAAATCTCAAACCATGCCTAAGAGACCGACACCCAGGCCGCATGCTCAGGCCTCTATGCCTAAAAAACAAATGATAAGAATGGCTGAAGATCTTATAACTCTAATCAGGGGAAGCCAACCTCCCCCTTCTAAGAGACCTAGGACTAAAGTTGTTTATGAATCTTCTGACCAGGATTCTGATTTTTCTGATTCTTCTGATGATCTGGATTTGCCCTTGTCTACTTATGAGGATTCTGATGCAGAGGACTCAATTCCCTCTGCTTCCCCTCCAGAGGATTTTTCTTTTTATGTGAGACCTTACATACTCTAAGGGAGCATTTCCACTGGGAAGCCAGGATTTTTCTGATTCAAAAAAGAGGCTTAGGGATTTCTTACTCCTGCCTCAGCATAGGCCTTTAGCTATACCTCCCGTACTAGACATTGTTGTTGATGCCTTTCCAGAATCTAGTTTGGCCCCTGATTCTTTGCCTCCTCCCAGAAAACCTGACAGATGTCACAGGGTTCCAGATTCACACAAGTTCCTTTTTAAAAATCCTATTGCAGATCCAGAGACTATTTCACAGGGACCCAAGGGCATTAAGGCTTCTACTGCTAAAAATCCTACCCCCTCTGATAGAGACTCCAGGGCGCTGGATAGATGGCGTAAGAAGGTTTATACTTCTGCAACCTTGGCCATTAGGGCTTTAAACTGCCATTTTCATATGTTAAAGTATTAACAACATGTTATTGGATTGCTTAAACAGAAAATTATGTTGATTCCTGACTGTGCTGAAAATAAAGAATTACAGGATTTAATGCATTCTGCTGAACAGGTTGGAAAACGTACTTTGCAATGTGGATTTGATTCATTAGAGGTCTCTTGCAGGGATGTTGTTACTGGGTCTGTGCTCAGAAGGCATGCTTGGCTTAAAGAGCAATCTTTGCCTGATCATGTAAAGCTAAATTGTTGGATGCTCCCTTAAATCAGGACTGCCTGTTTGGCAACAAGGCTGAGGAAGTTCTTAAAAAGATGGAAGATAAAGCTAAATCTATGCAAACTGTTAAAGATTTCTTACAAGTTCAGCCTCCTAGGTTTAGTAGACAGTGACCCTCTAAAAATTGGTCCTTTCCAGCCCCTTCAGGTCTTCTCAAGCCAAACCCAGACACAGCAGAAACTCCAGGTTTCAGTCCCAAGGGACACACAAGACTAAGCAGTGGGGGGTTTCCACACCCAAATCTGGGAGTAGTAAGCCTCCCCCCTTTGGAAAATTGTCTCAATGACTTGCTTTTAAAACTTCCAAGCATTTGCCAACTGAATGCTCCTTTACGTGGAAAGATTGGTCTGCAGGCCAAAAACTGGGAACTCATTACCCAGGACAAATGGGTTTTAAATATAGTGTCCCAAGGATACAGATTTCACTTCCACACATTACCAACATCAAGCAGGTGGCCAGATCTACCCCCAAATCAGTGGGCAGAAGCCCAAAATCAAGTACTCTCTCTTTTAAACATGGGAGATATTCAGTTGGTACCAGAAGAGGAAAAGGGAAGAGGAAAAGGGACAACGTTTCTATTCGAGACTTTTCCTGGTACCCAGAAAAGGCAATACATGGCATCCTATCCTGGACTTTTCTACTCTAAACACCTTTCTGGTGATTCCAAAATTCAAAATGCTGACTCTTCACCAGCTGCTTCCTATGGTAGGCAAAGATGCATGGTTGGCAGCACTAGACTTAAAAGAAGCATACCTGCACATCCCTATCAGGGAGTCTTGCAGAAGATACCTATGCTTCAAAGCAAGCTACATGCACTGTCAGTTCTCTGCACTGCCCTTTGGCTTATCTACTGCACCCAGGGTATTCGCAAAGTGCCTAGCTCCAGGCATTGCATTTTGCAGGCAAAGAAATATTCAAATATGCCCATACCTGGATGATTGTCTAATTCAGGCAGAAAGCCGGGACATTCTTTTGAATCATCTGGCCTTTGTTCAAAGGGTACTGACTTGTCTGGGGTTCACTGTAAATGAAAATAAATCACACCTGGTACCCTGTCAACAAATTATATTCCTGGGAGCAAGCTTGAATACAACTTCCCAGATGGTTTTCCTCACACCAGAGAAACGGACTAATTTGACAACCTACTTCAAGCAAGTGGCCACAAAATCCCAGCTATTTGCAAGGCAAATACTGCAAGCCTTGGGGTTCATGGCCTCCTGCATTCTTCTAATTCCATATGCAAGCCTGCATATGAGGAAACTACAATGGTATCTCAAAAGCGTATGGTGTCAACATTCACAGGATCTAGAAGCAAGGATTCCTATCATACCTTGCCTACACCTAGAGTTCCTTTGGTGGGCAGAGGCCTGCCACCAAAGCAGGGGACTACCATTCACATTACCCCCTGCCACCCAAATCTTAACAACAGACGCATCAGACTATTCATGGGGGGGCTCACCTGGCAGGGAAGTGCATTCAGGGCAAATGGAACCTAAAGTCAAATGCACCTGCACATAAATCAAAAGGAAATGCTAGCTGTACAGAATGCTCTGACAGCCTTCAAGGACCACATTCTTCCAGGACAACTAATGGTAAAGACGGACAGCACCACTGTCATGTGGTACATAAACAAGCAGGGGGGGTGCACATTCTTACCCCCTCTACAGACTAGCCATGGCATTGTGGGACACAGTCTTGAGCTACCAAGTGAAGCTACAATGTCAATCCTGCCAGGAAAACTAAATACACTGGCAGATGGACTAAGCAGAAACCTCATGGACCCACATGAATGGAAACAGGAACCAAGGATTTTCAACATGCTGACAAGCAAATGGTGGAGCCCAGATATAGACCTGTTTGCCTCCCCCCAGAACCATCAACTGGACAAATTTTGCACAAGGATTCCCCATAAGCTAGCTTGAAAAGTGGATGCTCAGTTTATGCCTTTCCCCCTCTGCCTCTGCTCTCCAAGGTACTACTAAAGATCAAACAGGACAAGCCAAGGATGATTTTAATTGCACCGGACTGGCCTCGCCAACACTGGTACCCACTCTTGCACAGTGTGTCACGCTTGGCTTCATGGCATCTGCCTCAGACTCCCTGCCTGTTGTCTCAGCAGGAGAACCAGATTCTGCACCCTCAGCTGCAAACCCTGAACCTAGCAGCCTTGCTAATTACCTAATCTCTCCTTTACCATCACTCAGTAAATCCGTGATGGATATCATTTTAGAGGCAAGGAGGCCTAGTACTAGAAAATCTTATGCTGTAAAATGGAAAAGATTTTATGCCTGGAACCAATCTCAAGGAATGAATGCAGCAGTGCCCAATTTACCTCAGATTCTACAATACTTCACTGAGATGCTTCATAAGGGCTTGTCCTTTTCCTCAATCAAAATTCATGCCTCAGCCAGTTCAGCTCATTATAGCACAGAGCCTCCCCTCTCTCACCCACTGCTCAAGCAGTTCCTCAGAGGGACCAATAATTTAAGGCCACCCAGGAGAGCTCCAACTCCAGCCTGGGATTTTAACTTTGCCTTGGAGAAACTCACTCTTCCTCCTTTCGAGACAGCTGCTACTCCAGATTTAAAGTTTCTTTCCTGGAAAACAGCTTTCCTTCTAGCAATCACTTCTGCAAGAAGGGTATCTGAATTACAGGCCCTTATGGCAGTGGAACCTTTCATCATCTTTCATGCGGACAGGGTGTCCCTCAGAACCAATCACTCCTTCGTGCCCAAGGTGGTATCCAGTGTGGCTCTTAATCAGTCCATTCATTTGCCTGCCTTCTTTCCTAACCTACAGAACAAAGGGGAACAGATACTGCACTCTTTAGATTTGCACAGTCAGCTTAGATTCTACTTGGACAGGACTAAACCTCAAAGGAAATCTGAACAACTGCTGGTGGCATTTGCTGCAGGGACAGAGGGGAAAGCTATTTCAAAACAAACCATTTCAAAATGGATAGGCCACTGCATTCATTTCTGCTATAAGCACCATGAAAAAACAATCCCACAAGACATCAGACCCCATTCAACCAGGGCTGCATTTACCTCTACAGCCTTTCTCAGGGGCGTCCCCACTAGGGACATCCTAGAAGCTGCTACCTGGAGTTCTGTGCATACTTTTACCAAGCATTATCATTTTCCAATTTTCTCTAAATCCAGAGCTGGTTTTGCCACTGCAGTCTTGCAGGGCCTTATAGCTGGTCCTAATTCTATTTAAATTCCTCCTCCCAACCTTAGCTTTGGGAATCTACCCAAATGTAATGACTGCAATGCTGAAACACTAAGAACATAGTACAGTTGTGTATACTTACCATAAATGTAGATGTTCGAGTTTATTCACTGTTGCAGTCCTGATTACCCTCCCTCCAGCCCCCTTTCTTCTTGTGGCTATATCTCTACTCTCACTTACTATGCTCAAAACGCTTTTTGGTGTATTTGCTTTTTTGTTGGAGGTATATCTTTGTATTTATAGATTTAATTGCTTCCCATTAGGGGGCACCTGACATCTGGGGCAAGAAAAACTGATGTAATGGCGTCGGCTGCATGTTTTATATCCCTGGCGACCTGACGTCATGGAAGAAGGGAAAGCAACTGACGCAGGACCCAAGACTTTGTTAATCAGGCCGACTGAGGGCTACTGCAAGCAGATAACTCAAACGTAATGACTGCAACAGTGAATACACTCAAACATCTACATTTATGGTAAGTGTACACAATTGTACTTTCCTTTCTAACTCTCCACTGCTCTACCAGTTGGGAACAAACTAGATCTGAGGTATGTTAGGTTGGTGGGGAATTGTGGGTAAAGGGAGGAACTTGAGAATTTAAGTATTCTGCAATCTGGAAGAACCAGCCAAGTTGAATCAAAGGATTGGATCTGAACCCAACTGTTGAGAAAGAATGAAAATGGACAACACATGGAATGTTATGGTGACTGCATAATTTTTTTAGAACATAAGACTGAGCTGCATGGATTAGCAGAGGGCTGCAAGACATGCTCATCATCATTGTCATCATCATCATCATCATCATCATCATCATCCTCAACCCCCATATTTCCCCATTTCCCGCATGGGATCAGGGTGTCACATCAACTGTCACCACTTTTCTTGATTCAGTGCCAGTCTCGTGCCTCTTTCACAGTCACGCATGACTGTTGCAGGTCTTCTGTCATGCAGTGCATTCACCCATCCATCTCTTTCTTGGACTTCCTCATTTTTATTGTTTTTTCTTATCTCATCCATGTCTTCTTTAGCATATTGTCTTCTGTTTTCCTGCATGTGTGCCTGAGCCACCTTAATCTGCTCTGTTTGACCTTCTTTGCAACTGGAGCTAGTTTGCATCCTGTTGTGATGTCATAGTTTATGCATCTGCTCCACAGTGTGCATCGTACCATTTGTCTTGGGCACTTCATCTTCGTCATTTCTAGTTTTCTCAACTTCTTTACCACACAGAAACACTGGTTCCACCACTGTTTGTACACTTTACATTTCAGCTTCCTTGGTAATCTTCTGTCACATACTACCACTGACACATTGTGCTAGTTGGCAGCAGCCCTTCTGATTTTAGATTTGACCTCTTCATTCAGCCTTCCTTTCCACTCAATAGGTCAGAAGTCTGAGTTTGATGGTATTGAGTCCAGGATGATGAAAATGTTATATACATTTGTTAGACTTAAGGTGGTATTTGTAGTTATTACAGTTGTGTGCAGCGGGTATGTGAGCTGGCTGCACACAAGTGCAGGTGAGGTGCAATTCAGAGACATAAGCTGCTGTTATGGGCAGGAGTTTAAAAACTCATTTTAAAAGGTTGTGAGCAAATGAAAAATAATGAGACATAAATCAGAAATGTGTGCAAAGCTACAACTTAATTACTTAAATGTGCCTGTTTTCCTGCCTTTTTCAATTCATAGTCACTTTTTAGTGTACAACTGCACCATATACACTTGTGTTGTAAAAAAACAAATTCACACCTTTCCAGTCACTTTGCAATTCTTGAAGATGCTTGGTTTTGCTGCAGGTCTTATTATTTTGTGCATCGAGTTTCTTGTTTCTTTCACACAGAATCCTGGTGAGCTTAGTGCCTCTTGTCAAGCTAAGAGAAGGAAATATTGGCAGAGAATGGTTGAACTTTGCTGAACATCAATTACTGGATAGATACAGAGTTTACAGAGAGGTCATTAGGGTACTGGTGAAATTGTACCGCCAGTAAACTGGAACTAGTGGAGGATACGTTGCCTTCCTATGCATGTGGATACCATTGCATTTATAGCCTTTAATGTACTTGCCACAGAGACCTTTCAGAGGCAGACTGGGAACACTCTGGGCATCTCACAGGCTTTGGTCATGAGGATGCTGCAGCAGTTCCTTAACATACTCTTGTCTTATGTAGATGAGCATACCTATTTCCCAGAGTTATCACAGAACTGATCCAGTACTATGCACTATGCTGTACTGTACTGTGTCTACCTTTTGTGGAATGGCATACTTTCCTGACGTGCTTAGATTGCACACATGTGGCTCTGATAGAACCATCTGAAATGTGGGGAGAGAAGTAGCAAAACAGGCAAAGTTACCATTCCCTCAGCTGTCAGGTAATGTATAATGCATGGGGTGGATCGCTGTCTTGGCCCAGCATCCTTGCGGTACCCCTAAGTCATATGTACGACATACAGGTTTGATGTACAGCCACATCCTGCATGAAAGGATTCATATTCAGTCACCTAGTCGGTAAGTACAAACTGTTATAATGTTAACTGGTAAGTATTTTTGAATCCTTATAGTAAGATAGTAGTGACTAATTTCCCCTTCGTTATGTGTCCTCTCAATGTTATGTTTTCCAGATGACATAGACTACCCACTCAAACCTAGGCTAACCCTGGTCTGTAACCTGCAGGGTGCTGCTGAAGATTGCTTTGTCACTTCTTTGTCCCAGAAACAGAGTCATTGAGCGAGTGTTTGGATTGCTCAAAGCCCATTTCCATGTTCTTCAATATGAGCTTGCTTTTGAATGCAGAATGTTCTGGCCTGCCGCGTAGTGCCTAACATGATTGTGTGCCAGTCTGATGCACACCTACTGCAGCCAGTGACCAATAGTGGCAGTGCAGCACCCTCTGTCATTTGTCCCACCAGTGATGATAGTGACAGTGGCCAGCTGATGGCAGCAGCACAGCCACACCTCCAGCAGGCTTGTGCATGGTACATGGCTGTGCTGGAAAACTGGTGGCATCTAGTCCAAAACTAATAGTCATGGCATTCACTATGTGACAGTGTAAAGTTACAAAAATATTACTTGGTGCATGCAGTGTTACCTTTGGGCTATGCTAAGTGCTGCATGGTTAGCTTACACTATACGCCAACATTTCTCCACATATCTTGCACGAATGTGTTATGCATATAGTCATAGCCATCATTATTTGTACAGTGTTCAGTGGTGAGTGGCACAACTGCTAGTTATACCGGCAAGTTTGATGGGAACTATAAAGAAGCAGGTGACATGAGAAAGTGTAGTGAATTAGTCTGAATAACTTAACTGATGTGTTACTGAAGCTATATTTAGTTGCCAAATCCAATAGCAGTTGTTTTCCATCATGTAATGTTTTATTGCTACAGCAGTTCTCTTTTATTGTATTATTTTTTTTTAGTTGGGTTTCCCTTTTTGTTGTCCCCCCCCTTTTTTTTCTCTTGTTTAGGAGCATGAAAGTAAGTGCAGCATTTGTCATTTCCAACAAATGTGATATGCTGTGCCCTCTATGCCACTTTGCAGATGTCATTGTGAGTAAGGTATGTGTTACAGTACTTTAAAATGTTTGTTACATTTAGAATGTGTTTTTTACAAGGTCTGCTAATGATAGTGTTAGTCTCATAGATCCATAGAACTTTAGCAAGCTCTAATGTGAGCTTTGTGCTGAGTTTGCTGCAGTGACTGCATTTATAGGATGAAGGGGAACCTCTTGACACTGACCAAACAGTACTGTGAGGCTTAAAGCTTGATTCACTGGTTCTGTCCTGTGATGTGGAAATCCAAGGCCTTACTGTCTTCTTTTAGGGGAAATCCACATGAATGCCAGTGGTACTCTTTTGGGACAGATATGGTGCCTGGCCTACTTATCTGCTACACACTTGCCAACACTCCCTTCTCCATGTTTAGCAGAAAAAGGCAGATGTGGATGCTATGGGTGCAACCATATTGCACATGAGGATCATCATGGCATTATCTATGATCTCTACCATTCCCATTTACCAGTGAATTTCCTACATATACCATATAGCACTCTAATCAGCTCTGCCTGACTCTCAGCGGCAGTAGCCTGTGCCTGAACTATGTTATGGTATGTCTGCTGCTGTGCAGAGAAGACCTTGTGTCTCCAAAGTTAACTGTGGAAGATAATTTTGCCTGTCTCCCCTGTGTACAGGTGAAATAGCAGGGAGTATAACCTTAGACATGGTTGTGTCTTCCTACAGAGATCCAACTTGTGCACAGGAAAGAAGTATTGAGCTTTGAGGTGTTCCCCACATCTGGTAATATAATTTCCTTATTATTCAGTGGTGAGATGTTCATCGTGTTTCACTGTTGCAGTCATTACATTTGGAGAAGCTGATTAGGAAACATTTCCAGTTATGTGCATATATTTACCATACCAAAGTATGTATGCCCAAAATTGCCATTGTCAGCAAAAGACTTATGCACCACCTGTATGTGGATGTTACAGGTATCTAAATTACTGGTGTCTACATCACCTTGCATAAACCCTGCACCCTTTTCTTATGTGTGTCATCATCAGTACCTCATAAAGAGAGCAGGTACTCTTCATCAGGTAGTAAATTTTGGACAGTGGAAGTCCTTCCATTGGTGCGGCTTTGAGCAATTGCATTCTGTCTACCTTTACTCTTAGCATGGCACACCATATCATTTGCTCTTTTTCAGCACTATGCCAAGGTGTGGTTCCTTCCCCTATACATTCATGTCAGCCATGACTTTATTCCACATCTTAGCTTGCTCTGCTTGTTTTGCTCCCCCACCTCTTCCAAAAAGACATTTTCAGTAGGTCCTAAGAGCATCCATGAGGATGTGGTTTTCTTCACTAATGTAATTCCCTCCTGTGTGTTCTTCCCTGATGCTGTACTATCTTTTCCCTAGAAATAAAGGTTTTTCCATAATTACTACACCCTTACCCTTTTTGAGTTGAATCAGTTCTGTTTAATGTATTTGAATGAATAATGCAACATTAGTAAATCAAACAAAAAATAGCTAGTAAATCAAACAAAAAATAGCTATGTAGATGGCAGTTTTGCCAACTACCACTTTCAGTTTTTACATTGCTTTTTTTTTCCTGTTTCATTTTTGGTTTGTTTAATGCATTTTTCACCTGGGTCATATATATGAGTGGGTCTACTTTGTTTCACAGAATGGCATTTCGTCAAACTTTCATTTCACTGAAAGTTCATTACATCGACAAGCATTTTAGGTGGGGGGCTTCACCCCCCACCCCCCCCCATGTGGGGGGCTGTGCCCCCCACACACCCCCAACTATATATATCAACTCCAGGGTCGCACAACATTGGGGAAGGGGGCAAATGCTTGTTGATGTAATGAACTTTCAGTGAAATGAAAGTTCGACGAAATGCCATTCTGTGAAACAAAGTAGACCCATATGAGTACATACAATGGAAGGAAGCTGATGAATAAGTGGTGGAAGGCTGGAGAAAGAAAATGTCAACAAATTTCTTGACAGTTTATTCTCTAAAATGCATTAAGTCTGTCTGCACCTTTGTCCTGAGCATTTCCATTCCCAGGTACTACAGTCTGTAGTAAGCAACTCCATTGATGTTAAACTACTGAATGTTAACCAAATATGATGTTTTTACCCAAGCCAGTAATATGTATAAATGTAATAAAATTTTCCTCCTTACCAGTAATTCAGTGGCTAAGATGTCACTATCAAATCCAACATAAACAACGTATTTCTTCTGCTTTGATCCTATCTGCATCTATTCTGAACTATCTGTTTTAGTCCTCACTTTCCATGAATCTTTGCAGAGAAATGCAGTGCCTAGAAGCACGCAAAGTTGTGACCCTAAGAATATTTCAAGTAATTTTGTGCAGGTTATGAAATTCTTATGCAAATAGGGCTCAGTTCTGTGAATCACATTAGTGGGCATCTGTCTGTGTACTCATTTTCGCAGCTGAGTTCTCAATGCTGTTTACAAGCTGTGAAAAGCTTATATATAATATATGTGTGTGTGTGAACTGTTTCTTCATAAGCTTTCCTGGCATGGAGCGGGTACAAGTGCAGCTATTCTGTGAATGTACCAGCTATCTAGCACCCAGCAGGTGCCAGCACAGTGGGTAAGCTCTTGTGGCTAGTTCTCATGAGATTAGTGCATTTCTGCACTTGCTGCCAACTGTCAAAAATATATGAAAGCATTCATGAACATATCCTGTAAGTGTACATAATTGTGGTTGATTTGCACATTTACATTCTTTTTTAGCCCAGCTGACACATTAAAATATGCCAGATTGTACTAGATATTCCTTTGCGGGCCTGAGAACTTAAAAAAAGCAATGATACTGTTTCTCATTTTACACATTTGCATGCTAGCTTAGCACTGCTACTTGCACATTCACCTTACACATTTGATGCATGAGACTATGAATAACATCCTTAGTCAGCAAGTATTTAAAACTGCATGCCATGCTTAATGCTACAAGAAATCTGTTGCGGCTTCCCTAATGGTGAGGAAATGAGCTTAACTAAAATGAAATAACTTCTCCAGAGAGCATTTTAGCTGTAATTAGAACTGTTCCTTTTCTTACTGGAGTTAGAACTTTTCCTATTTTTTTGTTTTTAATCTTAGTTGTATGGGTTATATCCTGCTAATGATATAACAGATGGCCAGCTTCCAAAGGTTTAGGGCAACCCCCATACATTGAAAATGTCAGGCAGATTGAGCTGAGCTGACTAAAAGCCAAGGTTGAGCGCAAAGCCCTTAGGAGCTTTACTGCTGCCGAAGAGTACACTTTTCTGAGGTTTTCATAGGTTCATAGGTAAGTACTAGGCTAGCTGCTATGGTGAGCCATTTTAAGCCTAGCAATTTTCCCTCAAACATAAGAATCAAAGACTGTACCTCATGTCTGCGAGGTAAACACCTTAACCATTATGCCAAACCCAAAGTCCCACATGCCACAACTACTTTGAGAAAGACAATTCATTTTAGATATATGAAGCCATTACAGCAGTTATAGCCACTTTACTGAGGATGAGAATCTCACTGCTCATTTCAGCTGTCTGTGATCAAATTAAAAATGGTCACAATAATGTACTCCAACTTGATTCACGCAAACCCACACTAGCCCTGCCAAGCCAATGACTGTCCAGCTGTGATTAAATGACAGCAGGAGTAAGTTAGTATCATCCACAGACTGCCTCAGTTTCCACCAATTAAAGCCACCTTATTGACTGTGTATACCTTAGATGTTTGATGTGATTAAATAAAAAATGAATAATGGTCACAATAATTTATTTCAGCTTGTGTCAGTCAAATGCACACTAGCTGCCAAAACAGATCACACAAGACAGTAGTTAATCCCTTTAATTCTCAGATTACTTCTGTACTCCCCATTTATTATCAATTTATTAATGACTGTGTATACTTCAAACGTCTCAGTAGAAATTAACTGCCACAAAAATGCATTTCAACTTGTTTCACTCAAATTCCCTCTTGACATGGGACACTAGATTTACTGTTAAAATATGATCAAATAACATTGAGTCAGTCTGTTTCATCCATAGACTGGCTCCTTGCCCACCAATTAAAGCTACTTTATTGACAATGTATACTTCAGGCACTTGACTATAAATAAATAATAGTATCTATAACATGCTTCAGCTCACAGCGATCAGACACATTTGGTGCAATCTCCCTTACAAGTATACACACACACACACACACACACACACATTGCTTTTAAACCCAACTGGACCTACAAAGCTGATATGACTACTTTTTGCACTTGCTCTGTCTCAGTGCTATTTTGAGGATAGATTGTCTCTCATGGTTTCCTTTGCCGGGCAGATAAGTTCCCTTTGCGGAGAAAAACTTTAATTTTTTTAATCTTATTGGAGTGTTATTACTTTCCTGTTTAGGAAAGTTATTTTTAAAGCTTGAAGTGTGTTTTAATAGACTGTCTTAAGACTGTAATGTACTTTTAAATGGAGTGCTTGTTTTTTTTGTCAGTTTAAAAGTGGTGTAAAATATCTGAAAACATTTTTTTCTGTGGAAAATTTGCCCTTATTTTACTTTTGTAGGGTAAGCATAGTGTTTAAAATTGCCTTTTACTGTGTTTTTCTGACAGAAAAGTTACTGTTATGTATTAGTAGTGCTTACCGGCAATTGCTGCATGTCTTCCCCTGGAAAAAGGCATTGTTTTTGGCTTCACCACGGAACACACAGTCAGTCCCATGGTTGGTCCTTCTTCAAGCCACAAATAGAAAAAAATGAAGCAAGCATCCTTTGCCACCACAGCAAGTTAGCAATTTGCTTCACTTGCTGGTGGGTGACTCTGCTGTGGCCATTTGTCGTACTTGAGAACACTAATTTTTACCCTAGATCACTCTGTTGCAGCACCCACAGCCACTACGAACCGGGGGTTATCCACATCCTCTGGGCTGTTGAGGTCCCCTCAGTGGGCAAGGGAGAGACACTCTTGTTGGTCCTGGGAGAGGGAATAGAGAATGTTTTCCTTTTGAGTCAGAATGATGTGCCCATTCATGGGGAAGCTACTGCTGCCTTTTCTAACACAGTTTGCCCAATTTTTCCTTTCAAAAAAGAAGCAGAAAGCCAATCATGTATCTACTCCTCCTCAGGTTTTATTGGATAGGAGTAGTTTTCAGGGTCTGGCACATGATTCAGTTCAGGCTATTTGTCCTTTTTGTAAAATAGTTGCTGGTGAAAAAAGAAAAATAGCTCTTTTCCAAGATTTTGAATCTGAACAGGAAGATACAGAGACGGATACAGTTTTTTTTTCATTAGACTTCTGATTCAGACTCGAGAGGAGAGCTCAATTTCTAATTCTTCCTATAGGGACTGTTCTTTCTCTGAGACTATTGCTAGAACATGTTTTCTATGTGGGGACACTGAAGATTCTCAGTCCCTCAGAAAATACTATGAATTGTTACATAAGGATTTTCCAGAACCAGAACATATTCCTACTGTCCTGTCTGTTTTAGAAGATGTGTGTGTGTTAATGCCTGCAATTTTCCTGCTAGTCAGCCAGCTGTCCCTTAAAAATGCTAATAGAATGTATAAAGTTACTCAGTCTTTTAATTTTTTTTACACTATTCCCAAACCTAAATCAGCAGCTAAAGGTTTAGTTGATCCATCTGCTGCTAAACATAGTTAATTCTACACCTACTTTTACTGATAAAGATGGAAAAATTATTCCAAATAAAAAGAGCGAATACAGTGAGAAGAAACACAGGTCCCTTTCTCATATAATATGAATCAGACCATTCGATAAAACAATACTTTTTTAATTTTGGTTAGCTCTTTCACCACTACCATACAATCATCATCTCAGGTTTTTATGAAACTTCCCCTCCCCATTTGACAGGAGAAAGGGAGGGAACAACAGTGGTCGAGAAGCAGAGGGAGAATAAAGAGAAAATCTCATTTTTCAACTGAGGACTATCCTACAATCAAGAAAATATGGCATCAGAAGGATCCATGATATGGAATATTTCCAAAAGGACACTCACCCATGCCGAAAAGATGGTTATCAACAAAGGGATGTTATTCATTCCAGCTCAGAGATCTGATTTATCTGATACTCTGACTGATATGAAATTATTTGTTAGGAATGTAATGATTAAATTGTCAGCTACTGAAAATCAAGGAAAGGAAAATTCTATTGTTGGTCAACAATTTAAGAAGTATAGTAGCTATATACCTATTAATTATCCAATATTGGAAGCATTTATTAAAATCTGTGAAGATGAGATACATGATATATATAGTGAATGACGAGGGAAAGAGTTTAATAATTTAATAATATGACGGGTGAAGAACATATAAATATCTCCTATGTATATTACATCTATCATATAGATATTTACATGGATGTTATATATTTTTGATTTGCTAGATCACGTTTTTATTTTTTTCATTTTTTGTATATGGTATATCTGCCCTTTGCAGATAGCATCATATGGTTATGTTAGTGTGTTCTTTTTATATATATTCATCAGACATACAGTCATTTGTTTTTGTTAGGTAGTGTGTTATTTTTACTGTATATATAATGAGTTGTTCCTGCCTCACAGGATGTTAACACAACATAAAGTAGAGGTTTGAGATGTGCGGGTATATTATAATTAGTTTAGAGTTAGTAAAGGAAGGTACATTATGCATATTTTTTTCTATTATATATTTTTTGTCGGTCACATTCCATCGTATTTATATAGATGAAAGATGTATTTTCCTGTGTTTACTGAATTACTAGTTAGATCAAAGATGTTTTAGTCGCACATTTGAATGTATCTGTAAAGAATGGTTGATTCCCCTTTAAGAAGTTCACAGCACTCTACGCCACCTTGCGTTATATGTATGGTGACGCTTCGGGGTTTTGTAGAGGTAGCATTGAAAATACGCAAGTATGTGAATAAAGTTTGGAATAGATTTCTAATTTATTGTGCTACAGAGTTTTACGCTCCTGTAGCTCAGGATATTTATATGTTCTTAAATGGTGCTTTCATTGCGACAGTCTATGTCCTAATTTGAATCTTAGAAGGGAAGTTTTTGGTATACTATTCCAGTGTATTTGAATGCTTACATAATACGTTAAATGCATTAGATTGGATAGGATAATCATGCTGATTTGGAAGTACCTATGGATGTGTTGAGAATGTAAGTATGTAAGTGTTTGTTCTGCTGTTATTATTTGTATGGTCTGATGAAGCCACTTGCATGGTGGAGAAAGCGCTAACCAAAATTAAAAAAATATTGTTTTATCGAATGGTCTGATTCGTATTATATGAGAAAGGGAACTGTGTTTCGTCTCACTGTATTCGCTCTTTTTATTTGGATTACTTCATTGGTTTTATACAGTGATTGGTTGACTTGTTGGGTGTTCTGTTTGTTTTGTATTACATGGAAAAAATATTGCTAGATATGGGTAAACTTTGGTTTTCAGAATTTTGAATTGTCAGGCTAGTATGTTAAATTGTTTTGACAAATTGTTAAAATGTATGAGGAATGTTTCCTCTGCATTTTCTTCTTATGAGGAAAAAAAATCTGCTTCAAATAACTTAATTTTTTTATTACATAAGTCATTACTCATTGTTTACAATGTCTATGAGTGACCATTGATACTTCTTCCAGGGTTATGGTCCCTGGTACTGTTTTGAGAAGATTTGCATGGCTGCATTCACAACCTCCCAGATGATATTTAAAATTAAATTTTACATTCTTCATTGGATTGAGATTTAGTATTTGATCCTTCTGCTACAGAGTGATCAATAATGATGAAAGAAGCAAGCAGATTCAGGGAATCTTAAGATTTTTCATCCCTTTTCCAATGGATTTTATATCTGTTCATCCAATTTTGGTAAAAAAAGTAGAATAAACAACCTCAACAAAATATAGGTAAAAAGACATTTAAGAAGAAATGGCTTCCAAAACAAAGTCTCAAACCTCACAAAATTAAGGACAGTTCCTCATGTCTGAATGGACTGTAAAAGAGACCTTGTGAATCTCTTCCACCCTGGCTTCTTTTTTTTCTTCCAGAAAGTCTGAATCTCCATTTTCTCTTTGACAGCAGATAATTTCAGACAAATGAGGTTTGAAAATAATTTGTCAAGGTTACAGTTGGCAGTGGGAGGAAAGTTCTCCTTTCCATGGGGTCATTCCTCATCCTTCTGATCAGACTCTTTTGTTTCCATTAGTTCATCATCACATGCTGTCCTAAAGAGTGAAAGAACCAGTTCCTCTTTCCTAGGTTGGGAAGGGTTTTTATTCAAGGATGTTCCTAGTGCCAAAGAAAGAAAATTGCTGGAAACCAATTCTGGATCTTTCTTCCCTAAACCTGTTTGTGATAGTGCCCAAATTCAAAATGATACCACTTCACAGCCTGTTACCTTTTCCTCTTTCAAGTTTCCTGGCAACAGTAGACATAAAAGATGTTTATTATCACATCCCTATTTATCAAGACTTCAGATGTATCTTAAGGCTTTGTGTGTCTGGATCACATTATTAGTTCATAGGTAGGTACTAGGCTATCGGCCCAGGGGCCTATATAAGCCTAGCCAAAAAGGTTCCCTGGCTTTCAACACCCAAGAAAATTATTTTCTTGTGCATTTGTCAAGCAGTGATGCAGAAGTGATTCCCGGGGTGAATTTTCTATTTTCCATCCAGTCGTCAAGATTTTTCTTAAAGAGGGCCAATGAGGAGCTTTGCTTGACTTGAATGGGTAGTTTGTTCCAGAGTATGGGAAGTCTCTGGGACAGGAATCTATCCAGTACAGCATGTTCTGTTTATTGTGGTGACAAGGATTAGGTCCCTGGCATGTGTAGTTTGGAGAGATTGGAACATTTTTAAGTGTAGCATGTCCAACAGCTGTGGGTTTGACATAGCTTTGTATGTTAGGCAGAGATCGCCTCTGAGTAGGCGATATGCGACGGAGTCGAACTGAAGTTTTTTGAGACAGTCTGCATATGGCATCTGTTTGAGGCCGGTAATCCTCTTAGTGAGATATTTCTGTGGCCTTTCCAATTGTTGCAGGTGTCTTGTTAGATGTATGCCAAACGGGGCATTGTACTCTAATTGGTCTGATGAGAGATGAGTAGAGAGGAACAACGACCTTTTTTCTAGAGGAGAACCCTTTTGTGATGAGGTGTGCCACATAGAAGGGTTTCCTGACTACTGTAGTGATGTGGTTATCAAAGGAAAGACTGCTATCCACTTGTGTCCCGAGGTCTCTTATCACACTTTCATTGTTTAGTGAGCTACCGCCTATGTGCTTCTTGGCATTGAGCTTGAGGCCATGACTATGACACCAAGCATCTGTCTCTGTGAGGCCTTTTTGTAGGATGTCTACATCATTAGGTGATTCTGTTATGGCTCCCAGTTTGTAGTCATCTGCGAAGTTTGTTAGCCAAAAACCTTCTTTGTTGGCTTGCACTTCTGAGAAGTAGATGCCGAACAGTAGAGAACCCAGGACCAAACCCTGTGGTACTCCAGTCGTCAGTGGTCTGAAGTTGGACTTGGAGTCAGCTACTTTTACTGTGTGGGTTCTGTCAGTGAGCCAGTTGGCCACCCATCATGTGACTTAGGGATTTATGCCCAGTTTAGTGAATTTATCTATAATTCCAGAGTGGGGGATGGTATTGAAAGCCTTGGCGAGGTCAAGATAGGTGTGTGCACTACCTTGCCCTCATCTACTGCTCTAGTGACTGCTTCAAAGAAGTCAATCAGATTTAGTAGACATGATCTACTTTTTACAAAGCCAAACTGAGTGGAGTCCAGGGTTTGGAGGTTACCTATGTCTTTGTTTATAAGCTCCAAGATGATACGTTCCATGGCCTTGCAGACCAGGCTCGTCAGGCTAATGGGGCGGTAGTTTCAGGGGGTCGTGGTGGCACCCCCTTTGTGGAGTGGGATAACCATCACTGTGCGCCATTCAGTAGGCACATAGTCTGAAGTGAGGCTATGCTTGAACATGGTACTTAGGTGGGGTGCCAGTTAGTTCTGTAGTTCATGCAGTATGCAGCCTGGGATGTCTGGTTCCATGGATGCTATGTTCTTGGCTTTGGAGAGTGTGGTCTTTACTTGTTCATCTGTGATTACAGGGGCTTTGCATTCTTCCAGTATTAAGATGGGCCCTTTGTAGGATGAGTGGGGGCTAAAGATAGCACTGAACCTATCTGCCAGGATGTTGGCAATATCGGTTGGTTCTATATATTTAGTGCTATTGTGCTGTAGCTCAGAGCAGATCTGAGTGTTGCCATTGAGATTCTTGACATAGCTGTAGAATGCTTAGTGGTTGTCTTTGGAATCAGTGGCGATTTTATTTTCATAACTGGCTTTGGAAGATTTTATGAGGGATCTCAGCTTTTTGCTGAGGCTGACCAGGGAGCTCCTCCAATCTTGGGATTTTACTCTTTTTTTTGCAACAGCTTCTTCCTTCTGTTGTAGAGTTTGTTTATGGCAGGGAACCACCAGATTGGCTTCCTTTTTTTGGAGGATAGCTTCTTGGTTCTGTTGGGGATGGCACGATCCATGCACTCGTGTATGTGCTTATACAGTGCATTTGTGTAAGATTCAGCAGTCATACCTCTGTTTCCCTTCTGCATGGGTGTCGTGAATTTTTCCACTTCTGTCTTAAGAAGCATGAAGTTGGCTTTTGAGTAGTTTTTGATGGTGGTTTCCGTAATGTGGGGTGGGGGTGGGATATGGATGTCTAGGGTGATTAGCTTGTGGTTGGATCTGACCAGCTAGGAGTTGATGTCTGGCATGGAACACTGGTTACCCATATTGGTAATGACCAGGTCCACTGTATTTCTGCCCCTGGGTGGGGGTGTGGACAAGCTGATCCAAGGTGTTGGAATTTATGAATTCCAGAAAACGTTGCGCAAATGAGTTGGTACATGAGTAGTTTTCCCAGTTGATGGTGGAGTAGTTGAAATCCCCCATAATTAAGGTATTGGGTTATACCTTAATATTTTCCAGTATCTTAAGAAATGAAGAGTGTGAATCCTGGGGCATGGTGGGGGATCTGTAACAAGCTACAAACTGGAATGCAGTCTTGCCCTGTGTTAGTTGCACTTGGATAATTTCGGATGCATTATGTTGAGCAACTAGCCTGGAGGTGTGGATATTCTTAATGAATATAGACATGCCTCTGCCTTTAGTGTTTCGGTCCTGGTTAGGTGGCCGAAAGGTGTGGTATGAATTGTAGCCTGGTAATGCATGGGTGCTCTCTGGAGCCTTGAACCAGGTTTTTGTCACTGCACAGATGTCGATGTTCTCTATTTTAAGGAATGCCTCGAGTGAGTGCATTTTGAGGTTTAGACTTCTAGCATTGAGTAGCATTACCCTCAGAGTTTGCTTGTTTGTACCTGTTACAGTGGTGAATTTAGCATTTGAACCTTGCCTAAAAAAGGCACTGTGCCTTACCCATTAGGCTATCTACTGCACCAAAATTGTTCACAAAGTGCCTATCTGTAGTTATATCTCATTGCAGGCTACAGGGTATCCATATTTTTCCATATTTAATTGACTTGCTTGTCTTTGCAGATTATTTTTCAAAGAGTCATACCTCTCTCTTGGGTAAGAGATCTCCTACACAAACTGGGATTCCAAGAGAGCATTCAAAAGTTTTTTTGACTCCTTGACAGAAGATTGTGTTCCTGGGATGTCAACTGCACACCGAAGTTCAAAGAGTTTCTCCTTCATAGGAAAAAATACATCTTGATCTAGATCTGCTTCTAAGGTTTTCTACTCAGACTTTATTCACTGCAAAGGAATACATCAGAATTTTGGGTCTCATGACATCATTGATTCTCAAAACACCCCTGGCAAGAAAGATTCAGAGTTTTCAAATCTCTTTGGTACCAGCATCAGCACCCTTTATCTTTTCAGATTCCAGTGCTGAGGATTGTCCGAAGAGAAATCTCTCAGTAGAGACAACAGATATCCTTAACTCCAGGTCTCCCCCTTTCCCTCCTATTCAAAAGCAGTCATCGCAGATGTGTCAGACTTTGCTTGGGGAGCAGTTTCAGGAGGAATTAAAGTGCAGGGGTGTAGGACACCAAGGACAGATGTAAGCACAGAAGTATCAAGGAGATGCTTGCCCTGATCAAGGCACTCTGTTATCTGAACCATCTTTGGTTACCGGAACCTCGTCATATGGTTGCAGACAATACCACAGTCATGTGGTACATCAGCAGGGAATCAGCAGGGAAGGGGGAACCAGGTTATACCTCCTTTGCAGACTAACCATGTTAGCTTGGGATATAGTCTCACTCTGCAGACATCCTACATTCTGACAGAGCAAAATTGTGTGGTAGAAAAGCTGAGCAGGACAAGCGCAGACCCTCACAAATGGAAACTAGATCAGGGTGCCCTCCAAGATTTGATGCATCTGTGAGGAGTTCCTCAAGTAGACCTCTTTGCCTCCTCTCTGAACAATAAACTGGCAAGATTTTGTTTCAGGACAACTTACAAGAAGGCCTGGAAGACGGATGCGTTTTCCTTGGACAGAAATGTTTCTGTATGCTTTTCAACCTTTTCCACCAATATCCAGGGTACTTCTGAAGATTCAGAAGGAATCCCCCAAGATCACTGTGGTGATTACCTTCTGTCCCAGGCAACCTTGGTTCTCCCTTCTTTTGGAAGTATCCATGGACAATTACCATAAGCTTCTTCACAGATTGGATCTACTAATACGAGAGCAGGGGTGTTGGATAGCACTCCAACATTAGTTAACTTAATTTGCTTAGATGAGAGATTTGTAATTTCTTTCAGGCACCTGTTTACTGAGGACAAGCAGCTGGTAATAATGGAGACAAAAAAGTCTGGCACTAGAAAGTATTATATTAGGAAATGGAAAGGGTTTCTTAGTTGGTGCTAACAATGTAACCAGCACCCATTTGGAACTAGTTGTTCTCTGGTTCTAAAGTATTTGTGTGAGTTACTATCCTATGGTCTTTCTTATTCCTCTATCAATGTTCATTTATTGGCCATTTCAGCATGTGTGCCAATGGATTTTATTTTTTCATTGCAGCCTCATGTCAAAATGTTCTTGAAAGGGCTTTTGTGTTGAGAGGCTTCCAAAAAAAATGATGGCCCTCTCCTTGGGATCTTAATTTTATATTAGAAAAACTTGCACTTTCTCCATTTGAACCAGCTAATCAGGCTGCCTTGAGGTTCTTAACATGGAAAACAATTTTACTGATTGCACTTGACCTCAGCAAGAACGTTATCTGAGTACAGGTTGTTATGGTGAGTAAACACCATCTAATTTTCCATTGGGACAGGGTTTTTTGAGAACTAATCCTTCTTTATACCTAAAAGTTGTAACTGTGTTTACTTTAAGTCAAACTATCTCTCCCTTTTCTTTCCTGAATCTAAAAATAAAGAGAGAAAGGATACTTCATAACTTGGATGTCCACAGATAACTCAAGTACCTTCTTGATAGAACTAAATCTTTCAGATGATTTGGATCAGTTGCTCATTTCTTGTGAAGGTAAGAAGGAACAATCTGTGTTAAAACAAACAATTTCCAAATGGATGTCAAGGCTGTTACGTTTTGTAATACTCACCATAGCAAAGCTATTCCAGGCAGGATCATCAAGACCCACTCTACCAGGAGCTTGGCTTCATCTATGGCTTTTTTGGAAACTGTTAGATTCTAGGATATACTCTGGCAACTCAAACTTAGTGTTCACTCTTTCCCTGGTATAAATTACTTTTGCTCAATTAAGTGCATTTTAAAATTAAAATCTCTTTAGAGATAATTTTTAAGGATATATTTATATGCAAAGTGTCTTTATATTTTGAACATTCAACGTTGTATTATTATTTTATTTTTATGGTGATTATGTATTATACGAAGTGGGTAATGTTCAACATTGTGATTACCTTGGTATAATATGAGGGGAGGGACTTAGTGATGTCATGCTTACAACGGGTATGTAACGGTTTAACTTGTGGTTCACTTTCATTTAATGTTCAGTGAACGAAAGCGCTTACAGTAAATCTTATTGGAATTATTGGTGGAGTTGGAGATTCTTCTGGTGACTTTTGTTTTTTTACTGTTGTAGATTCTAGAATATTTCTAGAAGCTGCTTTTGGTCCTCTGTACATACTGTTACAATGCACTATAAGCTTGATTCCTTCTCTAGATCCAGATCAAGCTTTGCTAGGACCTTCCTCCAGAGGGTCCTGGACTATTCTTCTTCCACTTCACGAATGTAGTTTGCTAAGGTAATCTACCCATATAGCTAAGGCTACTGCAGCAGTAATCATTCGAACATGTACTATTATAAGTTTCAATTACATAACTGCACTTTCTCTACCTATAATGGCCAGATTCCGTGGATATAGCCCTTCTTTAAGGGAAGCAAAATCTTAGAGGAATACATAATCTAAATCACAGATGAATTCTCAGACTCAGACCAGGACACACTAAGTTATTTTTCGGTACCACTGCACCTGTGCTGCAAAAACATTCATCCCATACTATGCCTTCTACTTACGGACCCTCTCAATGATAATATTATTTAAGCAACTGAAGATTTTCTCATATCAGAATTGCCATTAAAATGTATACAGAGTTTTTAAGTAGTTGTTAACCATCATGTGGCCAACAAGACTCCAGTCATAAATAACACTCAGAAATACTTAAACCTAGTTTAAAATATATCTTGCAAAACATTATGTAATTACATAAATGTAATAATGTATTTTATGTATTTATTTGACATTTAGTGAATGGGAAAGTCCGACTGAGCTAGTGCCTTTTTTCAGCAGAGGCATGGGGAAAAAGCTTCATAGAAGAAACAAAATACAGTGTTGCAATATATAGTGTTAGAGAGAACTGTACAGTGTGTGTATACAATTGACACCATCAGAAAAAGCGAAAATTGCACACATGCAGAGAAAGAAGATACAGTTACAATTAAATGCACACAGTCAGTTAAGTATAAACATTTGATAATCAGTTACAAAATAAGATAGGGTAAACATGTAGGTATATACATTTTGCCATGGCAAGTTGGATTAAATTCAGCATTGCACAGGTTAGTTGTGGAAGTTAAGGGAGTAGTAATTAACATAGAAGGTTAGTGATAGGGAGGGTATAAGGGAGGCTGAAGGAGAGTATTGTGAGAATTGGTTCCAGAGGACAGATAGGTAGAGTGATTAGGGGGGGGTGGTTTGGACTAGACTTTATACAGTGACAGGTCAATGCATTAAGCAGGTGCTCTTTTAGATCTTTTTTTGAATTCATGTGCATGGGCTAAGTTTCTGATGTGCAGGGGTAGTTTGTTCCAGCCTAAAACTGGTATGTAACTATACAGAGTTTGGTCTATAGAGTTTTTGAGCTTGTAGATTTCCAGCAGTTGTTGGTGTGAACTTCTAAGTGTTCTGGAAGAAGTATACAGTGTAATGAGTGGAGTGATAGAAGGACAGGCAGAAGGTCTCTTCAGGATGGAATAAATGATAGGGAGTTGGGAGAAAAGAAGTAGGTGGGGGACTCTAGCCACTTTAAAAGTTTGAGGGATTGACAGTGATGTGTACATGAGGTGTGGTTAGTAATTAGTTAGTAAATCTCGCTACTTTGTTATAGGTGTATTTAAGTTTAGTTAGGAGAGAGGCTTGTAGGTCAGTTAATATTTGTGAACTGTAGAGAAGACTGGAGAGAAGGAAAACATTGGCAAGAATAAGTCTAGAGTCTTTTGTGAGAAATTTGTTATTTCTGTAAAGTAAGCCACGTTTTTGGTGTGTTTTCTTTATGCAGTGGTGGACATGGAGGTCGAATTTGAGTTGGTCATCTATGATGACTCCAAGCAGTTTGGTGTGAGTTTCTGCATTAATGACAGTGTTGTTAAGAGATGTAATGGAGAAGATAGGTTTGAGATGTGTGAGAGATTTTAGTAGGAATAGAAGAAGCTTAGTCTTAGGATTTAGTATGAGATAGTTATTGGAGAGGCATTTTTCAATAGAGTTAAAGAAGTTTTGGGTGAGGGCATGTAGGTCAGAGAGGGAGTCAGAGGTAGAGATGACTGTGGAGTCATCAGCTTATAAGAGAGGAGAGGGGACAGGAAGTATGTAAGTCATTATCGAAGATAATTGGATAGTAGTTGTTTATACTGATGTCAACATTTATATCCACCCTTACTTAGTTACTGACATCATATCAGTCCACTTAATGAATTTAACCAGAACATATATGGAGCAAATAATAAAGTCTCATTATTATAACTGAATTTTACATTCCCTAGTACTGCCTGCTGCCAAGTCAAGTCATACTGAATAATACTAAACTGGTTCAATTTAACATTTGTGAATTACAAATTCTACCTCGCAAAGTGAAACAATAAAGCCTCGGAGGGAATTAATGCAGCAAAACACTTTTATTGAAGTATAAAAAACACCATTAACGTAGTTAAAAAATCCGTTTTCGTTTCAACAACTTCATCAGATGTGGGCTGAAGCATATCGAATTTTTAACTACGTTAGTGGTGTTTTTTAAAAACGGATTTTTAACCACGTTAATGGTGTTTTTTATACTTCAATAAAAGTGTTTTGCTGCATTAATTCCCTCCAAGGCTTTATTGTTTCACTTTGCAAGGTAGTTCTCTGCTTCCTTGTTTGGTTTTAATCACCTTGTTTTTGCCTTACTTTGAATTACCAATTCTCTTAACATATGGGCAAAACCAAAAAAATGCAAAATATTTGCATCTTTTGTCTGCATAAAAACTACACTTAGAAGAAACTGCAAGGTTACCCAGAATCCTCCCCTTCTTGTTGTCCATCACTCATCTTACAGTATTCTGTTCTTTGCTGTGCTTCACAGATGTTAAAAAAAATAAATAAATAATAAGCCAGTGATTAACTCGCTATGTCTTTAGTGATTTTCATTGAAATTGTGGTTGGTATGCATGAGTACAAATTATTTCTTTTGTCCTTTTACTCTTTTTAGTTTTTGCTGCAGAATATACAATTTTTATAACTTCTTGTCAGAAAATCTTTTCCTTGACTTTCTTCACCTTTGGACCTTGGACCATCCCTCTCACTATCTAAAAATTTTGATCAGAAAGTGTGTCTATAGTCTTGACTATTTTGCTTGACAAGAGGCTTACTATCTATTTAAATTAAGGGGAATTACAGAATACTTCTTATTCTGCTTTTTGTTCTGAATTTAACCAGGCTACATAATGTCAGAAAATTCAAGTATATTTACTGTCCCATCCTTATCTGCCTGTCATTCAGAAAGAAAATCTAGTAAGCTTTTGGTTCTTTTCTTGAAGCCAGGTCAAAACAGAATTTGGGCAGTATGTACTGAAAAGGGATCTATAACTTCCGCCCTTCATAAAATTAAGATTTTCAAATCTGTCCTTTCCAAACATACTTTTCTTACTTCTACGTCTCCTTCTACTACAGTGATAGTACTTGTAGACCAGAGTGCCCTAGGGCATTATGGTCCAAAGATTGTACTGAAGGATACTACCTTAAAAAATTCCATCTATATTGGTTGTGAAATATTCTGTTCGGGAAAATTTCAGCCTCAACCTCTTGGTTTCATTCCAGACCCATCCAGATCCTTCCACTTAACAGTTTTCATGTAGTACAGATTATTTTATGAACTATTCAAGATATTGTGAGAACTTAAGGATGGAGATCTTGAGCCACTCCCCACATACTGTCTCCAGCAGAATAAGTTTTGTGGTCTGTTGATTCAGAGCCCACAGATGAAACACCTAGAAAGATGTTTGCAAAAACAAAGCAAGTAGAAGATTCTTTAGATTTCACTGATGAGGACCTTATAGGTTCATAGGTAGGTACTAGGCTATCGGCCCAAGGGCCTACGTAAGCCTTGCCAACAAGGTTCCCTGGCTTACTACACCCAAGAAAGTTATTTTCCTGTGCCACTGGCGAGCAGAGACAGAGAAGTGATCTCTGGGGTGCATTTCCTATTTCCCATCCACTCATCAAGATTTTTCTTGAAGAGTGCTAATGAAGAACTTTGCTTGACATAGATGGGCAGCCTGTTCCAGAGTATGGGAAGTCTCTGGGACAGGAATTTATCACTCCAGCATGTCCTGTTTATTGTGGTGACAAGGTTTAGGTCCCTAGAGTGTGTAGCTCGGAGGGATTGGGATTTCTTTAGGTGTAGCATGTCCAACAACTCTGGGTTTGACATAGCTTTATGTGTTAGGCAGAGATCACCTTGGAGTAGGCAATATGCTATGGAGTAAAGCTGGAGTTTAAGGTGGTCAGTGTAGGGCATTTGTTTGAGGCCAGTAATCCTCTTTGTAAGGTACTTCTGTGGCCTTTCCAGCTGCTGCAGATGTCTTTTGCAGTACATTCCAAAAGGGGCGTTGTACTCTATAATGGGTCTAATGAGTGTCGAGTAGAGGGGAACAATGACCTCTTTTTTTCCTGGATGAGAAACCTTTTTATGATAAGGTGTGCCACATAGAAGGACTTCCTGACTACTGTGGCGATGTGACTATCAAAGAAGAGACTACTGTCCACCTGGGTCCCAAGGTCTCTTATCACACATTCGGTGTTAAGTAGATTGCTGCCTGTGTCGTAGTTCATGGGTACAGAGTTTTTACCAAAGGGAATGACACTGTACTTTTTGGCATTGAGCTTGAGGCCATGGCTCTGACACCAGGCATCTGTCTCAGCAAGGCCCTTCTGTAGGATGGCCACATCATTTGGGGACTTGACTATGGCTCCTAGTTTGCAGTCATCTGCGAACTTCATTAGCCAGAGGCCTTCTGTGTTACACTGTACTTCAGAGATGTAGATAACAAACAGGAGAGGTCCCAGGACGGAATCCTGTGGTACTCCACTTGTCACTGCTTTGAGGTCAGATTTGGAGTCTGCAACTTTTACAGTGTGGGTTCTGTCAGTGAGCCAGTTGGCAACCCATCTTGTGACGTAGGGATTTATACCTAGTTTAGTGAGTTTAGCTACAATTCCAGACTGGGGGATAGTGTTGAAAGCCTTGGCGAGGTCAAGATAGGCTATGTGAACCACCTTACCCTCATCTACAGCTTTGGTGACTGCCTCAAAGAAGTCAATCAGGTTCAGGAGGCATGATGTGCCTTTCACAAACCCGAATTGGGTGGGATCCAGAGTTTGGAGGTTACCAATGTCTTTGTTTATGAGTTCCATGATGATACGTTCCATGGCTTTGCAGACCAGGCTCGTCAGGGCTAATAGGTTGATAGTTCCCGGGATCAGTGGTGGCTCCCCCCTTTGTGGAGTGGGATAACTGTTGCTGTGCGTCATTCAGTGGGCACAAAGCCTGATGCGAGGCTATTATTGAACATGGTGCTTAAGTGGGGAGCCAGTTTGTTCTGAAGTTCGTGTAAAACGCAACCTGGGATTTTGTCCGATCCCATGGATGCTGTGTTTTTGGCTTTAGAGAGTGCAGCTTTTACCTGCGTATTTGTGATTACAGGGACTCTGCATTCTTCCTGTATATATATTAGCCCCTTAGGGGGTGGGGGTGGGGGTAAAGTTAGCACTGAACCTATCTGCCAGGATGTTGGCAATATCAGTTGGTTCTGTAATTTTCGTGCCTTTGTGCTGTAACTGAGAGCAGATCTGGGTGTTGCCATCGAGATTCTTGACATAGCTATAGAATGCTTTGTGGTTGTCCTTAGAATTAGGGTCGATTTTGTTTTCGTAGCTAGCTTTGGAGGATCTTATAAGTGATCTCAGCTTCTTACTGAGGCAGACCAGGGAGCTCCTCCACTCGTGGGATTTTACTCTCATGTGCAACAGTTTCTTCCTTCTGTTGTACAGTTTGTTTATGGCAGGGGACCACCAGATAGGCTTCCTTTTTTTGGAGGATAGCGTCTTGGTTCTGTTTGGGATAGCACGATCCATGCACTCGTGTAAGTGTTTACAGAGTGCATTTGTGTAGGATTCAGCAGTTGTAACTGTATTGTCCGCTTAATGTAGGTTCACTGACAGGACACAGCTTAGAAGTGGATGACATGATGATACGGAGGAGGCTGGACATCCTATGTATCCAAGAGACGAGATGGAAGGGCAGTGCAACAAAGCCACTTGGCTTGGGATCCAGACTCTACTACTCAGGTGGTGGACAGGCTAGAAATGGTGTAGGAATTATGGTGAGACAGAGGCTTCAGAAGTCAGTGAGGGATATCATTAGAATTAATGACAGACTCATGGCAATCAGACTCCAGTGTAATGATAGGACAGTATTCATAATCTCAGCCTATGCCCCACAGCAGGGTTGTGATAGTGAGGAAGAGAGTGCATTTAGACAGCAGTTGCAGGACCTACTAGATAAAGCAGGACAACATGAATTGGTGTTGATAATGGGTGACAAATGCACATATCGGGACAGACAGAACAGGATATGAGGACTGCCTGGGTCCACATGGGTGGAGCAATAGGAATAAAGAAGGAGAAGCCATTCTAGACTTCTGTCTGGCAAATGGCTTGATAGTAGCCAACACATGGTTCAGAAAGAGAGACAGTCACAAGATCACATACAAGAGTAGCCAACATGCAACTCAGGTAGACTTCCTCCTAGTAAGTAAAAGACACTGGGGTAGAATCCATGATTGCAAAGTCATCCCCAGTGAAACAGTCGGTTCACAGCATAAACCAGTAGTTGCCACAATCAGCTGCAAGCAGTGGTCAGAGAAGGCTCTAAGGTCAACAGAGACCAGGCTGAAGACCTGGAAGTTGACTGGAGAGAAAGTACAGCAGTTCAAGGAATTACTCAGGGCTCTAGCACCCCAAGAAGAGGAGGAAATAGGTGGAGTTGAAGAAGAGTGGCAGCGCCTAAAAACAGCATGTGTTAGGATTACAGAAAAGATATGTGGCCGAGCCAGGTATGGAAATAAGGTACATAAAGAAAGCTGGTGGTGGAATGCAGAAGTGCAGGAAGTAATCAAAAGAAAGAAGGAGTGCAGGAAGAAGTGGGAGATTGAAAAGACTGACTAAGCTAGGAAGGACTACTGGTTGGCTAACAAAGAAACTAAGAAAGAAGTTGCAATAGCAAAGAATAGGGCATCAGAGGCACTCTATCAGCTTCTGGAAAGTGACTCAGTAAGGGGCACAACAAAACTGTACCAGGTTGCAAGGCAAAGACAGAAAGATAAAGAAGATAGTCAGACACCCTTCATAAGGGATTCCAGCAACAACCTGCTTACCAGCCCACAGGACATCAAAGGCAGATGGAAGGAGTATTTCCAGCAGCTTCTGAATGAAGAAAACCCCACAGAAGTGGTACTGCCCCAGAAACAGCCTACAATGAGAGTAGAAGAGGAGCCCAGCTTAGAAGAAGTAAGAGCAGCACTAAGGAAAATGAAGTCAGGGAAAGCAGCAGGCTCAGATGAGGTCACAGCAGATATGATAAAGATGCTGGGTGAGCTAGGGGAGAAATGGCTCCTGAGGGTACTAATTGCAGTGTGGAGAGAAAGGCGTATCCCAGATGACTGGAGAATAAGCATACTTGTGCCAGTGTACAAGAACAAAGGGGACATCCACAACTGTGGACAGTACAGAGGCATCAAACTCCTACCACATTGTATGAAAGTTCTGGAGAGGGTGATTGATAAACGGATACGCAGAATAGTAGAATGTAAGATGGGAGATGAACAGTTCGGATTCAGATCAGGATGCAGTACAATCGACCCGATGTTTGCATTGAGACAGATACTTGAGAAGAAACTAGAGAAGAGGAGAGAGTCAAACTGGGCTTTCCTAGACTTGGAGAAAGCATATGACAAGGTCCCAAGAAAGCTGATCTGGGCAGTACTGCAGTGGTTTGAAGTCCCAGAAACATTGGTAGAATTAGTACAGGCTATGTACAAGGACCCAGTGACTCGAGTACAAACAGTGTTTGGCCTCACTGAGGGGTTCCCAGTGGGAGTGGGTGTACACCAGGGTTCAGCTCTGAGCCCACTGCTGTTCATACTGGTAATGGACTACATCAGCAAACAGGTTGGGGGGGGTCAGAGCAACAAAGCTGCTGTATGCAGACGATGTGGCAGTACAGGAAGACTCTGATCTAGAACTTCAGCAAAGGATAGGAGAATGGAATGCAAATCTGAAGGCACATGGGATGAAACTAAGCACAGATAAGACAGTGGTAATGGCAGCAGATTGGGGAAATCAGAAGAAGCTGAGAATAGAGATAGATGGGAAGATAGTAGAACAGGTAAACGGCTTCAGGTATCTGGGAGGGGTGGTTGAGGAGAAGGGTAGTCTGAATGAAGAGGTCAAAGCTAGAATCAGAGGGGCTGCAGCCAACTGGCATAGAGTATCAGGTGTAGTCTATGACAGAAGAATGCCAAAGAAGCTGAAAAGTAAGGTGTACAAGACAGTGTTGCGACCAGTACTACTGTATGGCACAGAAACCTGGGCAGTAAAGGCAGAACAGTTGAAGAAGCTAGAGGTGATGGAAATAAAGTGCCTGAGAAAGGTGGTAGGATGCACACTGCGGGACAGGCGAAGAAATGAGGACATAAGAGCAGAAGCCAAAGTAGCTCCAATTGCAGAAAAGATCAAAGAGAACAGAGTACGATGGTATAGGCACATGTGTAGAAAAGCAGAAGACAATCTGGTGAGGGAGATTTGGGACAGACAGGAAGAAGGTAAGAGGAAGCGAGGGCATCCAGCAAAGAGGTGGATGGATTGTGTGAAAGAAGATCTGCGACAGTCAGGCATGAGTGTGGCACTGAATCGAGAGAGTTGGCGACAGTTAATACGATACCCCGACCCCATGTAAATGGGAAAAAAGGGGGATGATGATGATGATGAAGATGAAGAACTGTATTGTCCATCTGCATGGGTGTCATGAAGTTCACCACTTCTGTCTTAAGAAGCATGACGTTGGCTTTGGAGAAATTTTTTACCGTGGGGTGTTCCATGACAAGGAAGATGGAGCCAACTGTTCTTTTTACCTCTTGAAAACTTCAAGTTTGGAGAATGCTACAAATGATGAATACATTTGTAAGCTTGTAAATATTCTGGAAGTGAAAACAGTTATCTTGACCTTTTTGACTTTTCAGTACTCTCTACATCCCGGAGTCATGTCCATTCAGTAGAGCATCAATGGCTGTTGTCTAGTATATCAGGAAACAGGGAGGAATGTATACCTATCTTCTTTGTTATGTCACTGTCAGAGTTTTGCAGAGGGCCATCAACTCACATTGGCTTTTGGTAATGAACCTTCATGACAGGATCTTCCAGTTCTCCAGCAGACTGACTCAGCTGCTGCATCTGATACGTTGTGAATGGTGTTTGAATCACTCAGTGACACCTCTATATTACTCTGGTTTACAGTAATGTTGTTTCTCTGACAAAATCCCAGTGTTGCAGTTTTCCTTGATTCCTTCTTGAGGGAGGGGGTCAATCCAGGGATGGCATAGCTCACAGATGGCTACACTGAATCTTTTACAGCTTTCCCTTATTTCTTCTGATGATGAGATTCATAAAAAAAAAACTATCAAAGCCAGAGCCATTCTAATAGCTTCCTTCTGGCCCAGGCAAACCTGGTATCCCCCACTATGTCCTAATCTTCTGCAGAAACTACTATGTCTATGATTTTTCAAGACATTACCCTTTAGGCAACTCTTACCAAGATTTCCATTCTGTATAGGTACTCAGTGGTTTCTTTCATTCCTCTCATATTGGACAAGTATTCCTTTTTGGAGTGGAAAGTTTGCATTTTTCAGAAGCCATTTTTCTTTTTGGACATCCAAGACAGAGAGAGAGAAAGATAGATATCTCTTCACTGCCTGTATTCCTTTGGTGTCACTCTATGTTTCTTTTTTTAAATTCTGGTACCTGTTGTTCTTCCCTTAAAATTCACTGTCTGCTATTTCCAACTTTCGTTCAAGTCTTGCTTGTCTGTATTTTTGTTAGGTCTATACAAGATAGCTGCATACTGATCAACAGATTTTGATTATTGCTCTCCCAATCTGAAAACAGCCATCAAAAGCCATTATTTTGGTAACATTTGGTTACTGGTTAATCACTGCACTGCCTGCATGTTTGCAAATAAGGGGTATGGAAAATGTAAGAGAAAATCATCTAGAAAATGAGAAGAAAAAATCTGGTGAGAAAAAGCCTTGTAGCTAAAAACAATTCAAGTTTCAGAATACATATATGAGATGGCTTTGAGTAATTTAGAGGGAAAAATCAAAATGCATTCAGAGGTGTATAAAATAAGCGAGAAACTGGATAAATACATACAGTCAAATGGCAAAAGGCTGGGAAGAACAGAAAAAGCTTTTAGTAACTATTCAGATAAGCTGATAAAACTACAGAAATCTGAGTCTGAAGTGAAGGGAAGACTGGGTAAATATTAGGCTCCTCAAGAATAATTGTTTTAAACAAATAGTGGAGTTAGGAGGCAGAACACATGGATAAAACCCGAGATTTTCATATGTACCAGAGAAACTGAAAGTAACAGATTGCATTAATTTTATGAATGTACAATAAGCAAATGGACTGGTATTCCAGATCTGGATTTGTTAATTAAAAGGGCACATAGTGTGTATGTTCCAAAATTGACCATAAGAAAGAAGCCAAGACATAGAGCAGTAAAGATGCAGGCATATTGGCAGAAGGAGCTGCTCCTGACAAAATTTTGACAGATGTATTATTAATTGGGAATACCAGATCATTTGTGGAAAATAATAGTTGTCTTTTGCCTGGTGTACAGTGAATAAAGTTTATCCTTGCAAACAGAGAATGTTGATAGGCAGGTATGAGATTCAAGTTGCTGTGTCCAGCTGTCTTTAGAATTTTTTTTCAAAAGGCACAAATACATTTTTGTTTGCAGAACAGGTGAAGGAGGAAATAAAAAAAGTTTACCCAACAAAAAGTGATTTAGCAAGTCAGAGAGGGTTATGTTTCTCATTACTCTCACAATGGCACAGCCCGTAAGCAGAACTTGCCAGTAAAATATTTTTTCATTGTTTGAAAGAAAATGATTAAGCAATGGAAGAAAACTCATGAGCTCACTAGAAAAAACATGAGTACCTTGGACTTGAATCAGAGATCAGTGTTGGGTGGTCAAGATGATGAAGAAGGCCAGCAAGATCATGAAATTATGAGGTAAACAGATGAACTATGAAGTGTCATTTCAGTACTATGCAATTTAGGCATAAGCACTGAACTTCTGCAAAGAAATGGAGAAAAAATAATGAAAGCTTATGGGCTGTGTTAAACTGGTGGGTGAACTTTAATGACAAATTGGGAATTTAATGTTTAGAAGGATAATGAAGAAACCAAAGATGTAACTGTAAGTATAAATGTTCCTTTTTTCTTGTGTTACACTGTAACGTAGTTCTGTAAAGGATGCAGAGGTACTTTAAATGTGAGGAGGAGTCTTACCAGTGACTGATGTTAATGTCAGTGAACTTAAACTAAGAAAGTACTTTTTCTCAACTGTAATGTATCTGGGGTTATACTATAACAAGATAAATGCTAGATATAAGCAATATAATATTGTAGTCTTGGGCTACTAAGGGGAACAGGTTCATGTGACATGATTATATGTGTGCATTAAATTATGGTGGTTCTGCAGGTAGACATGCACACTTAAAATCATGTAAAATGATAGTTTTCTAGCATTTGAGATTAGCTATGTCATTGAGATGTGTCAGGCAACTGCAGAACCATTACCTGTTCTTTTTCATTTACCCATAGAGCTTTTCGGTTACAAACTATCTGTGCATAGGCAATTAATCAGAAAGTGTCTGAACCTTGAATTTTGAGGCATATGTATGGTTAAACACTAAAACAAGTACTTAAAGGTGAAGTGACAAGCATTTCAGTAAAATTAATTATAGTGTGATACACTGAAGGGAATACAAGCAGTTGCAGTCCTATTAATATCAGTCCCTTCAGTGTAAATCATCACAATGCAAATTCTGTTCATTTAATAGTAGCCAGGGAGCTCTTTCTTAAGGCAAAATATCAGTTAACTGAGCATATGAAAGTTGTTTTTCACGTTTGGGAGGGAAGTTTTAGATATGACAAGAACTGATTTTGTGGGTGCAGGATGGAGCACAGATTCTAGCATGTATTTTCAGTATGATTAAATTTAATTTTAGAATGGGTACAGCTTCATCTCTGCCCAGATATAAAGTGTATATCGTTGTGTGTGTTTGTTGTGAGTTAAAAGGGGATGGGATTAAAATGTAAATGTACATATTTTTTGTTTCTTGAGTGTTTTTGTTGAAAGAAAAAGTCTGGGAAAACATGATTTGAATCCAAAGAGAGATGAGAAGCTGCAACTACACAGATCATCAGACTGCCAAACATTAATGTGTGTATGTAAGTTGCAGTTTGAAAATATTCATTTAAAAAAACTGTTATTTAGAATATATGAAAGTAATGGCATCCTAGAATGAATGTCTTATCAACCATTTAATGGAATGTGAATAGCACTGTAGGTATGGACAAGACACAAAGAATAATGACTTGTATTTAAAAGTGTAGGGTATAAATAGCAATGTTACAAGAGATGCACTTAAAAATGAGCATGTGACATTGACATTGACATTCTGCTTTTAACTGCATATTAAAACTTGAAAAGAGACCACAGCTCTGTCATAGGTAGGTACTAGGCTATCAGCCCTAGGGCCTATACAAGCCCAGCCAAAAAGGTACCCTGGCTTTTGCCACCCAAGAAAATTATTTTCCTGTGCCACTGTCGAGCAGAGCCACAGAAGTGATCCCCTGGGTGAATTTCCTATTTCCCATCCAGTCATCAAGATTTTTCTTGAAGGGTGCTAATGAGGAGCTTTGTTTGATATAGATAGGTAGTTTATTCCAGAGTATGGGAAGTCTCTGTGATAGGAATCTTTACCTGTCTCTTGTGAGTCAGGCAGAAACTTTCCCGACACCCTCCCAGCCGGTTACAGTAGTGTTCTTAAACACCACTGTCTTTCTAGTTGCCTTCCCCTTATGTTAATTTGAACATATATCTCATTTCCTCTCTGTTTTTACTGACTTGTGTGAGTATGTACACAATTATCATTTTGTGAAATCACTCCCCTTCAACTATTTAAATTTATTGGCCATCCTACTATATTCCATAGCACCAGAATACAAAAGTGACCACCCCTTTCAATCTGTCTTTCTGTTTTAAAAATAGTGACTCCACTAAAACTTAACTTTTTAGACAGGTAAAACTTAAGATGTTATGTGATCCTATCTCGCCTACATTCTGTACTGATAGGTTCGGAGCCGATCCTCTGCTCCGACTCGGCACGCTATACTATAGAACGAAGTCTCTTATTGGCTGAGCTATCCTACATCCCAGGATGCACCACCACTGCTTCCCCAGATCTCGTTTGCCGCTTTACAGCAAAGACGTGGTCTCGGACTTGGCTGAGCTAAGTTGTTATTTCTTCTAAAATTTCTGTCAGAAATTTTTGATTAATCTACCCAAAAGCTGTTTTAACAGCTATCGTTGTTGTGTGACTGGTTATTAGAGTATTTTTGTGGTGAATTTGTCTTTGTATTGAGGGAAGGATCCCGTTTAAGTTAGAGGGGCCTTGCCCTCGCGCGTGAGTGAATTTAGTGTGAGTCTTGTTGTAGTGTTAGTTGGTCAAGTATCCCGTTTCTACTAGAGGGGTCTTGTCCTTACTTACTTATTTTCTTCACAAAAATTTTTGGAAAAAGTTTCTTTTTTGTGGTAGTGTTTGGCTGTGTCAGTATGTCGAAAGAGCACAGACCATCTGGGTTCAAGAAATGCTCTAAATGCAGCTACAAAATGTCCATAACGGACGATCACTCGTTGTGTGTGCATTGTTTAGGCCCTAAACATCTTCAGGAGTCATGCAGCGTTTGTCACGCTTTTTCCTCCCGAGTCCTCCAAGAGAGGAAAAACAAATTAATTTTAAAAGGGCTTATTACACCTTCTTTTGAGGAGGCTTTATCTTCTTCCTCTTCACCTTCGAAGAAGAAGAAATCGTCGGCTCCGACCAGCCCGTCGGAACCGGCCACAAAGAAATCTCGGCAGGCTTCTCCATCGGCTCCACGGACTTCGGAGCCGAGGGCGGAACGGTCTGCCTCGATGCCTCCAGCCTCGACTCCTCTGGCTTCAGAGCCGACGGCTAGAGCTTTGAGAGGCGAAACCGGTGTAGAAGTCGACTCGAACTCGGTCGATCTCTTCTCGGTCTTTGAGGATGTCGGATTCGGACATCGACAGGGTACTTAAAAGGCTGTTCCAGTCTCCTGTCTTTCAAAAGTTGGTTTTGGCTCCAGCCCAGTCGGCTCCGGAGCCGATTGCCCACCCTGTTATTGTAGTTCCTCCTCCAACAGCCTCGGCACCATTGGAGCCGGTGCTGGTGGAGCTGATGGAGGGTTTCAGGTTGGCTCAGACCCTTACTTTAACCCCGACCTTCGGATCGGAGTTCGGTACTCGGACCTCCTCGGTCAGCCCCGAGGGTGACGCTTCGGAACCGATGTTTTCGGTTCCAAGCCTCCCTCTTGGTGCGTCGGCTGCGGGAGTGCCGTCTACTGTTGTGGCCTCGGGGGTCGGACCTTCCCAGGACTCTGGGGGTCCGGCCTTCAGGGCCATAAGGAGTGCTTTGGCCAAATCTTCTTTGGCTACCTCCACCGTCTCTCCGGCACCTTCCCTTGGCACAGAGACTGCCTCCTTTGTTGTCCCCCTGTCTCAAGACAGCGGAGCCCTGGGGCCTGAGGTCACCCCCATCGGGAGTTCCCCCCTTCCTGGAGGTCCTTCCGAGGCATCTTCGGAGGAACCTCCAAGGAAGAGACAGTGCAAGAGGAAGGACGTCGACTCCCCTGACGAGTCTCTCACCTCAGACACTGACCTCGATGATGCAGAAGGGTCCCCCAAGTCGTCCTCGGATGATGTCTCCTTTGCGGACATCTTAGAAATCCTGAAGCAATGAGGCGACTGGCAGTCCAAACCCCCTTCTGCTGAGGAGTCGGTATTCCTCAAGGCCTTCGGGGCTCAGCCCTCCGCCTCCTGGGTGTCTCCGCCCTTTGATGAGCTTCTAGATTTGATCTCTCGAAGGACGTGGGAGCACCCGGATTCTGTGGAACCGGTGCCAGCTCGCCCCAATAAATTTCTGTCAGCCCCCCCCGAAAAGGAATTTCTCTCCAAAGGTGTGGCTGTAGATGCCCTGGTGGTGGCATCTGCTACCCAACAAGATGTGGCAGAGGCGTCTACGTCCATCCATCCTCCTAATAAAGAGTCCAGGAGCATGGATCGGTACGGGAAGCACACCCTTACTTCAGCAGCCTTTACTTTAAGGTCTCTGAATTATCTGACGCACTTCACCAGACTTCAGAGGGATCTGGTCAAGGAACTTTCAGATACCCTCTCTGGTAACCTACCTGAGCAGTTGGCCCAGACGGTCAGCTCTCAGCTGGCTACCTTATCATCTTTATCGAACTCGTCCATGAGGCTCATTTCGTATGCAGCCGAGGGGGCGAGTAGAGTGGCGGGTACAGGTGTTGCTCTACGGAGACAAGCCTGGCTCCGCCTGTGTCACTTTGCGGAAGCCTTCAAGTCTTCCTTTGCTGACGCTCCCTTCGATGGGTCCTCTCTGTTTGGACCCAAGGTAAAGGACACCTTGACCCACTGTGAACAAGAGGGTAAGACCTTGACTGCCGTAGGGGCACGGTTTTCCACTCCCTTCAGGCCTTATCCCAAGGCTAGAAGAGGGGGAAAATGCGGTTCCGTAAATCTCAAAAGGCTTACTCCTCACAGCAGGGCGATCCCCCTTCTAGAGGCGGAGGAGGGGGAAATCTTTCAGGAAGATGTCATCCCAGAGGCGACGGAGGCCCCCGCAACACTGGAGACCGCGAGTCCTTTCGTGGTTCTTCAACCTTCCAGCATCCCTGAAGGATTGCCCGACTGTGCAGCTCCGGAGCCAGTCGGGGGTTGTTTTTCGAAGCACCTAAAGGCCTGGGGGGTATCACTCAGGACCGATGGATGCTCCGAATCATCGCCGGAGGTTACACCATCCCCTTTTCTCAACCCACCCCCCCACCATCCCGGAAAATCCCAGACCCACCACCCAGTCAACGGGATCTCGCAGCCATCGAAATCTCAAAGCTGCTTCAAAAAGGAGTCATCCAACAGGTCCCCGAAGGCCAGACCGGATTAGGGACTTACTCAAGATTCTTTTTGGTGCCAAAAAAGACCGGGGACTTGAGGCCCATCTTGGATCTCAGTAAACTAAACCGATCTGTCAAGAAGTCCAAGTTCCGGATGGTCACCTTACAATCCATTCTCCCGCTGCTGGAGAAGGGTGTTTGGATGTGCTCCATAGATCTCAAGGACGCCTATTATCACATCCTGATAGATCAGGCGTCCAGGAGACACTTGCGCTTCAGCCTGGGAGACAGTCATTTCCAGTTCCGTGCACTGCCCTTTGGTCTCACCACAGCCCCCAGGGTGTTCACCAAATGTTTGGCGGTGGTGACTGCTCACCTGAGAAGTCTAGGATTCCAGGTGTTTCCATACCTAGACGACTGGCTCCTAACTGCCACCTCCAGGCGTCTACTCTTGCAAAACCTAGCAGCCACTATATCTCTAGGCAACTCCCTAGGAATCACCTTCAATTGGGCAAAGTCTGTGTTGCTGCCATCTCAGCGCATACGGTTTATCGGAGTAGAGATAGACTCAAAGCAAATGTGGGTCTATCTTCCTACGGAGAGGATAGAAACATTACAGTCTCAAGTTTGAGCCTTGCTCCTCAAACGCCGAGCCCCAGCCAGGATGGTCCTACAACTGTTAGGTTCCATGTCGGCCACCGTTCTCCTAGTCCCCTTGGCAAGGTTACATATGAGGATTCTCCAATGGCTCCTGTCAGTCCAGTGGTCTTATCAGGATCTCCCTCTCAGTCACCTCATTCTGATCACAGAAACGTGCAAACAGGACCTTCGTTGGTGGCTTCTTTCCTCCAATCTGGATCAGGGGCGACCCTTCGTTCCACCACCTCCAGTGGCCACATTGACTACGGACGCCTCCCAGATGGGGTGGGGGGGACATTACCTGGGCAGGTCAGTCCAAGGCAAGTGGCATTCAGACGAGAGTCTCCTCCACATCAGCATACTGGAAATGAGGGCGGTGCTTCTATCACTGCAAGCACTACACAGTTACCTCCCCCAGGGCATGATTGCCATTCAGTCCGACAACATGTCAGTAGTCTGGTACCTGAACAAGCAGGGAGGGACCAGATCCTACCCCCTTTGCAGAGAGGCCATGAAGGTATGGGATTGGGCGATTGCAACCAAACGTTCTCTGGTAGCAACACACATTCCAGGGAGATCCAATGTGATAGCCGACAGACTGAGCAGAACTGTTCTCTCCCCTCATGAGTGGTCTCTGAACAACAGAGTGGCAACTCAGATTTTCAGAAGATGGGGAACTCCTTGTTGCGACCTATTCGCAACCCCCCTCAATACGAAATGCCAACAGTTCTTCTCTCTCACCCCAGTTCTGGGGGAGATTTCCAAGGACGCCCTAGTCCAAGCTTGGCCCACCGGCCTGCTCTACGCCTTTTCTACCGGTTCCCCTTCTTCCCAAGGTGATCCAGAAGGCGATTCGCTTGGAGAGCAAGATGATTTTAATTGCCCCATACTGGCCTCGTCAAGTCTGGTTTCCCTTTCTTCGGAAATATGCACTGGACGGTCCATGGTTCTTGGACCAAGTGCCGGACCTCTTGACTCATCAGTCGGGACTGCATCACCAGTCCCTCCACTCGTTGAAGCTAACAGCTTGGCTCCTCCTCTTCCGACCTTAGTCAGGAACCATACTTTGGATCCGGAAGTCATACATATCTTGTCCTCGGCCCACAAGAATTCTACTAAGAAAATGTATAACAGCAAATGGAAGAGATTTGCTATTTGGGACCAACTCCGGGGATTAGATCCCATAACTGTCCCGGTATCAGAAGTTCTGAAGTTTTTAGCTTCTGTGTTCAATCAAGGTTCTTCGGTCTCTACCATTAAGGTTCAATTGGCAGCTATTTCCAATTTTCATGAGAGCATAGAACCACCTTTGATGAGCAACAAGTTGTGTAAAGCCTTCATGAAAGGTGCTGGGCTGCTTTGGCCCCCGATATCTCATCCCGCTCCACTGTGGGACCTTAATGTTGTGCTAGGTGCTTTGACATCTTCCCCCTTCGAACCGGCAGCAACTTGTGACTTGAAATTTCTTTCTTGGAAGACTGCTTTCTTAGTTGCAATTACATCAGCCAGAAGAGTTTGGGAACTTCAAGCCCTATGTGTCAAACCACCATACCTGGTTTTTCACAAGGATAGTGTATCCCTCAGACCGAATCCATCCTTTGTTCCCAAGGTTTGTTCTATTTTTTGTCTGCAACAGTCATTGGAACTTCCAGTTTTCTTCCCAAAGTACTCAGATAGAGCGGAATACATCTTTCACACCGTAGATGTTCATAGACAATTGCGCTTCTATTTGGATAGGATGCACCAAACACGGAAAACAGATCAGTTGTTTGTGTCCTTTTCGGACAATAAATTGGGCAAAGCCGTCACGAAAGTCACTATTGCCAAGTGGATCAGAGACTGTATCAGTCATACTTCTTCATTTCTAATAAAGAGCTTACATCTACTGTGAAAGCTCATTCTACCAGGGCTATGGCTACTTCGGCAGCTTTTCATTCTAAGCTTGCCATTAGTGACATTTGTGCTGCGGCTACGTGGTCTTCTCCTCACACCTTCATTTCTCATTACAAATTGGACGTGGCATCTCGGGGTCGAGCTTCCTTCGGTTCCACAGTTCTCAGGAGTGTTTTCCAGTGAGCCACCCAGAAATCAGGTGCTAGGGACACTGTCCCATCAGTACAGAATGTAGGCGAGATAGGATCACATAACATCTTTTAGTTATGTACTTACCATAACTTTAGATGTTTGGAATCCATCTCGCCTACATTCCTAATAACCCACCCTCCTTCCCCCTGCCTTGGAGATCAGAAGAGACCGGACGGTTTGAGTTCAGCCGTTTCATCTTGAAACACCTGGCAATGTTATATCAACAGTCTATGTGTGTGTGCATGTGTGCGGACAAACAAGATCTGGGGAAGCAGTGGTGGTGCATCCTGGGATGTAGGATAGCTCAGCCAATAAGAGACTTCGTTCTATAGTATAGCGTGCCGAGTCAGAGCCGAGGATCGGCTCCGAACCCATCAGTACAGAATGTAGGCGAGATGGATCCCAAACATCTAAAGTTATGGTAAGTACATAACTAAAAGTTACCTACTTTCACATCTAACTTCTTTAGTGCACACTGCAGTGTTTAGGATAAACCATTTTTTTCATCTTACCTTTAAACATCCCTGTCACTAGCACTTGCTTTAAAACCTGCTGGAAGGCACTGGGAAGTCTTAAACTAATACAAGCACTCAACTCTCCTTGTTAATAAGGAGCAATTAATCATAGGCACTAAACAGCCTATAATTGCAAAGTACCTCACAGTCAGAGTGTCAAACAGTCACAGCCCTTAAGGCCAAACACAATGCCAGACACACTAGTCATTGGTGACTCCATAGTCAGACACACTGACGTCCCGCTCACCAGACTGAGTAAGGAGAAGGTCACAGTAAGCTGCCTGTCGGGCGCTAGAATCCGCCACATAACGCAAGCACTCAGGTCTCTCAACAGCAGGTACAAATATGACTCAGTCATTGTCCACGCTGGTGTAAACGACCTGAGACGTACCGCCTTGGACTACATGAAAAGAGACATTGAGGAGCTCTCTGATTATGTAGCCCAGGCAGGTATGACCCTGACCTTGAGCAGTATCCTACCTTCACCAAGAATGATGCCACAATACAGAGATAAGATGATCAGCTTTAACAATTGGCTTAAACACTGGTGTCATTCAAAGGGGATCCAGTGTCTGTCTGCCTGGGATGACATGCTGGACAAGCCACGCTGCTTCGCAAGGGATGGCTTGCACCTGTCACCCTGGGATTCCGGATATTGGCAAAGGCTCTTGCCACCCCCATAGTGCCTTTTTAGGCAAGACTCAAATTCTAAACCTACCACCCTAGAACACAAAAAAGGAAAAAAACTAAGGGTAATGCTGCTCAATGCCAGAAGTCTAAATCTCAAAATGCACACTCGAGGCCCTTCTCAGTATGGAGAACATCGATGTCTGTGCTGTGACAGAAACCTGGTTCAAGGCTCCTGAGAGCACCCCAGCGCTATCAGGTTTTACCTCATATCATGCGTTCCGCCCCAAAATCCGGACAATACCAAGAAAGGAGGGGGGGGTATCCATATTCATCAAGGACATCCACACCTCAAGACTGGTGGCAACGCACGATGCATCGGAGACCATCCAGGTGCAATTAACCATAGGCAAGACTGCTCTGCAAATTGTAGCATGTTACAGGCCACCCTCACAAACTCAGGAACCTCACATGGCCTTCCTGAAAACACTAGAGGGGATAAATGTATCACCAAACACCATCATACTAGGTGACTTCAATTACCCTAATATAGACTGGGAACACTACTCAAGCCCAAACACCCTAGCCCAAAAGTTCCTGGAATTCATAAACTCAAATGCCATGGAACAACTAGTCACCATCCCCACAAGAGGAGATAACATACTTGATCTCATCATCAAGAACATGGGAGCACAATGTTCAACACCGGAGGTGTACCCCTCACTGGTGAGATCAGACCACAAACTAATCTTGCTGGAGGTCCTCATCCCACCCCCACCTGAAATAAAAAAGACCACAATAAAGAACTTCTCAAAAGCCGACTTCACACTTCTAAAGACTAGTGTGGTCTCCTTTAAGGCCCCCGAGCCGGCGGAAAACAGTACTCAAGCCGCTGAATCACTTACAAATGCCTTCTACCAGCACCTGCAGGACTGCATGGATAAGGCAATCCCAAGCAAAACAAAGACTCTTTGTACCAAAGGCAAGCGTCCAGTCTGGTGGACCCCAGCCATAAACAAACTCTACAACAAAAGGAGGAAGCTACTACAAGATAGAGCAAAATCCTTAAAAGGTAAGACACCCTTGATCACTATAAGTAAAAAACTAAGAGCTCTCATAAAATCATCCAAAGCAAATTTCGAGAGAAAAATAGCTAAAGACTCAAAAGACAATCATAAGGCCTTCTTTAGCTATGTTAGAAACCTGGGAGGAAACTCCCAGATATGCTCAGAGCTAGTTCAAAATGATGTGAAGATTACTGATCCTACAGACATTGCCAACATACTGGCTGACAGGTTCAGTGCAAACTTCTCCCAAAAGGAGAGATATCTATACCAAACGATTGCAGCCCCCCAAACATCTCCAGTGCCCAAGTGAGAACTGCTCTCTCCAAAGCAAAAAACACAGCATCCATGGGACCTGATGGTGTCCCCGGCTGTGTGCTCCATGAACTCAATGAGGAATTAAACCCACAGCTAGGACAGCTGTTTAATCAAAGTCTTACCTCTGAATACGTACCCAGGGAGTGGCGCACTGCAACTGTGGTACCACTTCACAAAGGCGGTGCCTCCACTGACCCTGGAAATTACCGGCCCATTAGCTTGACAAGCCTTATCTGCAAAGCCATGGAGAGGATCATAATGGACCTCATAAATAAAGACATAGGGAATTTGCAGACTTTGGATCCAACCCAGTTTGGCTTTGTCAAAGGCAGATCATGCCTTTTAAACTTGGTTGACTTTTTCGAAACAGTCACCAAAGCCATTGATGAGGGAAAGGCAGTCCATACAGCCTACCTCGATCTGGCTAAGGCCTTCGATACAATACCCCACTCGGGTATCATTGAAAAACTCATCAGCTTAAATGTCAACCCATACATCACAAGATGGGTTGCAAACTGGCTGAGTGACAGAACCCACAGGGTCAGAGTTGCTGGCGCCATGTCAGACTCAAAGCCTGTCACAAGTGGTGTCCCACAGGGCTCAGTCCTGGGCCCACTCTTGTTTGGCATCTACTTTTCCAGTACAAGCAAACACAGGAGGGTTATGGCTGACAAAGTTTGCAGATGACTGCAAACTGGGCCATAGTAGAAAACACATCTGACACAGATATCCTTCAGAAGGGTCTCACAGAAACGGATAACTGGTGCCAGAGCCACGGCCTAAAGTTAAATGCCAAAAACTGCATAGTCATACCCTTCGGGAAAAACAAGGTTACCCCTAGCTACCAAATAGGTGGCAATCCACTGAGCACAGAAGAAGTTATCAGGGACCTGGGGACCCAGGTTGATAGTAGTCTGTCATTCGACACCCATGTAGCTAAAGTAGTTAGGAAGACCTTCTACATTGCCCACCTTATCATGAAGGGATTCTCATCTAGATCAAGGGAGGTCATAGTCTCCCTTTACTCATCACTCATCAGACCAATGATTGAGTACAATGCCCCATTCGGAATGTATCTGACCCGACACTTGCAGCAGCTGGAGAGACCACAAAAGTTCCTCACCAAAAGGATAAAGGGTCTCAAAAATCTGTCCTATGCTGCCCGACTGAAAGAACTCCAGCTCTATTCAGTCGCACGCTTGCTCAGAGGTGACCTTTGCCTAACATACAAGGCCATGTCAAACCCAGATTTGATGAATATGCTTCACCTCAAAAATCTAGATCCATCAGAGCCACAAGGGCGGAGACTTAAACCTTGACACGGCTATTAATAGGACGTGCTGGAGGGATAGATTCATCACCCAAAGACTCCTATGCTGTGGAACAAAATCCCGGTACATGTGAGGCAGAGCACCTCGCTGGCCTTGTTCAAGAGAAATCTTGACCAATGGATGGGAGATCGCAGATATACCCCAGGGATTACCTCAGTGTCACTGCTTGACAGAGGCACAGCAAAATAATGGGTATAGTTCCCCATACTAAAGGGGTGGCGTAAGCCACAAAACGATGGGCTAGGCTTGTAAATGCCCTCGGGCAGATAGCCTAGTATGAACCTATGAACCTATGAACCTTGCTAAGGTAAGGGAAAACAGCTCTTGTACTTTACAAAAAAAAAAGCACAAAATCAGGCATGTCCAAGGGTCAGCGTCTGGTGATTTCTCCTGTCCACCTGGTGAATCTGGGCATACTGGGGCAATGCAGCAATTACCTCATGTACACTGACAACCCTCTCCTCCTACCACCCAACACTACAACCTGTTAGAGATGTACTTACAGAGCCAAACTGGAAGCAAAGCTCTGTCCACTCAAGACTGTACTAGACAGTCAAGAGGAGAAGGTTAACACTCGCACTACACCTCAAGCAACACATAGCCCTTCTAAACCACACATAGCAACACTAAACCCACATATGTGGAGGCCCTTAACATTAACTAAAGAACTCCGAAGCTGAATCACAAACACCAGTAACAACAACCAAAGTGTCACATAGCTCACAACACCTGTTGTTGTGTCTTTCGGCTTTTCCCAGTTAAGGGTCACCACAGCGGAACTCCGGTCCGCTAATGATAGGTAGTTGATTTTTACATGCCGAGTTACCAGCCCATTCACGCATGTGTCCACGTAGAAGATGCTCTAGCTGAGAATCGAACCGGACAGTGTCTTACTGTGAGGCGACAATGCTACCGCAGCACCACCACCGCGGTGACATAGCTCACAACACCTGTGTGCCACCAAACAACATCCCCTAAGGCAAGACAACATACCCAACACTTTAGTCATAGGTTACTCTATAGTCAGGCACACTGATGTCCCACTCACCAGGCTGAACAAGGAAAAAATTACAGTCAGCTGCCTATCGGGTGCCAGGATCCGCCACATAACGCATGCACTCAATTCACTCCACAACAAGTACAAATATGACTCTGTCATTGTACATGTTGGAGTGAATGACTTGAGACGTACCTCCCTGGACTACATGAAAAGAGACATGGAAGAGCTTTTGGATCATGTGGCCCAGGCAGGTATGACCCTAGCCCTGAGTAGCATCTTGCCTTCGCCCAGAATGATACCACAGTATAAGGACAAAATGACTGACTTCAACAATTGGCTAAGATTCTGGTGTAATTCAAAGGGGATCCAGTATCTGTCTGCCTGGGACGACATGATCGACAGACCATGATATTTTGCCAGAGATGGTCTGCACCTGTCACCCCTGTGATTCAGGTTACTGGCTAATGCTCTTGACATCCCTATAGTGCCTTTTTTAGGCAAAGTTCAAATGACAAAACCACTTACGTAACAGGTACAAGCATGCAAAATCTGAAGGTAATACTACTCAGTGCTAGAAGTCTAAACCTCAAAATGCACTCTCTCAAGAAACTCCTAAAAAGAACTCCTAACAATGGCGAACATTGATATCTGTGCAGTAACTGAGACCTGGTTCAAGGCTCCAGAGAGCACCCCTGCAGTACCAGGCTACAACTCTTACCACACTTTTCGGCCACCAAACCAGGACTGAAACACTAAAGGTGGAGGAGTGTCCATATTCACCAATAATATTCACAACACCAGGCTAGCTGCCCAACACAATGCGCCTGAAATTCTCCAGGTGCAATTAACACTAGCTAAGATTGCACACCAAATTGTAGCTTGCTACAGATCCGCCACCATGCCCCAAGATTCTCACTACACCTTTCTAAACATACTGGAAAATGTTAAGATACAACCAAACACCTTAATACTGGGTGATTTCAACTACCCTGCCATTAACTGGGAAAACTACTCGTGTACCAACACCTTTGCCCAACAGTTCTTGGAATTCATAAATTACAATGCCGTGGATCAGCTAATCCATTGTCCCACCAGGGGTCCAGTATCCTAGACCTGGTCATTACCAACATGGGAAATCGATTCTCACCACCTATGGTCACCCACTCATTGGTCAGGTCTGACCATAAGCTAATCACCCTTCACATCCACATCCCACACCCACCCCCCAGTAAGGAAACCTCTGTAAAAAACTTTTCCAAAGTCAACCCCATGCTACTCAAGTCAGAAGTGACAAACTTCATGACACCCATGCAGACGGGAACTGAAAGTTCGACTGCTGAATTCTACACTAAGGCACTGTACGAGCACATCCACTCGTGCATAAATTGTGCCATCCCCAATAGAACCAAGATGCTGTCCTCCAAAAAAAGGAAGCCAATCTAGTCCCTTGCCATAAACAAACGTTACAACAAAAGGAAGAAACTTTTGCAGAAAAGAGGAAAATTCCAGGATGCAAAAAACTCCCTTACCAGCCTCAGTAAGAAGCTGAGATCCCTCATAAAATCTTCCAAAGCTAGTTATGGAAATAAAATTGCCAAAGGTTCCAAAGACAACCACAAGGCATTCTATAGCTATGGCAAGAATCTAAATGGCAATGCTCAGATCTGCTCTGAGCTGCAGCAGAATGGCATTAAATATACAGGTCTATATCAGAACACTGAAAGTTCATTCTTTCAAATGTTCTTACATCGACCCCTATTCAGCGAACGCTGAAAATAGCGAAACGACAGATAACTGAATTTTTTCCTAAGGCAAGAATTTGTTATCTGTTTCTGTCGTTTCTCTATTTTCAGCGCTGTGGTGGAAAGTTATGGGTCGGGTTCAGGTAAGTGTGCGATTGGGCATGGGTTAGGTGAGTTAGAGTTAGGGTTAGGGTGTGAGGGAGGTATGTGTGCGATTGTGTGGACGTGAGGGTTAGGGCGGGTTAGGTGAGTTAGGGTTAGGGCGTGGGTGAGGTGAGTGTGCGATAGTGACGGACCATAGGGTTAGGGTTTGGGTTAAGGTAAGTGGATAGTTAGTGGTGTTTGTACAGTTTAGTGCAGGGTTAGCTGTAAGATTTTGGGTGTATGTGTGTGGATTGCTGTTTGTTTGGTGTGCTTGTGTTGTGTGTATGTGTTTTGGAACAGCAAATTTTTTCCCTAGGAAAAAAATTTGCTGTTCTGAATGGTCGATGTTGTCACCGTTCGCTGATTAGTGGTCGATGTAAGAATATTCGAAATTGTGAATTTTCGGTGTTCTGATATAGACCCAAATATACTGATCCCAAGGATATTGCCAATCTCCTGGCAGATCGATTCAGTGCAAACTTCACCCCCTCTCACCCCCTAAAGGGCCCATCTCAGTACCGAAAGATTGCCAAATTCTGGTAGTAAAAGCCACACAGGTAAAAAATGCACTCTCCAAAGCTAAGAATACAGCATCCATGGGACCAGACGACATCCCAGGCTGTGCACTACATGAACTGCAAAATGAACTGGCACATCATCTAAGTGTCATGTTTAATCATAGCCTCACCTCAGACTTCATGCCCACTGAGTGGTGCACAGCTACAGTTATCCCACTCCACAAGGGGAGATAACTGTAGCTATGCGCCACAGCTACAGCTACAGTTATCCCACTCCACAAGGGGGGATCCACCTTGTATCGCGGGAACTACCGCCCCATCAGTCTGACGAGCCTGATCTGCAAGGCCATGATACCTATTATCATGGAACTTATAAACAAAGATATTGGCAACATTCAAACACTGGACCCCACGCAGTTTGGGTTCGTGAAGGGCCGATTTGTCTCCTGAACGTGATTGACTTCTTCGAATCAGTCTCCAGAGCCGTGGACAAGGGTAAGGTGGCCCACACAGCCTATATGGACCTCGCCAAGGCCTTCAACACCATCCTCCACTCTGGAGTCATAGATAAACTTACTAAGCTGGGCATTAATCCATACATCACTCAATAGGTTGCCAACTGGCTTACTTACAGAACCAACACTGTAAAAATAGCCAACTCCAAATCCAGCTAGAGACAAGTGGAGAACCTCAAGGTTCAGTCCTGGGACCGTTCTTGTTTGGCATCTACTTCTCTGAAGTACAGGCCAAAACTAAGGGACTCTGGTTAACAAAGTTCGCAGATGACTGCAAACCTGGAGCCATTATTGAATCCCTAAAATGATGTGGATATTCTACAAAAGGGCCTTACAGAAACAGATGCCTGTTGCCAGAGCCATGGGCTCAAGCTCAATGCCAAGAAATGTATAGTTATCCCCTTTGAGACAAAACATGTACTCATGAATTACCACTTAGGTGGCAGTACGCTAAACACCAAAAGTGTGATAAGAGACTTAGGGACACAGATGGACAGTGGTTTCACCTTCGATAACCACATCACCACAACAGTCAGGAAATCCTTCTATGTAGCACACCTCATCACTAAGGGCTTTTCATCCAGAAAAAAAGAGGTCATTGTCCCACTGTACTCATCCCTCATTAGACCCATTATAGAATACAATGCCCCGATGTTCTTTGTGTTTCACTGGTGCAGTCATCACATTTGGGTTATCTGCCTGCAGGTAGCCCTCAGCTGGCCTGAATACCAGAGTCTTTGGATTTCTGCATCGGATGCTGTCGCTTCTTCCATGACGTCAGGTCATCGGGAGTATAAAACATGCAGTCGACACCATTACATCAGTCTTTCTTGCCATGTGGTGCCCGAAGCAGAAGGAGTTCGCAAGTGCCGGTCAGCCGACTCCTGAAATATTCTGTTTCGAGTTTCATACCTGAAGTCTTCAAAAAAGCTAAGTACCCCGTTGGGGATCTTTTTTCATGCTCTAATCAATGCCAGTAAAAGTTAACAATTGTCTTACCTGTGGAAAGCAAATACGTCATAGAGATTTTCATTCTTACTGCATCCCCTGCTTAGGCCCAGACCACAATGTCCCTCGTTGTCGGTTTTGTGCCTTATTCAACGCCTGAACTATCCATCATTGGGCTATTTTTGCAGCTAATTATTTTCGTACTCATTCTGTATACTCTGAAATGGCTTTGTCAAGCCATCTGACTACATTTTCAGAAAAAAACGTAAGGATAAAGACAGAAACAGACTGCATAGGTCCAAAACTGCCGACAATGCTTCCGTTAAGCTAGTCTCCAGTCTGCCAGTGCTCAGTGAGGCACTTTCACAGCCCGATACCTGCTACTTCTGATTCGCAGGCCTCTACTGAGACCCATTCAGAGTCCAGTATGCTGCGAGATGCTTCTTTGACTATGGAACCTGTGGATGTCTCCACCTTGGATGGGTCCAGAGCCGCTGTACTGGCACCGGCTTCTAGGGTATATTCAGGCCTACAGACATTCATATTAAACCAACACCATCATTTTCATCCAGGTCTAAAACTCGCATCACGCCTAGAAAACCAACGACCAAACTGCAGGCCCAGGCCTATATGCCTAAAAAACAAATGCTTAGAATGGCTGAAGACCTCATTACCTTGATTAGGGGAAGCCAGCCTTCCCCCACTAAGAGACCTAGAACTGAGTTTCTTTCTGATTCTTCTAATCAGGAATCTGATTTTTCCGCTCCTTCTGATTACCAGGATTTGCTCTTATCTACTTATGAGGATTCTGATGCAGAGGATTCCATTCCCTCTGCTTCCCCTCCAGAAGATTTTTCTTTCGGTGAAACCTTGCACACTCTTAGGAAGCATTTCCGCTGGGAAAGCCAGGATTACTCTGACTCCAAAAAGAGGCTTAGGGAATTCTTACTCCTACCTCAACACAGGCCTTTAGCTATCCCTCCTGTTCTGGACATTGTAGATGATGCTTTCTTGTAATCTAGGGTTTCCCCAGACACTTTTCTCCAGCTCCCAGAAAACCTGACGGGTATTACAGAGTACCTGACTCTCACAAGTTCCTCTTCAAAAATCCTTCTGCGGATCCAGAGACCATTTCCTAAGGACCAAAAGGCATTAAGGCTACTGCTGCCACAAATCCTACACCTTCTGATTAGACAGATGAGGTAAGAAGGTTTACACCATCAGGGCTTTAAATTGCCAGTTTCATATGTTAAAGTATCAGCAGCATGTTATGGGCTACTTAAACAGAAAATGATGTTGATTCCTGACTGTTCTGAACACAAAGAATTACAGGATTTAATGCATTCTGCAGAACAAGTTGGTAAGCATACTTTGCAATGTGGTTTTGATGCTTTAGAAGCATCTTGCAGGGCTGCTGTCACTGGGTCTGTACTTAGAAGGCATGCTTGACTTAAGGAACAAAACTTGCCAGATCATGTGAAAGCTAAATTACTGGATGCTCCCTTAAACCAAGACCGCCTTTTTGGCAACAAAGCAGAATAAGTCCTCAAAAGGGTGGAGGAAAAAGCTGAATCTATGCAAACTGTTAAAGATTTCCTGCAAGTACAGCCTCCCAGATTCAGTCGGCATTGGCCTTTTAAGAACTGATCCTTTCCAGTCCCTTCTACACATTTCCAGTCCAAACCCAGGAACAGCAGACCACCTAGGCTACAGTCTCAGGCTTCGCACAAACCTAAGCAGTGGGGGGCTCCCACTTCCAAAGCAGGGAGTAGTAAGCCACCCCCCTACAAAAAAATGGCACAATGACTTAACCTTAACCCTTCCAAGCCCTGCTCTACTACCTGCTCCCTTAGGAGGAAAGCTCGCCCCGCATGCAAAATACTGGGAACTCATTACCCAGGACTTTTGGGTTTTGAACATAGTTTCCCAAGGATACAGATTCCACTTCCACTCCCTACCAACACCAAATGGTTGGCCATACCTACCCCCAAATCTATGGGCTGAGGCCCAACAGCAGGTTCCCTCTCTACTGAATATCAGGGCCAATTCAGCCTGTCCCAGCAGAACAAAGGGGACAATGCTTTTATTCAAGACCATTTCTGATACCCAGAAAAGTCAACTCCTGGCATCCTATCCTGAACCTCTCTATTCTCAACACCTTTCTGGTAGTTCCAAAATTCAAAATGCTAACTCTGCAACAGCTTCTTCCCATGCTAGCCAAGGATGCCTGGCTGGCAACCCTAGACTTAAAGGAAGCTTACCTGCACATCCCAATAAGGGAATCTTGCAGGAAATACCTACGCTTCAGGGCAGGCTCCATGCACTATCAGTTCTCTGCACTTCCCTTTGGCTTATCTGCACCCAGGGTATTCACAAAGTGCCTAGCTCCAGCCATTGCATTTTGCAGGCAGAGAAATATTCAAATTTACCTATATTTGGATGATTGTCTGATTCAGGCAGAAAGCCAGGACTTGCTATTACAACACCTGGCATTTGTAAAGAAACTTCTAACCTCACTGGGGTACACCATCAACGAAAAGAAATCTCACCTAGTACCCTGCCAACAGATTGTATTCCTAGAGCAAGCTTGAACACAACTTCCCAGATGGCATTCCTCACTCCAGAGAAACAAGTTTACTTGACAGCCTACTTCAAACTATTGGCCACAAAACCCCAGCTATCTGCAAAGAAAATACTGCAAGCCCTGGGGTTCATGGCCTCTTGCATTTTACTAATTCCATATGCAAGATGGCATATGAGGAAATTCCAATGGTATCTAAAAAGCCTATGGTGTCAACATTCTCAGGACCTGGAAACAATGATTTCCATCATTCCTTGTATCAAGACAGAGTTCCTTTGGTGGGCAGAGGCTTGCTACCACAGCAAAGGACTTCCTTTCACTCTACCCCCTGCCGCCCAAACCCTCACAACAGATGCATCAGACTATGCATGGGGAGCTCACATGGCAGGGCAGTGCATTCAGGGCAATTGGAACCCGAGACAGATGCACCTGCATATCAATCAAAAAGAAATGTTAGCTGTACAGAATGCTCTGACAGCCTTCAAAGACTGTATTCTTCCAGGACAACTATTGGTAAAGACAGACAACACCACAGTTATGTGGTACATAAATAAGCAGGGGGGGACCTACTCGTACCCTCTCTGCAGACTAGCCATGGCTCTGTGGAACACAGCCTTTAGCTACCAAGTACACCTGCAAGCTCAATTCCTGCCAGACATACTAAATTCACTGGCAGACTTAAGCAGAAATCTCATCATGGCCCCACATGAATGGAAACTAGATGCCAAAACATTCAACCTCCTGAGGAAAAAATGGGGGACTCCAGAGATAGACCTGTTTGCCTTCCCTGAGAACTAACAATTGAACAAATTCTGCACAAGAACTCCCCACAGCCAAGCTTGGAAAGTGGATGCCCTGTCCTTTACCTGGGAAAGCCTCTCAGTTTATGCCTTTCCCCCTCTGCCTGTCCTCTCAAAGTTTCTACTAAAGATCAAACAGGACAAGCCAGGGACAATACTGAATGCACCAGAGTGGCCACACCAGCACTGGCACCCTTTCTTGCGCAGTGTGGCACTGCTACAACCATGGCACATGCCTCAGACCCCTTCCCTGCTGTCCCAGCAGGTGGATCAGATTCTGCACCCTCAGCTTCAAACCCTGAACCTTGCAGCCTGGCTAATTCCTTAAGGCCCTCCCTTAGCATCCCTCAGTAAGCAGGTACTGGATGTCATTCTGGAGGCAAGGAGGCCTAGTACTAGAAAATCCTATGCTGAAAAGTGGAAAAAATACTGTTCCTGGAGCCTGACTCCAAGGATGGGCACAGCAGTGCCCAGCTTAACTCAAATTTTACAGTACTTAACAGAAATGCTCCACAGGGGCCTATCCTTCTTGTCAATTAAAATTCATGCCTCTGCCATTTCAGCGCATTATAATACAGAGCCACCCCTTGCTAAAGCAATTCCTTAGAGGGGCCAAAAATTTAAGACCCCCCCCCCCCAGGAGAGCTCCCACTCCAGCCTGGGACCTTAACTTTGTATTGGAAAAGCTCACTATCCTCCCCTTTGAACCAGTGGCTACAGCTGAGTTGAAATTCCTTTCTTGGAAAACAGCCTTCCTTCTAGCCATCACTTCAGCAAGAAGAGTGTCTGAATTACAGGCCCTCATGGCAGTGGAACCCTTCATTATCTTCCATGCGGACAGGGTTTTCCTCAGGACTAACCCTTCCTTTATGCTCAAGGTGGTGTTTTCTGTGGCCCTAAATCAGTCCATTCATTTGCCTACTTTTATCCATAATCCACAAAACAAAGGGGAACGAATACTGTACTCTCTGGACATGCACAGACAACTTAGATTCTATTTGGACAAAACTAAGCCTACCAGAAAATCTGAGCAGCTGCTACTTAGCTTTGCTGCAGGGGCAGAGGGGAAGGCCATTTAAAAGCAAAACATTTCTGAATGGATAGCTCATTGCATTCATTTCTGCTACAAGCACTATGGAAAACCTACCCCACAGGGGATAAGATCACATTCCACCAGGTCTACATCTACCTCTGCTGCATTTCTGAGAGGGGTCCCTACCAGGGACATCCTAGAAGCTGCTACCTGGAGCTCTGTACATACTTTCACCAAACATTACCACTTGCCTATCTTTTCTAAATCCAGAGCTGGATTTGCCACTGCAGTCTTGCAGGGATTAATAGCTGGCCCAAATGCTCTTTGATTTCCTCCTCCCTTCCTTAGCTTTGGGAATCAACCGAAATTTGATGACTGCAACAGTGAAATACGAAGAAGATAGTACAGTTATGTACACTTCCTATAAATGTAGATGTTCGAGTATGTTCACTGGTGCAGTCCTGGTTACCCTCCCTCCAGCCCCCTGACTTCTCTTGGCTCTACCTTTCCTTCTTGTCTGCCATATATTATATCATGTGTATTTGCTTTTTGCTGGGAGTGTTCCATACCATATAATTTCTTCCTGTTGTGGGGCATCTGACATCTGGGGCAAGAAAAACTGATGTAATGGCGTCAGGCTGCATGTTTTATACCCCTGACGACCTGACGTCATGGAAGAAGCAACAGCATCTGACGCAGAAATCTGAAGACTGTGGTATTCAGGCCGGCTGAGGGCTACCTGCAGGCAGATGACCCAAATGTGATGACTGCAACAGTGAGTACACTCAAACATCTATATTTATGGTAAGTGTACACAACTGTCCTTTTGGTATGTACCTCTCAAGACATCTGCAACAACTGGAAAGGCCACAGAAATACCTCACTAAAGGAATCACAGGCCTAAAGCAGATGCCCTATGCTGACAGTCAAAAAAAAACTTCACCTATAGTCTGTCACATATCGTCTACTCAGAGGCGATCTCTGCTTAACATACAAGGCCATGTCAAACCCAGAGCTGTTGGACATGCTACACTTAAAGGTATCCCAGTCCCTCAGAGACACATGCTCCAGGGATCTAAACCTTGTCATCATAATGAACAAAACATGCTGGAGGGATAGGTTCCTGAACCAGAGACCCCAGACTCTGGAGTAGACTGCCCATACATGTCAAGCAGAGCGCCTCTTTGGCCCTCTTCAAAAGGAACCTTGATGATTGGATGGGAGATAGGAAATTCACCCTGGGGATCATGTCAGTCGCCCTGCTAGACAGGGGTCCAGGGAAGTAAATACTGTGGGAAGAAATAGCCAGGTAATTGTTATGGCTAGGCTTATATAGGCCCTAGGGCCGATAGCCTAGTACCAACCTTTGAACCTGTTACTGAATGGTTATTTATCAGAGTATCAGGAACAGAAGAAAATGGGTAATACTGACTGCAAGAGGGGCCCCATTTTTTGGAAGGGAAGGAGAATTAAATTGTCTTGCATTTATATTCCACCTAAAACTACTGCTACTTAACAGAATTGTAGGAGAGGTAATCAGCAGGGATTATTATTCATGGGTGGGTACTGGAGCTTGATATGCAGTAATGAATATGTTTTGGGATTCCTAGAAGAGAAATATAACACAGGAGGGTAGATTTCTAAAGAAATAGATGAGAATGTTTGGAATGGAAGATGTGAAATTGCTAGCAAGAACCTAGACAGAATTTGCATAATATTCCCCAAAGCACAATAACGGAGTTAGATTGGACAGAAATTATATTCATAGGAGTGTAGGTATTTAATTGGAAGCTTAGAATATGTGCCAATAAGGACTAAGATAAAGATGCAGGGTTTTCAAATAATAAAATCAGACACTGTCACTTTCCTACTTACGTAAGACAGGAATTTAAGGAGTGTGTAGAAGAAACTATTCAGTAGTTGTAATGGAAGGTAAACATTTCCTCAGAAAGGATATCCAGTGAATGAGATAAAATAAAACTGGAATTAAAGAATATGGTAGGAATGAGTAAGAAATAGATATGGGGAAAGAAGTAGTAAGAATTATTTAGAAGGATTATCAAAGGTTAAAGTATTGCAGACAAAGAAGAGGAGCAATTGCTGAATGCTAAAGGAAAAATAATGGGGGTTTTGGATAATATGCATTCGTTTTGAAAGGTTGCTGTTAAGTAGTAATTGTTTTTGAACATCCCTAAAATACAAACAAAATGTTAGCTGAATGATTTGGGCAGCAGAAAATACAAACTGGTATTGCCAAACAATAAGCCTTTTATTATGGGAAAAAAGAGAGACTCTCTAGAGGTTTTAGAGATATTTTGGAAATTCTGTGAAACACTGTGTAGAGCAGATGAATGGGGAAAACAAAAAAAGATACACATGGAAATATTTGTGCAAGATTTAATTTGCCAAGGAGAGAGAGGAAGATGAGGTTCAATAATTAATAACCAAGATGGGAGAGGATGAAATAAGATAGTAATGTATAATCAATGGAGAAGTCTCCAAAAACATCTCGTATTCCTGCTGAAGTTAGGAGGGAAGAAAGTTATAAAGATCTAGAAGATTATGTTTAACAATATTTCAAATGGGAGGACAGTGCTAGCATCATGGAAGAAAGATGTGGCTGTACTTCCCAAAGAAAGCAAAGACCCTTTTAACCCAATTTCCTGTAGATCAATTTCAATATTGAATTATTATAAAGTGGTAATGTCTACATTAGCAAAGAAAATGTCTAAGGTGTTACCAACAATGACCGATATGGATCTGTGTGGTCTTATGGAGGGGAGGCAAAACTTTTATAAAATTGTAAGAATGTTGATGATCCAGAGGGAAGCAGAGTACAAGAAGATCCTGCTACTGTTGGTGAGTCTTGATGCAGATTAGATATTTGATAAAATAAGCTTGGATTTTAAGAGTAAGACAATGGCAGAATTTGTGTTTCCTGATATAATAATGGGGTTATTTAGAAAGAGGAAGGGTCAGGGGCAAGAATCAAAGTGAGAGGGTTCTTCTCTGACATGCTGTGTTGGAACATAGGAACCAGGCAGGGTTGTCCTCATTCCTTTTTGTTATTTGCCTTATACTTATGGGTCATTAACAAATAAAATAAGGGATTGATAAATTCAAAGAGATAACTGGTAAAAAAATATTTACATGTGATTTTATTTTGTACTTTATAAATCCAGAAGAATACATTTCAGTTTTGTGGAACATTTTGGGGCAATTTAATTTTTTTCAGGATATAAATTTAATGAAGATAAAACAAAAGGCTACAGCAGCAAACTATGTCCTCATACATAAACTGGTTCAGTGATATCCATATTTATGGGTGCATAAGATGAAATGGATTCTTATAGCAGCTAAGGATATGTGGGGAAGAAACTAAGCCAAAGATAATACAAAAATTGAGAAGTTAGATGCTCTTAACTGTGAATGTGGATAGTAAGGTACAAACAGTGAAAATGTTTCTAGTCCCTTTAATACTGTACGTAGCACAGGTAATTTTTTATCAACCAGAGTAGAAGCTGTGGAGTATAATTAATGAGGAACTGAAGGAGTTTATTTGTAAAGGAAAGAGGGCAAGAATTAAGTTGTATACGTTCTTTCTTCCCACAGAACAAGGTGGTGTAGGATTACAAGATTTGAAGGGATAATTTAGAGCTTCTCCAGTTAAGGGACATGTACAGAACACAAACAGAAGATTACAAATCACAGTGGAAGGAAATAATGTTGAAATGAGGGGGTGGATGCAGGCCCTTAAGGAGATCAACATTAACCATATAAAGTAGATTTATAAAGTAGCAGAAAGTATTTTGAGAGCTATACCAACACTGGGGTGGAGAAAGGAGATTTTACCAATAGCTATGACTTCAAGCAGAGACATAGAAGACAGAGAAGAATATGTTATGAAATGGAGAACAATAGCAAGGTAACCAAGGCATAAGGAGCAAATAACTAAGAAGGGTAAAGTCATAGAGTAGTATGAGGCCAAGCAAAAGTTTGGACTGTGGGTTGGAGATTGCTTTCCTTTCTAGGGACTGATAGAATATAGACAAAGAAAAAGTGATTGGGAAGTGTTAAATGAAAGCTCAACTCTGGCTGTGTTTTATAGTTGCTTTGGTTAAAAATGGGTAATTAGTAGGGCATATAAAATAATGCATGATAGCAATAAGAATCAATCAGAAGAGGTTATTAAAGATTGGATAATGAGAATTGAAAGGCAGTATACTAGGGAGCATTGGGATGATATTTGTTGTTGTTTGTCTTTTGGATTTTCCCAGTTAGGGGTCGCCACAGCGGAACTCCGGTCCGCTAATGATTGGCAGTTGGTTTTTATGGTGTCAAGTTGCCAGCCTGACGCCCAACCTTCAACGAAGGCACGCCCATTCAATGCACGTCTTTTGAATGTCCACTCGACCGCGGGGAGGACATGCAGACTCCACACAGAAGGCACTCCCAACCCAAGCCGAGAATTGAACGGGAGAACCTCTTGCTGTGAGGATGATATTTGTATGGTTCCAAAATATGCAACCAAATCTAGAAGGTTTAAATTTTTTTGCATGGAAGTGTTGGCAAAGGTATTTTTTACTTTACCCCAAGCAGAGTTCAGAGATTTTTCCACAGGTAGACATCAATTATTGGTGGTATGAGGGGAAAGGGGAGTACTTGGAACTTATGTTTTTTGGAATGTAATATAAGGGTAGGTTTTAAAAACACTCTACATGAAATTTTGTCAGAAATGTTGGGGGAGAAGATTATAAGATTATTTCTTTCATGAAAAAATGATGCCAAAAAAATATTGGATGAAATCTTCCAGGCATTCAGTCTTGATATGATGATGTTAAAGTTTATTACCCAATAGTATGCGCACGGACCTGATAGGATAGAGGGCTATGATATGAAAACTAATGGGCTAGGAGTGTGAGATGTACAGTCATTCTGTGCTGTATGCGAGAGTGAACCAATGGGCGAAGGAGCACGCTACACCAGTCACTAATAATATTATGATGTTAAGTTGTCAATCTTGCCTTCATTCTTGCTGGATGGGTTCGGAGCCGATCCTCGGCTCTGACTCGGCCAGTACTAAAGCTCGAGAGCTATTTTTACTGGCTCGAGGCTCCCCTATATCCCACAATGCTAGGCGGTAACTACTCAGATCTCGTTTGCCACTTTAGCTGTGAAGTGCTTTTTTCTACCGGCTCTGCAGGTTAGTTAATTTACTTGGTAAATTTCTCAAAAACCCCTAAGTTTTTTATTCAAATAGTGTAGTTGTTGTTGTCCCCTACTTTTCTATCCTTTTTAGCTTAATCGGGTCCCTTTTATCCCGTTTTATTCCCTCTTTTGTCCTGTTAATTTGTTAGGCCTTTGGGCCTAACCCTTATTTTCCCTTAGTCAGTCAGTGTTTTTCTTGTGTCTGTGTGATTGACTTAGTTTTTTGTTAAAGGGGTGTATCTGTATGTGCGTCTGTGTTTTGCACTTTGATTTAAGATGTCTAAAGACACCAAGGTCTCAGGCTTCAAGAAGTGTGACTCGTGCTGTCAGAAAATGTCTCTGACAGACGGTCACACTTCTTGTGTATATTGCCTGGGACCTCTGCACCTGCAGGACTCTTGTTTTGTCTGCCATGCATTCAGTCCAAGAGTCCTGCAGGAGCGCAGGAACAAATTAATACTTTGAGGCTTGTTAAAGCCTGAAGGCTCCGCGACCCAGTCTTCGTCGGGGAAGCCTTCGAAGCCTTCCAGGCCGTCGGCTCCAGCTTCAGAGCCTTCGACCGGAGGCACCAAAACTGCTTCGACATCGGCTCCAGCTGGAGCCGATGTTTCTAAGACTCAATCTGTTACCTCGGCTCCGGCCGGAGCCGAGGCTTTCAAGACTACAATGGCTCCAATAGTAGTATCAGAGCCATCTACAAAAAGAGGTCAAGGTCCCCATCCCTTGGCTCCATTCACTCGGCTCCGGGATCCCCACTTCTGTCGGAGCGGAGCCACAGGTCCCATTCCTCATGATCCTCCAGGCTGTCCGACCATGACTTAGAGAGGGTGGTTAGTAGACCGTTAAAGTCTCAGGCACTAGCCCAAATGCTGCATAGCCCTACTCAACAGTCAGTGGCTATACCCATCCCATCTTCGGTTCCTCCTCCGACTCCCTTGAGTACGGAGCCGGAGCTTGTGGGAGCCATGACTGTTGGCACGTCGGAGCCGATTCCCCACCTTTCAGCTCTGTCGTTGGCTCCGATCTCTTCTTTGGAGGGATCTGGGCGCCGAGCTTCCCTCGTCAGCTCCGAGGGGGCTAGTGGCATCGAACCCTTGTCCGACCCCGTTCTCCCTCTCGGAGCTTCAGCTCTGGTGAGTTCGGCCCCGACATCGCCCTCGGAGCCGTCCCTCTCGGTGCCGGGAGGAGTCCTCATCTCTTCGCAGCGGGGATCTTCGGCCAGGCATGGGCGCCTTCGAGGTCATGAGGAGCGTGCTAGACCCTGTGTCTGCCCCACGATCGGCTCCCTCAGCTCCTCCCTCTACAGTGCCTGCGATAGTCTCTACCCACCCTCTCGTTCCAGACCGTAGAGACCCAATGCCTCCTCTTCCGAGGCCTCCCCTGATCCGGCAGGGGAACCCCCTCGGAAGAAAAAATGCAAGAGGAAGCATATTGACTCCCCTGAGTCTATCACGTCGGATACCGACTTGGATGATTCGGAAGGGTCCCCCTCCGAAGATGTCTCCTTTTCTGACATACTTGAAATCCTTAAACAGAGGGGGAACTGGTCCACCCTCAACCCTTCCAAGGATGAGTCGGTTTACCTTGAGGCGTTTGGTTCTCGTCCTTCCACCTCCTGGGTGTCTCCTCCCTTTGACCCCCTCATGGAGGTGGTGGCAAGGAAGGTGTGGATGGCCCCTGATACGGTGGAGCCTACCCCACGGAGGCCGTCTAAATTCATCACAGCTCCTATGGAAAAACAATTCTTATCTAAGGGCGTCCCCGTCGATGCCATGGTGGTGGCCGCAGCCATTAAGAAGGAATTAGCTGATCCTTCAGTACCTGTCCATCCTCCTAATAAGGAATCTAGGACTATGGACAGGTATGGTAAGCGGATGTTTTCCTCAGCAACCTTTGCTATGCGGTCGCTGAACTACTTGTGCCACTTCACCCATCTTCAGAGAGACTTGCTCACAGAAATGGGTGATGCTATACAGGATCCAACAGCTGAGGGGTTTCGAGACAAGATGAACTCCCTAAATTCGATCGTCAACTCCTCCATGTGGCTTATCTCCTATGCAGCTGATGGGGCGAGTAGGGCCGCAGGTACAGGCGGTACAGGTGTAGCTTTACGACGTCATGCCTGGATGCGGCTTTGCAACTTTGCAGACCCTTTCAAGGCGTCCTTCACCAATTCCCCCTTTGACGGTTCAGCTTTGTTTGGACCTCAGGTGAAGGATACTTTGACCAGTTGTGAGCAGGAAGGCAAGACTCTCTCTGCCGTGGGAGTCCATTTTTCCACCCCTTCCAGACCATATCCCAAGGGGGGAAGGAAGATGGTTCTGCAAAAACCAGGAGTCCGCCCTGACGACAAAGGTCAGTTCCCTGGAATATTGATCTCATTCGCCAGACTAAACAAGTCGTAGAAAAAACGAAATTCCGGATGATCACGCTGGCAAATCCCACATAAATGTCTTGGGGTAGGAAACTGTAGGCATGCCCTTCAGGACTCTCTTCCCAGGACTCTGTTGCAGCACGGGTTCAGGACAGTTCAGACACTGTAGTTGTCTGGTAGATCAAACAGAGACAAAACCAGTGGACTAAGTCCTACCTCCGTTATGTGAGGCACTCAGACTTTGAGAGTTCTCGATTCTTTCTTGCCTTGTTTCACTCAGCGGTGCACATCACCGGGAAGTCCATGGCCGGACAAGCTAAGCAGGGCCATAGCCATACTCATGCTCTGGTCTCTCAAACAATCAGTGCAGTGCTGGAAGAAATCTTTCCAGAATCTTAGACCTTGCTGCGATCTTTCTTTTGCAACTCAGCAAACACCAAGTGTCCGCTTTCTTCACCCTCTTGCCTCTACCCGGCCAGCCCCCAGAGGCCGCTCTAGTCAAGATTGGCCCGGGGGACTTCTGTATGCCTTCCTTCTTTTCACTGATCACTCAAATAATTCAAGCTACGCCGTGAGAGTCACTTTGATCCTCATTGCTCCGTACTGGCCTCGACAGATATGGGTTCCATTTCCTGCATCGTTTCCTCTTGGAACAGCCTTGGCATCTGGACCCAGCCTCGCTTCCTCTCTATTAATTTCCCATTCGCTTTGGTCAGATAAAGATCCTTTCCCTTTCCACAAGTCTTCTACCAGAAAAGTTTACAATAGCAATTGAAGCTTTTAGCGGCAGCAAAGTCTTCAAACATACACTTTCCTTTTCCTTCTGGGTCTTCTTTCTATGGGCTTGGCTTTCAACTTTCTCCCATCCCTTTTACGTTTACTATCACAGTTACACCAGGCTTAACTTTATCGAGAGCCTTTGTTTATCTTGACCTTTTCCAACATAAACAACTCAAAGCATCCGGCTGCAAAAGCAAATTTTTTTGTGCCTGCCCCCAAAAGAGACCCCCCCACCTCAGTGGGACTTAAATTTACACTTTCTGGATGTTCATCGCCAGTTTCGTTTTTATTTAGACAGAACAAAACAGTTTAGGAAATCTAATCAGCTCTTCCTATCTTATGTGGAAGGGAAAATGGGCCTTCCAGTTTCTAAAGTGTCCCTATCTAGATGGCTGGCCTCTATAATTACTTTCATTTATGAACTCAGAAGTCAAAAGCTACCATCAAGACCTAGAGCTCATTCAACCAGGGTGTTAGCTACATCGATAGCTTTTCAGGCTAGACTGCCAATGGATTCCATTTGTGCAGCAGCCACATGGGCTTCTCCTCATACCTTTATCTCACATTACAAATTGGATATGGCCTCCAGAAACTGGGCTAACTTTGGTTCCACCGGCCTCAAGAGTCTGTTCCGATGAGCCACCCAGGGTAAAGGTGCTAGGGACGCGGTCCCATCCAGCAAGAATGAAGGCGAGATTGACAACTTAACATTGAGAAGTTATGTACCTACCATAACGTTCCATGGTAGTTGTCTTCTTCTCGCCTTCTTTCTTGTGTCCCACCTTCCGTCCCCCTAGCCTGGACAGACCAAAAGGATCCTTTGGGATCTTCCTTCCCACTTTTTTTTCAGCTACCTCTATTGTCCCTTTTTTTGGTAACCTTAGATATAGGTTTATATAGAGGTGGTCTTTCTCTCTCTCCATCCCTTGGGGACCAGAGCTGCTATGGTTTTAGCTATCAAACGAGATCTGAGTAGTTACCACCTAGCATTGTGGGATATAGGGGAGCCTCGAGCTGGAAAAAATAGCTCTCGAGCTTTAGTATTGGCCGAGTCGGAGCCGAGGATCGGCTCCGAAACTATCCAGCAAGAAAGAAAGCGAGAAGAAGTCAACTAACATGGAACGTTATGGTAGGTACATAACTTCTCAATATCCATCATGATATGGAGCAAGAAAAAGGGCCTATCCTCCTAGCCCATTGGTTTTCATATCATAACCCTCTGTCCTATCAGGTCTTTGTGCATTACTGTTGGCTAATAAACTTTAACATTAACATATTAAGAATGAATGTCTGGAAGCTTTCATCCAATAGTTTTTTGGCACCATTGTTAGTTTTATATATATATATATATATATATATATATATATATATATATATATATATATATATATGCCAAAAGATTTTGAAAAAAAGATTGTATAGTAAAGCTTGAATCTTGAACAGCCGTCATCTGCCTTACTTGAATAAACTTTTATTCTACACCACAATGAAACTGTATTTTATTTAATCATTAGTTCTATAGAGATTTTTACTGCCTTGAAGATTTTCAAAACATTTATTGATTTAGTTAATCATAAGTCCTGTAGAGATTTTTACTGCCTCAAATATATTCAGTACATTTCTTAAAAAGAAATTTACACAGAAAAGCATCAATTTTAAAATTGTATAATGTCAGAAGTACTAGGATCTGCTACACTTGGTACCTGTGGTTGACATTTTTTTAATGTGATTTTGGTTTTGCATTGGCCATGGCTTCTGGACAACTGCTTAAGCAGGTTAAGGGTGTTTCTATGAAGTGGGGTTTTTTTGTATTACATTAAACTAGAGAGTGGAGTATAGGAGATTTGTTGGTGCATAGTCATTTTATTAGGACGGCAGAATGTATGCCCTGGCAGCTGTTTAAATAAGGGGTACTTCCCCCTATGGTTCATGTAATGCTTGCAGATATGTGGTTAAAACTTTTAATTTTATTAATAAAATAAGGTTTGAAGTTAAAAATAGTTTTCATGCATCAGTTTGCTTGTGATTTATGCACTTGGATGCCATTATAAATTGCATTGTACTGCAGAGACTTCAAGGATGTTTAAAACGAGATTATCGAAGCATGTTATGAACATTAAAATGTAATAAACCAGAGTCCCGTTGCAGTCCATTTTGCTAATTTACATTCAAACAGATGTAAAGGATCAACAGCTTCTGTTTTAGAATGTGTTAATTTAAGTGAAAGGAGAGGATCTGATGTCTTTTCTGTCCAATGTTCATCGTGTTTCACTGTTGCAGTCATTACTCTTGGGTTATCCTGCTGGCAGGCTACCCTCAGTTGGCCAGAATTCCAAAGTCTAGGTCCGGCGTCGGCTGCTGTCGCCTCTTCCCTGACGTCAGTGTGCCAGGGGTATAAAAGATGCAGCCGATGCCATTTTCTTCAGTCTTTCTTGCCGCACGGTGCCCAAAGCAAAAGCAGTTCGCAAGTGCCGGTCAGCCGACTCCTGAGATTTTCAAATCTGAATTTCAAAACTGAAGTCTTAATTAAAGTTAACCAACGCACTATCAAGCGTCGGTTTGATTTTGCATTTCATTACTTTGGCTGAAAATTTAATTATATAATGCCGATGGAACAGCCGACAACCGGAGTTTACAAAAAATGCAAGGACAAGGACACGGATAGGCATCCGAGGTCCAAAACCGACGACGCCTCTTCTTGGCCAGTCGCCGGTTCTCAGTGAGGTGCTTTTGCAGCCCCTGGCGCCCGCTACCTCAGAGCCACCGGCCGCTACCGACTTCCATGTGGAGCCAACTGGGCCTCTGGAAACTCAAGGTATTGGATACTCGGAAATCACTCCCTCAGATGGGTCCAGAGCCGCTGAGCAGGCATCGGCTTCTGAGGGTGTCTTCAGACCTACACAACTATATGTTAAGCCATCTTCAGCTTCAAAGACAAAGACTAAAGCAGCTCTAAAGACAAAGAAACAAGTACAGCATTCTCCTACTCAGACTTCCATGCCTAAAAAACAGATGCTCAAAATGGCCAAAGACCTAATTACTTTGATCAGGGGCTCCCATCCCCCTCCTGATAAGTGGCCTAGGCAAGAGACAGAGTAGGATTCTACTGATTAGGTATCTATTTCCTCTGATTCCTCTTCTGAACAGGATTACTCCATGCTTCCCTATGAGGATTCTGATGCTGAAGAATCCATTCCTTCAGCCTCTCCTCCTGAGGACTATTCTTTTGGGGAAACACTGCATACTATGAGGGAGAATTTCCACTGGGAGAGCCAAGATTATTCTGAATCTAAGAAAAGGCACAGAGATTTTCTGCTTCTTCCTCAGCACAGACCCCTTGCTATTCCACCTGTTCTAGACATTGTAGATGATGTATTTTCAGAGTCCGGACTGTCCCCTGACTCTTTACCCCCTGCACCTGCTAAGCCAGACAAGTACTATAGGGTCCCGGATTCTCATAAATTCCTATATAAAAACCCTGCTGCTGACCCAGAAACTATATCTCAGGGTCCCAAGGGGGTTAAAGCTTCCACTGCAAAAAACCCTGTCCCCTCTGATAGGGATTCTAGGGCTCTAGACATGGGGAAAAAAAGTTTACACTTCTGCCACCCTGGCTGTAAGGGCTTTAAATTGTCAATTTCATATGCTTAAATATCAGCAATATTTAATGTCACTACCTAAACAGAAAATGTTGACAAATACTGAATGTTCAAAGAACAAGGAATTGCAGGATTTATTGCATGCAACTGAACAAGTGGGAAAGCATACTTTGCAATGTGGTTATGATTCACTGGAGGCCTCTTGCAGGGCCGATGTTACAAGTTCTGTTATTAGAAGGCATGCTTGGTTAAAGGAACAGAATCTGCCTGATCATGTTAAAGCAAAATTATTAGATGCACCATTACAGCATGATACTTTGTTTGGTACTAAAGCAGAAGAGGTGTTGAAAAAAATGGAGGATAAAGCAAAATCCATGCAGACAGTCAAGGATTTCTTACAGGTACAGCCACCCAGGTTTAGCAGGATCTGGCCTTCTAAAAATTGGTCCTTTCCAGTCTCAGACAGACCACAAAGAGGCAGGTACAGGCGCCCCAGAGGCAGATCTCAGCCCCAAGGCTCATACAGGCCTAAACAATGGGGTACTCCTACCTCCAAAAGCGAAGAAGACAAATCGCAACCTTACAGGAAACAGTCGCAATGACTTTCCTCTACCAGTTCCAAGCAGTTTTCTTTTGACAGCCCCCTTAGGGGGAAAACTAGCACTTTTTTTCATCAAATTGGCAAATGGTTACCCAAGACAAATGGGTCCTGAACATAGTGTCCCAAGGCTACAGGTTCCATTTTCACACTCTACCAAGGTCAAAGGGCATGCCAGACCTGCCACATAATCAATGGGCAGAGGCACAAAAACAAATTACAGCCCTCATGGACATGAGGGCCATTCAGCAATTACCACAACAAGAGCAGGGGCAAGGATTTTACTCCAGACCTTTCCTAGTACCCAAGAAGGACAAAACCTGGAGACCAATTCTGGACCTGTCTAGATTAAATACATTTCTGGAAGTTCCAAAATTCAAGATGCTGACTCTTCAGCAGCTACTGCTCATGCTGGGCAAGAGGGCTTGGCTCATAACCTTCGACCTAAAAGAGGCATACCTGCATGTCCCAATCAGACAATCTTGCAGAAGATACCTCAGATTCATAGCTGGCTCAATGCAATACCAATTCTCTGCACTGCCCTTTGGCTTATCTACTGCGCCTAGGGTCTTTACAAAATGCCTGGCACCAGTAATTGCGTTTTGCAGACAAAAAGGAATTCAAATATATCCCTACTTGGACGACTGCCTAATTCAAGCAGAGAACAAAGACACTCTTCTAGAGCATCTGGCGTTTGTAAAAAGATTACTAATTGGCCTAGGGTACACAGTAAACGAAAAGAAATCAAAACTAGTGCCCTCTCAAGAGATAATATTCCTGGGTGCAAGCTTAAATACAACTGCCTAGATGGTTTATCTCACGCCAGACAAGCAAAAACAACTGACTACTTACTTCAAGAAATTGGCAACAAAAACCCACTTATCTGCAAGGAAAATCCTGCAGGCCTTGGGTTTCATGGCATCCTGCATTCTACTAATTCCATATGCCAGACTGCATATGAGGAAACTACAATGGTATCTGAAAAGTGTTTGGACTCAGCATTGCCACAGCCTGGAGACAGTAATTGCACTCATTCCCTGCCTACAACAGGAGTTTCGATGGTGGGCAGAAGCCTGTCACCACAACAAGGGTCTGCCATTCAGTTTACCCACAGCCAGACAGACACCGACAATGGATGCATCATATTATGCCTGGGGGGCCTATATGGCAGAAAATGTATTCAGGGCACATGGCCTGCAAACCAGATGCATCTTCACATCAATCAAAAAGACATGCTAGCTGTTCAAAATGCCCCGACAGCTTTCAGTGACCTGCTTCATCCAGGACAGTTACTGATAAAGACAGACAACACTACGGTCATGTGGTACATAAACAAGCAAGGATGTACACATTCCTACCCCCACTGCAGACAAGCAATGACCTTATGGGACACAGCATTGGCTTTTCAAGTTCACCTGCAAGCACAATTCCTGCCAGGAAAAACAAATACTCTGGCAGACTAACTAAGCAGAAACCTCATGGATCCCCACGAATGGAAACTGGATCCACAAGTCTTCAGCATGATAATAAGGAAATGGGGATGCCCAGACATAGATCTATGTGCCTCCCCCCACAACTGTCAATTGCAGAGATTTTACACAAGGATTTACCACAAGCAAGCATGGAAAGTGGACGCCCTGTCATTCAGCTGGGAAAATCTAACAGTATATGCTTTTCTCATAGGTTCATAGGTTCATACTAGGCTATCTGCCCTGGGGCATTTATAAGCTTAGCCCGATTGTGTTTGGCTTATGCCACCCCTTGATTTGAGTATACTGTGCCCTTTTTAAAGTTTAGTTTACTGTGCCTCTGTCTAATAGTGACACGGAAGTAATCCCCGGGACAAACCTATGATCCCCCATCCACTTATCAAGATTCTTCTTGAAGAGAGTCAGTGAGGTGCTCTGCCTAACATGAAATGGAATTCTATACCAGAGCGAAGGGAGCCTCTGGGTTATGAATCTGTCCCTCCAGCATGTTCTATTTATTTCTGTGCTGAGGTTCAAGTCCCTCGAGCGCGTGGCTCTAAGGGATTTAGATTTACTGAGGTGGAGCATGTCCATTAATTCTGGGTTGGACATAGCTTTATATGTCAGGCATAGATCGCCTTGAAGTAGGCGGTATGCAACTGAGTAGAGCTGGAGTTTTTTTAACCGAGCAGCATATGGCATTTGTTTGAGTCCCTTGATCCTCCTGGTGAGGTACTTTTGGAGTCTTTCTAATTGCTGCAGGTGTCGGGTAAGGTACATCCCAAAGGGGGCATTGTATTCTATGATGGGCCTGATGAGGGATGAATAAAGGGGCACAATTACCTCTCTTGATCTAGATGTGAATCCTTTCATGATGAGGTGGGCTATGTAGAAGGTCTTTCTAACCACTTTGGCAATGTGGTTGTCAAAGGAGAGATTGCTATCAACTTGGGTCCCCGGATCCCTAATTACTTTCTCTGTACTTAATGGGTTACCACCTATGTGGTAATTTGTGGGCACATTGCTTTTGCCAAAGGGTATGACTATACACTTTTTGGCATTTAGTTTAAACCATGGCTCTGGCACCAGTTATCCATCCCTGCGAGACCTTTTTGAAGGATGTTTGTGTCCGCTGGAGAGTCGATTATGGCGCTCAGTGTGCAGTCATCTGCGAACTTGGTGAGCCATAGTCCTCCCACGTTGGCCTGTACCTCAGAAAAGTAAATACTGAACAAGAGAGGTCCCAGGACAGAACCTTGTGGGACGCCACTTGTGACCGGTTTCGAGTCTGACATGGCTCCAGCAACTCTGACTCTGTGGGTTCTGTCTTTGAGCCAGTTTGCGACCCATCTTGTGACATAGGGGTTTATATGTAGGCTGGATAGCTTATCTATGATGCCCGAGTGGGGTATTGTGTCAAATGCCTTTGAGAGGTCCAGATAGGCTGTGTGGACTACATTCCCTTCATCTATGACCTTGGTGACTGTTTCGAAGGAGTCGACCAGGTTCAAAAGGCAGGATCTGCCCTTGACGAAGCCAAATTGGGTAGGATCTAGTGTCTGTAGGTCCCCAATGTCTTTGTTTATGAGTTCCATGATGATCCTCTCCATAGCCTTGCAGACTAGGCTAGTCAGGCTTATGGGGCGATAGTTTCCGGGGTCCGCAGAGGCGCCAACTTTGTGGAGTGGGCCCACTGTTGCTGTACGCCATTCTTTGGGCACATATCCTGTAGTGAGGCTGAGATTGTACAGCAGTTTTACTTGAGGGATTAGTTCTTCTTGGAGTTCATGTAGGGCCTTAACCGGGACGCCATCTGGTCCCATGGAAGCAGTGTTTTTTGCTTTGGAGAGGACGGCCTTCACCTGAGCATCAGAGATGTTTGTCAGCTGCACTCTGCCGGGATAGATACTTGCTCTTTTGGGGGGGAGGGGGTGGAGAAGTTTGCACTGAACCTGTCTGCCAGGATATTGGCGATGTCTCTAGGTTCAGTGTATTTTTTGTCGCTTAGAATCAACTCAGAACAAGTCTGGGAGTTGCTCCAGGTTCCTAACATAACTGAAAAAAGCCTTATGATTGTCTTTAGTGTCCTGTGCAATTTTTCTCTCGAAGCTGGCCTTGGAGGATTTTATGAGGGATCGTAATTTTTTGCTAGTACTGATCAGAGATGCCTTCCCTTTTAGGGATTTTGCTCTATCATGTAGTAGCTTCCTCCTTCTGTTGTAGTGTTTATTTATGGCTGGGGTCCACCAGACTGGACGCCTGCCTTTGGATGATTGGGTCTTGATTTTGTTTGGGATAGCATGATCCATGCATTCCTGGAGATGTCCGTAGAATGTGTTTCTATAGGATTCTGCAGTTTGGGCCGTAGTTTCCACTGGCCCTGGGGCCTTGAAGGATTCCACTTCGGTTTTGAGAAGTGTGAAGTTCGTTTCTGAGAAGTTTTTCACTGTGGTTTTCTGGGCTGGGGGTGGGGTCAGGATGTGGATATCCAGTGAAATTAATTTATGGTCTGATCTTACCAATGAGGGATATACTTCTGGTATGGAGCATAGAGTCCCCATGTTGGTAATGATCAGGTGTAGTATGTTTTCCCCTCTTGTGGGAGTGGTGACTAGTTGTTCCGTAGCATTTGAGTTTATAAATTCCAGGAACCTTTGGGCTAAGGTGCTGGGGCTTGAGTAATGCTCCCAGTCTATGTTTGGGTAGTTGAAGTCACCCAATATAATGGTGTTCGGAGAGATCTTCATGTTCTCCAATGTTTTCTGGAAAGCCAAGTGGGATTCCTGACTTTGAGAGGGTGGTCTGTAGGATGCTATAAACTGAAAAGCAGTCTTGCCCACTGTCATTTGCACATGGATGGTCTCCAATACTTCGTGCAATGCCACTAACCTGGAGGTGTGGATATCCTTGATAAATATGGAAACTCCCCCTCCTTTTGTGGTTCGGTCCAGGTTTTGGGGCCGAAAAGCATGATATGAGGTATAATCTGGTAGTGCTGGGGTGCTCTCTGGAGCCTTGAACCAGGTTTCTGTCACTGCACAGATATCGATGTTCTCCATACTGAGGAGAGCTTCGAGTGCATGCATCTTGAGGTTAAGACTTCTGGCATTTAGCAGCATTACCCTTAGCTTCTTGTTTTTTGTGCTGTCTATGGAGGTGGGTTTGACTTTTGAGCCTTGCCTAAAAAAGGCACTATGGGGGTGGCAAGAGCCTTTGCCAATATCCGAAAGCCCAGGGGTGACAGGTGCAAGCCATCCCTAGCGAAGCAACGTGGCTTGTCGAGCATGTCATCCCAGGCTGACAGACACTGGATCCCCTTTGAATGACACCAAAACTTTAGCCAATTGTTAAAATCGATCATTTTGTCTTTATACTGTGGCATCATTCTAGGTGAGGGTAAAATGCTGCTCAAGGTCAGGGTCATACCGGCCTGGGCTACATGATCAGAGAGCTCCTCTATGTCTCTTTTCATGTAGTCAAAGGAGGTACGTCTCAGGTCATTCACGCCAGCATGTACAATGACTGAGTCATATTTGTATTTGCTTTGGAGTGACCTGAGTGCTTGCGTTATGTGGCGGATCCTAGTGCCCGACAGGCAGCTCACTGTGACCTTCTCTTTATTCAGCCTGGTGAGCGGGACGTCAGTGTCTGACAATAGAGTCACCTATTACAAGAGTATCAGGTGTGTTATTCAGCCTTAAGGGCTGTGACTGCTTGGCACACTGACTTTGTGTGCTATGTGTTGTACGTGTTTTGTTTTGGGGTAGCGTTTGCTTGAATGTCTGCTTTGGATGTGTCAGTTGCTTAGGTAGATTTTTATTTGGAGCCTCCGAGTATGTTTTTGTGTTTTTATGTGTTTGGTTCGCTGTTGTGGTGGGACTATGTGATACTGGAATTGTGTTGTGTGAGGTTACCTTCTCCTCCTGACTGGTTACACCAGTTTTGATATGAGAGAGCTCAGCCTCCAGTTTGGCTATATGGTTGCATCTCTCACATATATTTGAACCTGTTTGGAGGAGAGGGTTGTCCGTGTACATGAGACAGTTGTAACATTGCCTCAAAATTCCCAGATTCACCAGCTGGACTGGAGATGAAACCATTGACTGACCTTTGGACATGCTAGAGTAATATAGGGAACTGAATTAAAACGGACCAATAGGGGACAAGGTAATCGTAGAGAGTATGAGTAAGTAGTGCTTATGGTTTATTAGTGCTAACTTGTAAAATTACTTATTTGGACCAGTGAGGGGCCTTAGAATGAGAATATGGTGTTTAATTTGAGAGATAGAGCAGTTCTAAGGGAAAAAGTGAAGAGCAGACTTTGTGGAGCCAGGAATAGTTTAAACCCAATTAGGTGGCGCTGCCCGATGTTGCAAAACGGCGCAAAAGAGGGATTTAAGAGAGGGAGATCAAGGAGTTAGGAATTGACCCAAAATGGTCAATAAAACTACAGTTTCAAGGCAGTAACCACTCCCACAGGGGCAGGCAGGCTGCTCAATGTTTATCACTGCCACTGATGAACACAGAGACTTCCCTTTAGCCCAAGCAAGCAATAGCCTCCAAGAAACTTACAAACAGTTCAGAACAGCAAATCTGTAACTGAACTTTTTTAAATCTCAGAAAAGTGGGAAAAAAGCAAGATTTTTTTTTTTTTTTTAAGGAAAGCAGAGGTTCACAAGTATTAACAAGTTAGAACAGTGCAGTAAATGACCCCACACTTGAGTGCTAGGCCAGAGACAGATAAAATGCAAGTTTTAAGAAAGAAACAATTTTAAAAATAAGTGCAGGCAGGAAATTCAGTAATCAGCTCTAGGTTGTGTTCTAAATACAATTACCAACACAGAAATCAAGTTTAACAAGCCAGAAAATGCTCAAAAGTAGGCGGCAATGCAGAAAAACTTAACAAGTAATCTGAAGCAAAATACTTAAAATCTCAAAAGTGGCTCCTTTCTTCTCTCAGCGTTTTCTCCTCTTCGTGGGTGCTTCACCAACAGCCAACAAGTCCAAAAAGATGCCAAAACCACGAGGCAATCGGGTTTTAAGAGAGGGAGATCAAGGAGTTTAGGAATTGACCCAAAATGGCCAATAGAACTACAGTTTCAAGGCAGTAACCACTCCCATAGGAGCAGGCATGCTGCTCAATGTTTATCACTGCCACTGATGAACACAGAGACTTCCCTTTAGCCCAAGCAAACAATGGCCTCCAAGAAACTTACAAACAGTTCAGAACAGCAAATCTGTAACTGAACTTTTTTAAATCTCAGAAAAGTGGGAAAAAAGCAAGATTTTTTGTTTTTTTTGTTTTTTTTAAGGAAAGCAGAGGTTCACAAGTATCAACAAGTTAGAACAGTGCAGTAAATGACCCCACACTTGACTGCTAGGCCAGAGACAGATAAAATGCAAGTTTTAAGAAAAAAACTATTTTAAAAATAAGTGCAGGCAGGAAATTCAGTAATCAGCTCTAGGTTGTGTTCTAAATACAGTTACCAACACAGAAATCAAGTTTAACAAGCCAGAAAATGCTCAAAAGTAGGCGGCAATGCAGAAAAACTTAACAAATAATCTGAAGCAAAATACTTAAAATCTCAAAAGTGGCTCCTTTCTTCTCTCAGCGTTTTCTCCTCTTGGTGGGTGCTTCACCAACAGCCAACAAGTCCAGAGTACTCTTAAAGGTCAGACAAGAGAAGCCAAAAATGATCCTGATTGTACCAGACTGGCCACACCAGCACTGGTACCCAATCCTAAAGAGCTTGTCTCAAGGTCCAGCATGGATATTGCCTCAGACTTCTCACTTGCTGACCCATCAAAACAATCAGATCCTGCACAGCCAACTCAGGACCTTAAAACTGGCAGCATGGCAGATAATGTAGCCATTCAGAACACTCCTCTTTCAAAAGCTGTTATGGATGTTATCTTGGAGGCCAGGAGGCCCAGTACCAGAAAATCTTATGCAGAAAAATGGAAGAGATTCTGTGCTTGGAACCAGGAATAAGGCATTGACACGTCTGTACCAAATATTCCTCATATTTTACAATGCCTGACTGGGAAGCTGAACAAAGGCCTTTCTTTTTCATCAATTAAGATTCATGCCTCTGCCATTTCTGCACATTACAGTATGGAACCACCTATCTTTTCTCATCCTTTAATAAGGCAGTACCTCAGAGGGGCCAAAAACATTAGGCCTCCTAGGAGAGCAACAGTTCCGGCCTGGGACCTCAATTATGTTTTGGAAAAACTCACACTGCCTCCTTTCGAGCCAGCATCAACAGCAGATATAAAATTCTTATCCTGGAAAACAGCTCTGCTCCTAGCCATAACCTCTGCAAGGCGAGTCTCGGAGGTACAAGCACTCATGGCTGTGGAACCTTTCATCATTTTTCATCCAGACAGGGTTTCTCTGAGGACAAACCCTACATTTATGCCTAAGGTGGTGTCTAGTGTGGCTCTCAACCAAACCATTCACTTGCCTACCTTTTACCCAAATCCACAGAACAAGGGTGAGAAAATTCTGCATTCTTTGGACTTACACAGGCAGTTGCATTTCTACTTGGACAGAACTAAAGCTTTCAGAAAGACTGAGCAACTTTTAGTGTCATATGCTGCAGGATCACAAGGAAAGGCTATCTCAAAACAGACTATTTCTAAATGGATAGGCCATTGCATCCATTTCTGCTATTTTCAACATGGCAAATCAGTGCCTAAGGGCATTAGACGTCATTCCACCAGAGCAGCAGCCACTTCAGCAGCCTTCCTCAGAGGAGTACCAACCAAAGAAATCTTAGAGGCTGCAACTTTGAGTTCAGTGCACACCTTTACAAAGCACTACCACTTGCCTCAATACTCTTAAGTCCAGAGCAGGCTTCGCCACTGCAGTTCTGCAGGGTCTCATAGCCTCTCCTAATCCTATTTAGCCCAGCCACACATCCTCAACTTTGGGATTCTACCCAAGAGTAATGACTGCAACAGTGAAACACGATGAACATAGTACAGTTGTGTACCTACCATAAATGTAGATGTTCAAGTGTATTTACTGTTGCAGTCCAGGTTACCCACCCACCATCCCCCTTCTCTTTGCTGGGACTTATCTGCACTTCTCTATCCTATACAACCTTTTTGGTGTATTTGCTTGTAGATGAAGGAAATGTTATTTTTGTGCATGCATTTCTTATTGGTATATTTTTCAGCCTACCTATTTGGGGCACCTGACATCTGGGGCAAGAAAAACTGAAGAAAATGGCGTTGGCTGCATCTTTTATACCCCTGGCACACTGGCGTCAGGGAAGAGGTGGCAGCAACCGACGCCGGACCTAGACTTTGGAATTCTGGCCAACTGAGGGTAGCCTGCCAGCAGGATAACCCAAGAGTAATGACTGCAACAGTGAATACACTTGAACATCTACATTTATGGTAGGTACACAACTGTACTTTCCTCAGTCTATGATCTCAGACCCGTTCTCAGATCTGACTTTGGACACTTTCCAGACTTAGGACCTATAACTCAGATTCTTCCCATTACCCATAATCCCCTCCAAACCCCAACATTACTGCAGATCTCATTTGGTGCTTTTTGAGTTCGGATGTGGTTTTGTTGACTCAGGCTGTCAGGTAATTTGTTTCCTCTTGTTCCTTTACTAGTTGGTTAGTCGTCCTTTATTACCATAGTTAGTAATTGTCTCTCTACCCTTGCTTTTGTCTAGGAATTTCTTAGTTACCATTGCTTATATTTTTCTTTGTATTGAAAAAAATGAAAGTTCTACTGTTGTTGTTTGTTTTTTTTTTTTTTTTTTCCTCATGGAGGATAAATTAACAGGGTTAAAAAATGGTTTCTTGTGGCCATTAAATGCCAAATTCTGACACTCATACTAAATGTGTTACTTAGGGGCATCTCATTTGGAGGAGGATTGTGCCACCTGTATGGCCTTTGGCCATCGGGCAGTTGTCAAGAGCCATAAAAACAACTTGTCCTGAAGGGTCTTCTTCCCCAGTCATCAACTTCATCTGTTTCTGGACTTTGCCCGTTCAGGTAAAAAAGCCCTCAGAGAGACAGAAAGGGGGCAAGAGTGAGAATAAAAGAAAAGCCTGAGGACCCAAGGAAGCTACCCCCTGACCTCTGTCCTTCTTTGACTCCTACTTTGGCTTTTCCATCAAAGCTCCCTAAGACTTCTGTTCCAGCTTCAACTTTTGGTCTGTCCTCTGTCTCTACCAGACCTCCCTCTCATAGTGAGCTGAGATTTTCCTCAGAGCCTGTTACTTCCAGGTTGCATTTTCCCTTCTTGGAGGACTCACCCATTCACAAGACTTCTAGACCTCCTTCCTGATCTTCCTCTTCTGTCTACAGGACTTAAATTTAGTTGGAGTTCTTCCATTTCTCATCGGACCTATAAGCTTTGGACCTATAACTGATCCTACTCTGATCTGTCCTCAGGATTCAGAAGCTCTGGATTTGAGTTTTCCTGGATTGTCCACGTCAAAGCTGAATTTGTGGGCATCTTCAATTATGGAGTCTTCTCTGATTCACCAGTCCTAATTTCATTGGAGCCAGGCAGATCTTAGAGCTGAAACTTTGGTGCCGAGTCTGGAGATAGGCATTTGACTTTGAAATTTTCAGAGTGGTCTCTTCCCCTTGGAGCTTCAACATTAGTCTGCTCGGATCAGACTTTTGTCTCAAAGCAGTGTCAGTGAGATACTCATGGTCACCCTGGTAGGGTAGCTTCAGCTCCTACCAGAGCGGTTTTACATTTTTCTTTGGCCTCTGCCTTTGAGGCAGTAGAGCAGAGCCTTCTCCAGATGAGGAGTTCAGGCATCCTTGCCCACCTCAGATCTGGTCATTCCACAGCTGTTTGCCCTGACTCCTGAGCCTGCTCATTCTGTCCCATTGGGGCAGCTGATTCACACTAGTCTTGAGTTAGTTCTCATTCAGGACCCCCTAGAGACTCCAAGTATTCCTTGGAACATGAAAATGTGGAACCTAGGCATAAGTGTAAGAGGAGGCACATTAACTCCTTTATGAGTCTTTAACAGAATACATGGCTTTCAGTGAAGGAGAGGGGTCCCCCAGACCACCCCTTGAGGATGTCTTCTTTTGGGAAATTCTTGAACTTTTGAGACAAAAAAGAGGTTGGTCTTCTGAAGCCCCTTCTCAGGAAAAATCTGTTTTTGTATGGCTTTTGGCTCTGGTTCAGTTACTTCCTGAGTGGTTTTCCTGGCTGATGAGATGAATGACGTTATCTCTTGCCAGGCATAGATGGAACCTGATTTGGCAGAACTGACACTAAAGAAACCTAAGAAGTACTTGGTCACCTCTAAAGACTATACTCATTGGAGAAAAGGCCCTGCAGTTAATGCCATGGTAGTAGCAGCAGCCACTAAAAAGGAGCTTGCAAAGGAGAACTCTTCTGTTCTCTCTTATAATAGAGAGTCTAGGGCTCTGAACAGATGTGGGAAGTGTGTTTATACATCAGCAACCTTTGTTGTCAGGTAACTGAATTATCTGGCACATATAACGAGGTTTCAAAGGAACTTGACAATGGAATTTTTCAAGTCCCTGTCTGGGTCCATGTCTGGGAAAGATAGGAAAACCATGGATTAGCTGCTGGCCACATTGCAGTACATTTCGAATGCCTCCATGTGATTAATTTCCAGTTCAACAGATGATGTTTGTAGAGCTGCAGGCAGAGGTGTTATGGTAAGGAGGCATGCCTAGTAGCAGTTGTGTAATTTCACAGAACCTTTCAAGATGTCTTTCATCAATGCTTCCTTTGCTGGAGCCACACAGTTTGGGCCAAAGATCATGGACTCACTCTGTAGGAGCGAAGATAGGAAAACTCTTTATTCTGTAAGAACGTGGTTTTCACCCCCCCCCCCCGAGAATTTTGTTTTAGAAAACACGAAGGGGGTAAGAAGAAAATGTGGTTCTCTAAATCCCAAGGGCTTTCTCATGAGTCTTCTGGACAGAGATTCCCCCCACTGAGGCAGAGGACGGTATTCTAATGGCAGACATTGCCTTTGTGGCAGAGGAGGTTTGCAGAATCAAGGTTTTAGAGGTCCTTTCATTGAGAAGCTTTATCAGCACTCCTGAATTCATTTGGGGGGGGGACTTTTCTCTACACCCATCCATCACAAAAATGTCTGGGTCCAGATAATCATTACCATATACTATTATATTCCCTTTCAAAATCCACCCCAACAGCAAAGAAACAGCCCAGTGTTCCACCTTCCCAAAGAAAAACAGCAGCACTAGAAATAAAAAAGCTGCTGACCAATAGTAATCCAAAAGACCCCACTAGACCAGCAAAGATTCAGAACTTACTCAAGTTTCTTTTTTTTCCCCAAACATCTTTATTGAATTATCACTTCTGACATAGGCAAATGTACATTCATATAGAGGTAATCAAACAGTAATTAAAATAACAGACATTATACTTCACATATATTGCTGTATGTCATATAACCTAAGCAACATTGCATAAATTATTAAATTCCTGCCTTTTTTTAACAAGAAACATCTTTATTAAACCATCACATACTACACGGACAGTCATACATTTATATAAATGAAAACAAACCACACCGACATAAACCTAGCTGCAAGCATTTTGCATCAAAAACCACAATGACAAACTCCCATTTGCAAACATTATACACCACTTACAACCTACCCAGTCTTTTTCAGTCAAACATTACATAGCTCATTAAGTCTTGCCACCTTTTAAATCTCATTCCTCTCTCTTCTATATATTGTTTCCACAATTCCCATTTTTTCATATGTAGTTTGCTCCTACCCTTTTCTAAAAATCTCAATTTGAGTTGTTTTATCTGTGTTACTATATTCACTACTTCTACTATAGTTGATTTAGATTTTGACTTCCATTTTCCAGTAATTGCTTTTTTTGGTAGCCACTGTTATTAGACACAGCAAGGCCTTAACATGTCTAGGCAGTTCTGATTTTGTGTCATAGCTCAGAAGAATCATCTCCCTCATCAGACCAATTTTCCCACCCAGCATCTCCAGCAGTGCATCCCACAGGAAATCCTTAAAGTTCACCAGTTCACGGCACTACCAGAAAATATATTCCCAGTTACCTCTTTTGTCCATGTCACACCTCCAACATTTGCTGTTTGCCTGAAGAAAAATTCTCTGGAGTCTACTTGGGGTATAGACATATCTATGTAAACATTTTCAGGCAAAAATCACAAATAATCTAGATTTTGTTGAATATTTTGGAGACATACATATATATATATCCTTCCATTGTTTCTTTGTGAATTGCTTATCCAATTTTGCTTCCCAATCCTTTATATCCTTCTCTGATTGATTCTTATTGTTATCATGCAATATTTTATATATTTTACTAATTAGCATATACTTTTTTATATGCTGTACTAATTATTCCTTTTTTAATGGCAGCTTCTGTTCTACGTTCTACTAATAACTGTACAACTCTACCAGTGCTGGTCTTTCATTTAGGACCCCTCCTATTGCTCTTTCTTTGCCTGTACTCTGATATTAATCCCTGCAGCCCAAATAAATTATTGGAGTCTTCCCATTCTATCATCTTTTCCTCTCTAGCTATTTGCTCCCAATACCTTTGATCTTTTGCCAGTTTTCTCCAATAAATTCCAGCCCCCTCTTGCCTATTTTCTACATCCCTAATTGCAGTCATCCCTGTTTGCAGAATTTCATTTCTCCAATCCCATGTTGGCTTAATTCTTAGAATACTTTCTGCTACATTATGGATTTAAAATTCTGTATGGTTATTGTTATTCTCCTTAAAGGCCTTCATCCAGACTCCGATCTCCTTGTTTCTTCAGCTTCCCCCTTGTTTCATCATCATCCCTTTCCACTTTGAGTTATAGTTTTCTGCATGTATTATATATAGGCATCTTAACTGTGTAGTTCTGAAATACCCCTTCAAATTGAGTAATCCCAATCTGCCCTGTTCTCTTGGAAGAGTCATTTTATCCCAATTAACCCTTGCTGTTTTCTCCTCCCAGACAAAGTACTTCAGCTCTTTATTAATTGTTATCCATAACTTCTCCTCTGGTTGATAAAAACATGCCTGACCTGTGTATAAGTCTAAAGGGACTAAAAAATGTAACTGCCTGTATCTTACCATCCATATGCACATAACAAAGCTTCAATTTTCTCAGTTTTTGTGTTGAATCATTTTAAATCGATACTCCTAAATACTTAATTTTATCATGTCCCCATAAATATGGATATTCCAGAACCAATTTGTGAGTACATAATTTACTGCTATTGCCTTTGTTTTAGCTTCATTAATTGTGTATTCCGAAAATATCTGAAACGGTCTCAAAATGTTTCAAAGCACTATCATGTCTTTTTCTGGTTTTCTCATGTGTAAAATAATATCATCTGCAAAAAAACGCCACCTTTTCTTGACTGCCATACCAATTACATCCTTGAATTTCTGAGTCCCTTATTTTCTTAGCCAGTGGTCTAAATATAATGAAAATAATAAAGGGGAAAGAGGACACCCCTGCCTGGTTCCTTTGCTCAAGCAGATATTATCAGAGGACACCACCCACTTTAATTTTTGCCTCCGATCCCTCATATATCCTCCTAATCAATCTTATAATTTTTTTTTCAGAAAATGCAAATTATTCCAAAACCCATTAAAACGGGAACAAAATTGATCAAAAAAAGTCCACCAAAAAGAATAGTAGAGCAATTTACAACAGACCATGACACTGCTGTATCCACACAGACGAAGTTTATTAGAACACACCACAGTATTCTCTTTGTAGGAATAAAACCATTAATGCTATCAACACCACAAATACATTTTCATCTCGTAGAGACTTCCTCAGATGAAATGAAAATGCATACCTAGTACAATTCTTAGCCTATATATCCTTTACTTAATTAATGCTATAATCCTATTGGCAAATTTAATACAATTACATATACTTAATAATTTTCCCTTTATATAAAACCTTTCGAAAAAACTTCCTAACAACTTGTCACTTCTAATATATATATATATATATATATATATATATATATATATATATATATATATATATATATATATATATATATATATATATATATATATAAATACATAAAACATTTTCTAACTTCATCTAATCTATAAATATATTTAATTAATACATTCTAAAACACTTTAACATAAAACTCTGACCCAATAGCACCCTTTTGTGTTTAAAAATAAAATTATACATATAAATACAAAGCAAGTCATTCAAAATTTAGTTGTAATTACTTCTAACAACAGTGCTTATAAAAATAATACAAACAATACAATGTCAATTTTACTTATTCCTTTTATCCAAAAACTGTATTTTATTTTGGTACCTTTTTTATTTTTCTTTTATGCAAAAACATTATAGCTTTGCAGCCCTTAACTTTAAAACTGCAGCTAATGATACTGCATCATTCAGTCCTGGAAATCTGGTATCTTCCAATGATAGTTGCCAAAGTAATTCTTTATATTCTGTAGAAGTCTCTCATGGACCTCCTGTTATATCTTTTTGTACCACTTCCAATTCAGAAAAACTAAATTTTCCTTCCTGACAGCTTTGCTTGTGTCTGTAAAGTGCATTATTAGTGCATTTAGTCCTAATCTCGTACTTATGCTCATAGATTAGGTTCATAGGTTCATAGGTTTATACTAGGCTATCTGCCCTAAGGCATTTATAAGCCTAGCCCAAATTTTTGTGGCTTACGCCACCCCTTATATGAAAAAATACTGTGCCCATTAGTTTGTTGTGCCTCTGTCCAGCAGTGACACAGAGATGATTCCCGGGGTAAACCTACGATCTCCCATCCACAGGTCTAGATTTCTCTTGAACAGAGTCAGCGAGGTGCTCTGCCTCACATGGACCGGGATTTTATTCCACAGCATAGGGAGTCTCTGAGTGATAAATCTATCCCTCCAGCACGTCTTATTTATATCCGTGCTAAGGTTTAAGTCGCTTGCTCTAGTGGTTTTGGTGGATTTGGATTTTGAGGTGGAGCATGTCCATTAATTCGGGTTGGACATGGCCTTGTATGTCAGGCACATGTCACCTCTGAGCAGACGGTATGCGACTGAATAGAGCTGGAGTTTCTTCAATCTGGCAGCATATGACAGATTTTGGAGTCCCTTTATCCTTTTGGTGAGGAACTTTTGGGGTCTCTCCAATTGCTGCAGATGTCGGGTGAGATACATCCCGAATGGGGCATTGTACTCGATCATTGATCTGATAAGTGAAGAGTACAGGGGAACAATGACCTCACTAGATCTGGATGTGAATCCTTCATGATCAGGTGGGCAATGTAGAAGGTCTTTCTAACCACTTTAGCAACGTGAGTGTCAAAAGAAAGGCCACTGTCAACCTGGGTCCCCAGGTCCCTGATAACCTCTTCTGTGCTTAGTGGATTGCCACCTATATGGTAGCTTGGGGTTACCTTGTTTTTCCCGAAGGGTATGACTATACATTTTTGGCGTTTAACTTCAGGCCATGGCTCTGGCACCAGCTATCTGTTTCCGTGAGTCCCTTCTGAAGGATATCCGTGTCCGATGCACTTTCCACTATGGCGCCCAGTTTGCAGTCTTCTGCAAACTTTGTCAGCCAAAGTCCTCCCATGTTGGCCTGTACTTCTGAGAAGTAGATGCCAAACAATAGGGGGCCAAGGACCGAGCCCTGTGGGACACCACTTGTGACCGGTTTGGAGTCTGACACAGCGCCAGCAACTCTAACCCTGTGGGTTCTGTCCTTAAGCCAGTTTGCAACCCATCTTGTGACATATGGGTTTACATTTAAGCTGGTAAGTTTTTCTACAATACCCGAGTGGGGTATTGTGTCGAAGCCTTTGCAAGGTCAAGGTAGGCTGTATGGACTGCCTTTCCTCATCAATGGCCTTGGTGACTGTTTCGAAGAAGTCGACCAAGTTCAAAGGGCTTGATCTTCCCTTGACAAAGCCAAACTGGGTCGGGTCCAATGTCTGCAAGTCCCTATATCTTTGTTTATGAGCTCCATTATGATCCTCTCCATAGCTTTGCAGACTAGACTTGTTAAGCTTATGGGGCGGTAATTACCAGGGTCCGTGAGGCGCTGCCTTTGTGGAGTGGGACCACATTTGCCGTCGCCACTCCTTGGGCACGTATCCTGTGGTAAGGCTGAGATTAAACAGCTGCCTTATGTGCGGGTTTAATTCCTCATTTAGCTCGTGTAGCACACAGCCGGGGACACCATCCGGTCCCATTGATGCTGTGTTTTTAGCTTTAGAGAGAGCAGCTTTCACCTGCGCATTTGAGATGTCCGGGAGGCTACACTCGGCTGGGATAGTTATCTCTCCTTTAGGGGAGAGGGGTGAAGTTTGCACTGAACCTGTCTGCCAGTATGTTGGCAATGTCTGTGGGTTCAGTGATTTTTGTATCATTTTGGACTAATTCTGAGCATATCTGGGAGTTTCCACCCAGGTTCCTAACATAGCTGAAAAAGGCCTTATGATTGTCCTTTGAATCCATGGCAATTTTTCTCTCAAAATTGGCCTTAGTTGATTTTATGAGTGCTCGTATTTTTTACTAATAATGATCAGGGGTGACTTCCCTTTTATGGATTTTGTTCTATCATGTAATAGCTTTCTCCTCTTATTGTAAAGTTTGTTAATGGCTGGGGTCCACCAGACTGGACGTTGCCCTTTGTGGAAAGAGTCTTGGTTTTATTTGGGATTGCCTGATCCATGCAGTCCTGGAGGTGTTCATAGAAGGCATTTGTAAGGGCTTCCGCAGCTTGGGTTGTGGTTTCCACTGGCTCAGGGGCCTTGAAGGATACCACACCAGTCTTGAGTAGTGTGAAGTTTGCTTTAGAGAAGTTCTTCACTATGGTCTTTTTTGTTTGGGGTGGGGGTGGGATGTGGATTTCCAGTGAGATTAGTTTATGATCAGATCTCACCAATGAGGGATATACTTCCGGTGTGGAGCATTTTGTCCCCATGTTTGTGACAATGAGATCTAGTATATTTTCTCCTCTAGATTCTATGTTTTAACTTTCTTTCCGATTTACCTACATAGAATGCTTCACAATGATTGCAAAGCCCTATGTACACTATCCCACTGGTGTCACAATTTGCATAGTGTCTACTACTGATCAATCTATCCCTACTACTGACTAGAATAGTGTCCTTTGTATGTATATACGGGCATTGAGAGCATCGTCCACATTTGAAAATCCCCACTTTGCCCTCTTTGTACCTAGGACCATCTTTATTACCATATAAAATAGCTTTTAAACTTTTATCTCTTCGGTATGTGCATTTTAATGGATTATCAAAAATGCCTTCAAGGTCCGAAATTTCACCAAACCTAGTCTATTCTTCCTCTGTGATTTGCCTTATCCTTACTGCATCACCATTGCAATCAGTCACAAAATTTCCTTCACCTTCATTATCAACTAGTTTAACTTTTTCTATCCTTAATCCCGCAATGTCGACCAAAATGGGCTTAAACATGTCCTGCCTCCCATCTCTAACCTCTTTTTCTATCCTCTTTATAAAATCATTAGGGCAGCCTCTTTCTTTAAACATTTCACTCAATTTTTTACATTCTTGTTCAAAATCACACTCTCTCAATGTCATACGACTACCCCTAACGAATTGTTCCTTCACAGTTCCTTTTTTCTGATGCAGGGGGTGTGCACTGTTGTATGATAAATATGAATTCGAGAAAGTTTCTTTTCTATAAATTTTCGAACTAAAGACACCTTCCCCCTTATCTATACAAACATCCAGATATTCCAGTTTATCTTTATTTATTTTATAAGTAAAATTCAAAAACTCGGTGGACCCTGAATTATGCTTTAAAAATTCAAAAAACATGCTTTCAGAGCCAATCCATAAAAAACACATGTCATCCAGGTAGCGCTTGAACATTTTCCAACATTGTGCGTATTGGGAGTTTATAATATATTTTTCCTCCCAAAATGAAAGAATAATGTTGGCTTATGTAGGGGCATATCTTGCACCCATCACTACTCCTTGTACTTGCTTAAAAAACTCTCCTTCATAATGTTTAAAATTATTTTTTAAAACCAATTCCATCAGAGTTAAAATAAGATAAAAGTCTCTATTATTAAATTTGCCATATTTAATTAACGCTTCCTCAAACAGTTTAATACCTTCTTCATATGGTATTGATGAAAATAGATCTACTATGTCAGTAGTTATAAAAATAAATGTTAAGTTGTCTATCTCGCCTTCATTTTTGCTGGTTGGGTTCAGAGCCGATCCTCGGCTCCGACTCGGCCTTCTACTAAAGCTCGAGAGCTATTTACCGGCTTGAGGCTTCCCCATATCCCACAATGCTAGGCGACAGATACCCAGATCTCGTTTGCCGCTTCAGCTATGAGGTTGCAATTTTACTGGCTCCAGGTCATATAAATCTTTTCTTGTATTTTTACTGTCAATATTCTCTTATTTTTTGATAATCTTCCCTCTTAGTTTAATTAGATTGTGTGCCCCTTGAGATCCCACTTAGAAACCTGTTTTTTTTTTGTTGTTACAGAGTTTCTCCCCCCCCACCCTTTAGGGTAGTGTTGGGCCTTATTAGCTACTTTTACTTAGTATTTTATATATATATATATATATATATATATATATATATATATATATATATTTGTTAGTAATAGTTGTGTGGTTATAGTTATTATTATTACTGTTAGTTTTACCTAGTGTGTGTGTGTGCCTTGTTTTTAAGCACTAGTTACCTGTTCCCTTTGGTATCCCTTTTTTAATATGTCTAAAGATACCAAAGTCTCAGGTTTCAAGAAGTGTGACTCGTACTGTCAGAAGATGTCTCTGACAGACGGTCACACTTCTTGTGTTTATTGCTTGGGCCCCCAACACCTGCAGGACTCTTGTTCATTCTGCCACTATTAGAGTCCAGTTGGCTGCTATCGCTAATTTCCACGCTGGCCTGTCAGAGACCAGCATCATGTCCCACAAACTTTGTAAAGCTTTTCTTTTATTTTACTTAGGCCCCCGGTTAAAGATCCCCCGCCTCCGTGGGATTTGAACCCGATATTAACTTCATTGATTCTCCCTCCTTTTGAACCTGCGGCTTCCTGTTCCTTAAAATTACTCTCCTGGAAGACTCTCTTCTTAGTAGCCATCACCTCAGCTAGAAGAGTGTCGGAACTTCAAGCCCTCTGTGTTCGTCCTCCTTATCTTGTTTTTCACAAAGATAGAGTTTCACTCTGGACGAATTCTTTCTTTTTACCCAAAATACCTTCCGAGACAAATCTGAATCAGGCTATTGATCTTCCTGTCTTTTTTCCTAACTATTCAAACAGAGATGAACAAAAGTTGCACTATTTGGACGTTCACAGGCAGTTATGTTTTTATTTGGATAGGACTAAACAAACAAGAAAATTGGACCAACTCTTCCTGTCCTGCCAGTTTCTAAAGTAACTTTATCCAGGTGGTTGGCCTCTATTATTACTTTGATTTACCAACTGAGACATAAAGAATTCCCTACAAAACCAAAAGCTCATTCCACCAGAGCATTAGCTATGTCGGTAGCTTTTCAGGCAAGACTTCCAATGGAATCTATTTGTGCTGCAGCCACATAGGCCACTCCTCATACTTTCATTTCACATTACAAGTTGGATATAGCCTCCAGGAGTCAAGCTGATTTTGGTTCCACTGTGCTCAAGAGTCTGTTCCGATGAGCCACCCAGGGCTAAGGTGATAGGGACGCTGTCCAGCAAGAATGAAGGCGAGATAGACAACTTAACATTAAGAAGTTATGTACCTACCATAACGTTCCATGTTAGTTGTCTTCTCGCCTTCTTTCTTGCGTCCCACCCTCCATCCCCCTAGCCTGGACAGACCAAGAAGAATCCCCTTTGAGGCCTTCTTCCTCTGGTTGACTCTTTTCTAGATTACGTCCTCCTCTGTTTTTAGCACTGTAGGTAAACCTTGTAGTGGGGACAGGTGTCTCCATGGTGTTAGCTCTACCAAACGAGATCTGGGTATCTGTCACCTAGCATTGTGGGATATGGGGAAGCCTCAAGCCGGTAAATAGCTCTTGAGCTTTAGTAGAAGGCCGAGTCGGAGCCAAGGATCAGCTCCAAACCCAACCAGCAAGAAAGAAGGCGAGAAGAAGACAACTAACATGGAACGTTATGGTAGGTACATAACTTCTTATTCTCTCATCATATAACTTATTTGTTATACTATGTAGTAAATCCCAGGAGTCTTTTACCACTCCTTGACCTCCAAACGACATATCCTTAAGCTTATTATCCAACCATTTGGCCAAAGGTGCTGTTATAGAACCTTCAGATGCCACAAATATCCTCATAGGTGGATTTTCTTTTAGGAAGAGCTTTGTTGCTGTTATCTCGCTATGTTAAATGAGTTTAAAATAGTGAGATATCTTAAAAAAAAGCAACAGAGATTTTCCTTTCTCCGTTGCTTTTTTTTAAAGCTGTCTCGCTATGTTAAACTCATTTAACATAGCAAAACAGCTTTAAAAAAAAAGCAACGGAGAAAGGAAAATCTCCATTGCTTTTTTTTTTAAGCTATCTCGCTATGTTAAACTCTTTTAACATAGCGAGACAAGTTTTTAAAAGCAACAGAGATCTTCCTTTCTCCATTGCTTCCACACACACAGTTCTGATGTACTGCGTAACCATACCATGCGCAGTACATCAGAACTGCCGCAGAATACTGGATAGCTGTGGAAGGGCAGTGGAGAGGCATTATAAAATGCCATTATTTAAGAAAAGTAAGTATTTTTTTCTTAAATAATGTCATTGTATAATAGTAATAACCCACTTCTGGGTGTGGGTAATGCTGGATTTACCCACGGTTGTCTTTGTTTGGCCACTCAGGCTTCACCCTCATGAACAAATCACACCAACTGTGGGTAAATCCAGCATTATCCACACCCAAGCGTGGGTTATTGCTTAATGATTCCATTGCCCTCCTCATAAAGTCCCAGCTTACTCTGTCAAATGCTTTCTCTGCATCAAGCCCCACAAACAATAATGATATTTTTGTTACATTCTGCTTCCCTCTAGATCATTAGTGTTCCGTTAATGTTTGCTTCCCTCCACAAAACCACATTGATCCATATCTATTGGTTTTGGTATTACTTTTACCATTCTTTTAGCCATTATAGACATGAACACTTTATAATCATGGTTTAATATTGAAATGGGCCTGTATGAAGCTGGATCTAATGGATATTTACCCTCTTTAGGTATTACAGCCACCATTGCTTTCTTCCAGGACGTTGGTGCTTCTCCTCCTCTTAAAATAGTGTTAAACAAAACCTTCCAGATCTTTGTCAGTTTTTTCCTTCTTGCATCCAAACTTCCATAGGAATACCATCTGTTCTTGGTGACTTTCATGTAGATTGGTTATACGTTACAATTTTTATTTCATCTCCTCCTATCCTAACAGTTAGTAATTGAATCCTCTAATCTTGGCATATTTAATTCTTCCATAAATTCCATTTCTGAAATATTTCTAATATCTGTTCAGGATCTCATTGCCTTCTTTATTTTAGGCTCCCTAAGTATGGCGACAGCCCTTTCTACTTTCTGTTGCCTGAGTTGTTGTGCTAAACGTTTTTGTGCTCAAGAGTTATTATCAAAACACAGTTGCTTAACACCTGTCTTTCTAAACTCGTGCATATTATTGAGGTAATCCCTTATTTTTCTGTGTGTGTGCCTTCTGTGGGAGGTTGGGCACCAGGCTGGCAACTCGACACTGTGAAATTCCACTGCCAATTATGAGCGGACAGGTGATCCGCTGTGGTGACACCTAACCGGGAAAAGCCGAAAGAAGAAGAAGATTCTTCAGTTGATTCTCTTCTTGCTCTGTGAGATTCCCCTTATTCTGCAGTACTTTAAAAGTCCCTCTAAATAATTCTTGTTACACTTAACTATAGCTCCCTTTCTTTTATTTCCGCCCTATTTTTTAAACTCCACCTTAAGTTTATCCCACTCCCTAAATGTATTTTCAGAAGAAATTTCTGTCCTTTGTAACAACTCCTGAATAATCTCCACTACCCATTCCTTAAATTCCTCCTTTTTCAACAGATAGGTGGGAAAGCACCATTGTCTCATTTTTATTTCATTACTGTGTGCTTTTATTTTAGCTATTATTGGCTCATGATCTGAAATGGTTATTGGGTATCGAGACCTACACTTAAATGCACATGTTACAGTGAAGTATAAATTCTGTTTAGCCTTGCTCAGTTTTTATGTCTTGGGGAATAATATGTAAATTCACTCAGAACTCCTGTTACTGAATTCACATCTTCCATGCCAAATATTTTCATAGATTTCTTCAAAAATCTACCATCATTTGTTATATTTTCCCCAAACACATCTTTACTGCTGCAAATCATATTCCAGTACCCACCTATAAGTAATATTCCTTGCTGAAAACTGATTATTTCTCCCAGAATTTTCTTAGGCTCCACTATAACAGACTTTGGGAGAATGTAAATACATGCTAATGTAATCCTTCTCCTTTGCCAGTAGCCCCTTAGCACTGAAAATCTGCCATTATTATCTTTTTTTATCTTCTTGTATCACTATTGGAGCTCCTCTTACAATTAATATAAGTAGTCCTGTTTTCCTTTGCTCCATGTATTCTGCTGAACAACATCCTGAAAACTTTTCTTTATCAAATTCACATTTTTTTTCTAAGCGTGTCTCCTGTAACATAGCTATTTGCACTGTACATTTTTAATATAGTTCACTACTCTTTCTTTTTTGTGTTCATTAGTCAGGCCATTTACATTTAAAAACATTACAGAAAGGAAAGCATAATTGTATTAAAAAGTTACTATTCCCACTTTTTATATATAACATTTGTTAAATATCTAGTTCCTGCTTTTGTGTTGTGTGAATATACAGTTTGGCAGGTTGAACTTTTATATAGTTGTTTCTTGTCATTTGAGCCTATGTTACATCTTATAAATCTTTTTGTTTTATTGAAAGCCCCCAAACAAAAAAATTATCAACTTAATACTAACACACAAAACTGTGTGCCCCTTCAAATATTGAAGGTTTACCCTCCTAATAGGAACAAAAGTCCCAAGCTGACAGACACACTCACAAACATAAGTTAACCTAAAAGAAAGGTTATCCATACTAAGATGCATGGTACAGCCTGTGCTACTACTAAGTGTTGATTGGTTTTGTCTTATATTTATAGCTCTCCCAGCTGGTAAATCCCCCAAATGCTTTCAGAGAACATTAACTACCTTGGGAAAGCCCCTGAATGCTTTCAGAGAACATTATCTACCTTGGAAAAAACCCCTGAATGCCTTCAGAGAACATTATCTCTTAGTCAATTTCTCTTTTCTTTTATTTTTTTTCTCAGCCAATCACTCTGCACCAGATTTTAGCCATTTTCTCTTTATCAGATTGTCTCCATGGAGAGATGAGAACCAGGCAGCTAGTTTCTCTTCATCAGATTGTTTCCATGGAAACATGAAGACCACCTGCAGAATTGTTACTGAGCATACAGGTAAATGATAGAAAAAAGCCTCATAATATTCAGTGTTCTTCATTTACTTGCTCTCACTTAACTCATTCACTCTAATGGAGCTCAGGAAGTTTGTACTATATCTTCCAATGGGTGGAGCCTAAGCCTTTTGACAGAATCAAATGATGTCCTCACATTTCAAACACATATTCATATCTCTGGAACCATAGGGATTATGAAAGAAGTATAAATGCCAAACTCTTCAGCACAAAGTAATTTTGTAGTGTTAGTATTCTTTAGGGTCTAGGTCTTAAACTGAATTTTATAAGTTATAGTGAACACAGTAAATATTACATTTGTAATATTTTGCAAACAACTTACAATATCTCAGCAACAACAGTTACATACATACTGTTAACATTTTATTCATCTAGCTGAGAGCTTTCATATGACGCTAAAGAGTTCTGGCTGTGTTACGTGGTTATTGAGATATTTAAAAAATATGAAAATTATATCTATATAATTTAATATAATAAAAACAGTTAATATTTGTTTGCCTGTAATAGACATAGATCAAATATTAATGCAGTTGAGTTTGGTTTTGCATAAGCTTTAATATGAAATCTTTTAAAACCTTTTATAAAGCATGGTTTTGGAATTATTGGTGCAAATATGAACAAGCAATATTTGATGCTTAGAGGCATTAGTAGGAGTTAACTGTGATGCACTTGGAGGCGTCAGTCTGGTTTAATGAGTTAAAACTTGTTACTAAATCAATCTAAGATCTTCAGTTTACTCATTCCCCCATGCAAGAATGAGAAAAAGCACATTATTTTTTTTTCTTTTATCATGCTTTTTAACCAGGATTTTTTTCTTGTTACATTGCAGTGCTTACATTTCTTAAAACTGAACAAAAAGAAAGAGAGGAGGGGATAAAGAAAAGAAAAAAGAACAGCAGCACCTGTTTACAATCATCATTACACTTACAAATAACTGAAAAAAAATACTTTATAGCATGTAAAGAAAACCACATGCCACAAAATTGGTTATAGTTAAGAAAAAAAAATTACTTACAGTTAACTTTCTCCCTCTTCTTCCCCTCCCCAAAGCACTTTTTTCGAGCATTAGTGACATGAAGTAGGTCATATGCTTTAGTCTCTCCCACAAGTCCAGTAAAGCCTGAAAAAGTCCAATATTTCCAGATTTTCTTGTCTGTCATATTTCTCAAATGTAATTATTGCATTGTAATCCGACATTAAGTTTCTGGTTTTATTAGTGTTCATCTCCAAAAATCCTGCTTCATTTCCAATGTACTTTCTATTCTTCTAGTCAACTCTCATGCTGCCTTCCTCCTGTCCAACATTTTCGTTAAAAAACTTGAAAAGGTTTCACAGGTGCACTCCCTCTGTGGTCTTTATTACCAGAAGAACAAGAAGCAGAATCTCTTTGTGTTTTCACAGCTTACTTTTCGTTAGACAAACTTTTGTATTTCCTCCTTAGCATGTGCTTCATCAAAAAACAATTTTGCCCCTCCAGGGAAGAATACCTTGAAAACGGCTGGGTACACCAGTTTGAATTTCACATCTACATCATGACATTCCCTGATTAGTGGAATAAATTTACTCTTCTTCTGTCTGGTGTACAATGAGTAATCATTCTCCACAAATGCTTTGCTGTCTGCCACTTTTAGTACTTTGTCATTCTGCCACAGTTTTGTCAGAATCAACGTCTTCTGCTGGTAGGATTGCATCTTTACTATTAAAGGTCTAGGTTGCTTTCTTATAGCCAGGTTTGGAGCATACACATGATGTGCCCTTTCAACTAACAACTCCTGCTGTGGAATATCAGTCCAGTTGCTTATTTGTGCTTTCATAAAATTAATGCAGTCTGTTTCTTGCAGTTTCTCCGGTATAGCTGAAAAAATCTCAGGTGTGCTCTGTCCTCTAATTCTATTATTTTTTGAAACATCTCTTCCTGAGCAATCTTATATTCTGCCAGCCTTTTCTTCATTTTTATCTCTGATTTTTGTATCTTTATCATCTCAATTGAATATCTGTTTAAAGCTTCTTCCATTTTTCAAGCCCTTTGTTATTTGTGTTGATATACTCTTCAGTGTTTTGTTTATTTTATTCAGGTCTGTATGCAGTTGTCTTATGTTTTCCTGTAGGCCACTGGAAGTCATGTCTTGAGGTTGCATTGCTTTTTGCTGAACAGCTGCAGAATTTTTCCCAGTTAGTGTTTCGTCCTCACTTTTTGTAGCTGATTTTTTTGCAGGTCTTCTGTATGTCTTTATTCCTGACATCCAGGCAGTGCGCTTTCTAGGCAATTACTGAAATTTACCCATAAACACAAGTCTACTGGCCTTCTCTGCTGAGTTTCTGTTTTCTATCTTTGTGAGCTAGAAATAAGCTGTTACTCAGTGTACAACCATTTTGGAAGTTACTCAAGATTATTTTTTAGTGCAAAAAAAGAACAGGGACCTCGGGCCTATCCAAGACCTAAGCTATCGAAATCTATTTGTCAAGCACTCAAAGTTCTGAATTGTCACAGTTAATTCCATTTTCCCTCTCCTACAGAAGGATGATTGGATGTGCTTGACAGTACGCATCCTGAAGGTCTATCACAACAAAATGGCAGGTGATCCAGAACGTTTCTCCATGTCCATCTGGGAGCCAGTCATTACCAGTTCAGTTCCCTGCCCTTTAGCCTCAGCACAGCTCATTGGTGTTCAAATGCATGGCAGTGGTTGCAGCTTATCTCAGAAAACTAGGGATCTGATGTTGTTAATCTTCGTTCATTCCTTATTGTTGGGTTATCTGTTCTATCCTCAGAACCGAGCTGGAATATCAAGCTTGCATCAGCCAAAAACTCTTGAGCCAAGGTCCTACCCAGAATGCTGTGTTCCCTGTTACCTCAGATCTCATTTGCAGCCTTCTCCATGAGGTCAACTAAGAGTCTTTCTGAGCTGGATGTGTTGCGGCTTGTTGATCAGTTGCTTGTGGCCAGAGGTCTCTCTCCACCGTCGAAGTCCACGTTCCCTCATTCAGGTGAGGGTATTTTTGCTCAAACCCCAACGTATACTCCTCCTTTGACTTCCACTCAAGTTTCAAAGCCTATTACTCTGACAGTAGCTTCCTTCCCTCTGACTTCAATAGTGGATCTCACTTTGGAACCAGAATCGTCCTTGTGGCCTTCGGTGCACTGGACATTGGGCTCTTCTCAGGCTAGTGGCTGTGCCGTTGGTGAGGGCATTCCTGGCTCCCCACCAATTTTTTCTATGGCACCTTCCAGGGATGCTCTCTCTTTTACGGTTCACAGTCCTCTTGAGACTCCTGGTCTGAGGGTGAGCTTGTCAGGGTGGGGTGTGACCCTGGTTCCGAGGTTGTCATGCTCCGTTCCTGGCTCCCATCTCTCCTTTGGTGGGCCATCCTTCCAGACCATGGAGAGGGCACTTGCCTATGCTGGCAAAGCTCATTTGTCGTAGTCATCTCCCTCCTCTGTGCCGCAACTGCCACAAGATTCAACTCCCGGACACTGGGCACAAGAGCATTAGGTCTCTCCTCCTCAGAAGACCCCCTCTTTGCAGTCTTCCCCAGAACTTCCCACTGAGGAAGCACCCCACAAAGCATCATGTAAGAGGAAACACATGGACTCTACTGAGGAGTCATTGACTGAAAAGAACAGATTTTGATGACGGGGAAGGGTCCCCACGGTCACCCTCTGATGAGGTGTCCTTTGGTGACATCCTTAAGATCCTTAGACAGAGGGGTAACTGGAAGCACTCTAATCCTTCCTCTGAGGAATCCATATTTTTGTGCCCGGCCCCCTACCTCTTGGGTCACCCTGCCTGCCGATGAGCTCATCCAGCTCATCGTGCACTGTGCATGGAAGGCTCCTGATACCATGGACATGATACCTAAGAGGCCAGATAAAATACTATCGCCCCCCCCCCTCCGCCAAACATCCCCACTGGTCATGTGGTCTCCCAGTAGATGCTATGGTGGTGGCAGCTGCTACAAAGCAGGATTTTTGGCAGAAGAGAGCCAAACTGTCCATCCACCCAGCAAGGAGTCCCTGGCAATTAACAGATTAGGGAAGCATTTGTTTGCTTTATCGACCTTCGCCGTAAGGTCTTTGAATTATTTGGCACATTTTACCAGGCTTCACCGAGATCTTATCAACCAGCTCTCCAAAACATTGGCAGTAGCTGTTTCTGATGAAGTCTGTGATAATGTGACTTCTCAGCTAGCCACCTTAGAGTCCATTTCCAACTCTTCCATGTGTCTTATCTCTCACGCAATGGAAGGGGCAGCTAGAGCAGCAGGTGCAGGTATTGTCACCAGACGACATGCTTGGATGCGCCTTTGTGACTTTCCGGACTCCTTTAAGGCTTCCTTCATGAATGCCCCAATAGACGCCGCTTCTTTGTTTGGCCCTAACGTCAAGGATATGCTAGCATGGTGCGAACAAGATGGCAAGACCTTGTCTGCCATTGATGTCAGACATTCCACCCTTCAGCGATTCAACTCTAGAAATCAGAGGAGTGGAAAGATCTGCACAAGAAATCACAAGGTTCTTTCCAGGATGCACGTGCCAAGTTTTCCCTAGAGGCAGAGGGAGAAACTCCAGTGGAAGATGCCCCTTTCAAGGCAGAGGAGGTCCACAAAACCGTGGTTCCAGAGATTCTTTCTCTGGCCAATCCTATCAGCACTCCTGAAGCGTTGCCCGACTGCTCACCTCTGGAAGTGGTCGGGGGTCATTTCTCCTTGTACCCTGCTGCCTGGTGAAACATAACCGACTCTTGGGTACAACAGATAATATCCAGAGGCTATAACATCCCCTTCCATCTTTGCCCAGTCTCATCAAGAGTGTTGCCCAACATCCCACCCAGTCAAAGGGAAACAGCAGCACATGAAATCAAAAAGCTGCTACAAAAAAGAGTCATCCAGATGGTCCCCCCAGACCAGATAGGATCCAGATTTTACTCAAGGTTCTTTTTAGTGCCAAAAAAGACAGGGGACTGGAGACCAATTCTGGATCTCAGTACACTAAACAAATTTGTAAAAACAGAGAAATTCTGGATGGTCACAGTTCAGTCTATTCTTCCTCTTCTGGAAGAAGACAATTGGATGTGCTCTGTAGATCTTCAAGATGCATATTACCACATAAAAATGGACAAATGCTGAAGAAGATACTTCCGCCTCCGCATAGGAGCCAGTCACTACCAATTTCAAGCCTGCCCTTTGGTCTCTCTACAGCCCCCAGAGTGTTCACAAAATGCATGGCAGTGGTTATCGCTCACTTGCGACTTCAAGGATTCCAGGCATTTCCACATCTAGATGACTGGCTCCTTACCGCCCCCACCAAGCGTCTACTAGAAGAAGCCCTGCAGTGTACTCTCTTAACAGCTTGAAACCTGGGAATCAATGTAAACTGGGAGAAATCCAATACAACCCCAACTCAGTCTTTGGAATTCTTAGGGGTACTGTTGGAGACGAGAAATTCCACAACATCCCTTCCAGAACACAGACTTTAGAGAATAAGACAACAAGTTCAACCACTGTTCTGTCCAAATCCCCAGCTCGATCTGTACTTCAGCTATTGGGGTCAATGGCAGCTTCGATTACCATTGTTCACCTAGCCAGATTTCATATGAGGCTTCTTCAATGGCTACTTCTCACTCAGTGGTTCCCTCTACAACACCCTTTGTCTTTTCAAATAAGTGTGACTCAGAGATGCAAGCAAGATTTACTCTGGTGGACATCTCGAAATCCCCAACAGTGGTCTGCCCTTTCACCCCCCATCAACCAATAGCCACGGTGACCACAGATGCCTCCTTGATGGGGTGGGCGGGGCTATGTCAGGGAAATTCGGACCAAGGCACCTGGTCCGAAACAGAGGCCCTTTTGCATATCACTGTCCTGGAACTGAGGGCGGTGCTTCTAGAGTTGCAAACATTTCACTCCATCCTTCCATCCGGGACTATTGCGATCCAATCAGACAACATATCAGTGGTCTGGTACAAGGGGGCACCAGACTTGCCCGTTATGCCAAGATGCTTTGAGAATATGGCAATGTGCGGTAGCTCACAACTGCTTTCTGATTGCAAAGCACATTCCCAGGAGCTCCATCATGGTAGCGGACAAATTGAGCAGGTGCATTCTACAGCCTCACGAGTGGTCCCTCAATCCTCTGATAGCGGTGAAAATCTTCCACTGCTGGGGACAGCCTTGCTGCAATCTATTTGCCTCCCCAACCAACTACAAGTGCAGCATCTACTTTGCCCTGATCCCCCTTGAGGACAGTCACCAAGGGATGCTCTCCACGCTTGGCCTTCGGGTCTTCTTTATGCCTATCCTCCTCTTCCCCTTATCTCCCGATTTCTAAATAAAGCACGACAGTTGAAGAGCAAAGTGATCCTCATTGCTCCATATTGGCCTCGACAAGTCTGGTTTCCCTTCCTCTGGCCTCACCTGCTAGATCAACCGTGGATCCTCAATCCATCCCCAACGTTGATCTCCCATCCTCAGGGTCTGATTCACCCCAATCTAACAACCCTGAAACTGACAGCTTGGTTTCTCCACTTCCTGTGACTGCCAGGCATGAAAACCTTTCGTCCCCTGTGTGCAATATTCTTATTGCATCTCATAAATCGTCCACCAGACTAATTTATCTTAGCAAATGGAAGAGGTTCTCTCTATGGGCAGCAGATAAGCAAATAGACCCCTTGTCAGCCCCGGTCTCCGTGGTATTGGATTACTTATCACATCTGTTCCATTCTGGGGCATCTGTCTCTGCTATCTGTGTACATTTGGCTGCCATCTCAAACTTTCATATTGGGTTTCAAGATTCTTCACTTATGTCACACAGACTCTGTAAGACCGTTTTGAAAGGGGTTATCCACCTAAAACCTCCCTTTAGAGAACCCGTACAACCTTGGGATTTGGCTTTGGTTCTGCAAGCTTTAACAGCTCCACCCTGTGAACCTGCGCCCTCTTGTGATGTAAGATATCTCTCTTGGAAAACTTTGTTTCTGATTGCAATCAGATTGGCCAGACAATTGTCAGAACATCAGGCCTTATGCATCAAACCTCCCTATCTTATCTTCCATAAGGACAGGGTATCACTGAGAACCAACACTACCTTTTTTACCAAAAGTGGTGTCAGAGCGATCTGTCAACCAGTGTATTGCTCTCCCAGTGTTCTTTCCTAACCATTCTAACAAGGGGGAGTACTGCCTCCACTCCTTGGATGTTCATAGACAATTACGATTTTATCTGGATAGAACAAAATCTACCCTTAAATCAGACAAACTCTTTCTGGACCTAGACGGGGTCATCCTGTATCAAAAGTTACACTGGCTTCATGGTTGAGAAATTGTATCACCTTTATCTACAACAAAAACAATCTCACCTTGCCTCATAGAGTAAAAGCACATTCTACAAGATCTATGGCAACTTCAGCAGCTTTCCATACTAAGGCTTCCCTCAATGATATTTGATCAGCTGCAACTTGGGCCAAACCTCATACCTTTATTCTTCATTACAAATTGGACTTGGCCTTCAGAGGTGGAGCTTCCTTTTGTTCCATGGTGCTCAGGAATGTCCTTCCATGAGGGCCACCCGGGAATACAGGTAGCTGAGGACTCCGTCCCAACAGTAAGGAATGAATGAAGATTAACAACATCAGATAAAGAAGTTATGTCTTACCATAACATTCCATCTGTGTTGTTGATCTTCATTCATTCATTACTTCCCACCCTCTGTCCCCATCTGGAGGTTCTTGGTTGATCTTATGTACTCCTTTTAGGTAGGTCTGTTATGACCAGAGGTAGCCTCTACTTTTGTCTATCAACTTGCAAACTCGATCTAAGGTAACAGAGAGCAGAGCATTCTGGGTAAGACCTTGGCTCAGGGGTTTTTGGCTGGCATGAGCTTGATATTGGCCGGCTCAGTTCCGAGAACGGAACTGATAACCCAACAGTAATGAATGAACAAAGATCAACAACACAATGGAACGCTATGGTAAGATATAACTTCTTTTTCCAACTGTTCCCCTGTCTGCATGACTGGCTCCTCACTGCTCCTACCAGGCATCTTGCAGTGTGGGACAGGGATTATCTACTTCAGCTTTGCTCCACACTAGGGACTACAGTGAATTATGACAAATCTCATCTCTATCCAACACAAGCCTTGCAGTTCATAGGTGCACAGTTACACACTACTACTCAAATAGCAAAACTACTGCAGACCAGGTTATCTAAATTACAAAATTAAGCCTTACAACTACTCTCCCTTCAAACCCCTCCAGCCAAACTGGTCTTACAACTTCTGGCTTCTGGGGTCAGTGGCAGCTTCCATTACCCTCTCTCCACTGACAGAATTCTATATGAGGGTGTTACAGTGGACACTCACAGTTCAGTGGTCTATCAGGCATCAGCCTATGACTTTTCCAGTACACCTTACCAACATCTGTAGAGAACATGTAATTTGGTTGCATTCAGTCCTTGGGCTGTCCCCTTTTTCCTTGCTTTTCCAAAGCTACGGTGGCCACAGATGCTTCCCTGATGGGATAAGTGGCATTATATGGAGAAGACGGTCCAAGGCAAGTGGTCCCCTTTGGAGGCCAGTCTTCACATCAGTGCTCTACAGATAAGGGTAATCTTCCTAGCATTGTAGGCATTTCAGGATGTCCTCCCTCTATGGTTGATCTCTTTACAGACAAGTAGTATGTCAGTGGTCTGGTACATCAACAAACAAGGGGGAACGGGCTCCTACCACTTTTGATGAGAAGTGATGAGAGTGTGGCGATGGATGATCTATTATGTGCTTTCTATTAGCAAACCACATATTGGGGAAGTCCAGCATATTAACTGACAGGTTGAGGAAGCCTATCCTACTGCCTCATGAATGATCTAACAATCCAGCAATGGCTAAACTGATTTTTTTGTTGATGGGGGCCAACCATATTGCAATCTCTTTGCCTCTCCTTTCAGTTCTTTACCCTGATCTCTCCAGAGGGAGAGTCACTACGAGATGCCTTAATCCATGATTGGCCCACTGGTCTTCTTTATGCATATCCAGTGTCATTAATTCTAAAATTCCTACAGAAAGCATCACAACAGAAGAGCAAGATCATCCTCTGGCCTCACTTGACACACCCTCCTTGGCTGCTGGGCCCTCATTCAGATCTGTCACATCCATCCGGAATGCCTCATCCGGACATTCAAGCCCTCAAATTGACCACATGGTTTTCCGACTTCCAGTGATGGATAGACAGTCAAAGCTTTCCTCTCAAGTAGTAAGTATTCTGGGATCTTCTCAGAAAGCTTTAACAATAGAAATTTATAAAAGCAAATGGAAAAGGTTCTCTATTTGGGCCTCAGAGACCTTTTCCAGCCACTGTGCCACCTGTGTTAGACTTACTTGCTTCAGTGTTTAATGATGGAACCAGTTAGTCTGAGATCAAAGGGCAGTTTGCTGTGATATCCAGTTTACATATTGGTGAGACTCACTCCTCTGTGGCCTCTCGTAAGTTATATAAAGCTTTCCTCAAAGGTACTTTCCTTTTCTGACCACCTATCAGATACTGCTGCAAGTTTTAAGTCAGTCTCCATTTGAACCTGCAGCCAAAGTGGATTTAAAGTTTTTAACAAGGAAGACTGATTTTCTGGTGGGCATTACCTCAGCCAGATGAGTATGCGAACTCCACACTTTGTCTTGTAAACCTCCATATATTATTTTCCACAAAGACAATTTAGTTACACAACAGTCCCTCCTTTCTATCTAAGGCGGTGTCAGAGTTAGCACTAAAAATTATGTACTTTCGCTAAAATTAGATCTTTCTACTATGGGACTTATAAGTGCCATGATATTTACTGTCTTCCTTTTCCTATCAACTTAGAGAAACAGGACATAATATTTTTTAAATTTATATTTACATGTGTATATTAGTTGCAATGGAGAAAAATGTTAATATATGATGTGGCTGTATGGCCACAGCATCAGGGAAACAGTTTTTTTTTATCTGCTATCCATTAGAATTTTATCAAATTTTTCTATTCCAGTTGAAGGATGACAGTAAGTTTGATTAATATCCTTATGCATTAAGGTTCGGATGCCTCAATGCAGGAACATTCCTCCCTGATACATGGTCACAGATTTGAGTCCTGCATGGCTTATGTCACCTTCAGTTCTTTTTTGCTGCACATGTATGGTATGTTGTGATGGCAATGTTTGTGGTCTCATGGTCCATTCTTGGCTCTAAAGCTGTTCTTCACAGATTTTTGAAAGCTAAGTACCTAGTCTTGAAACATTTTCTGTTGATAGTTTATTTATTTATATATTTATTTATTTAGGCTTTTTTTGTCTGGGTTAATCCCAATAGGCCAGTGGCCTCTTAAGGGGGAGACCCCAGGTATATTTTAATTGACTGGAACAACTCCTCTACTTTTTGAGCCTGAGCCACTAGGTGGTGCCAGAGGGCTGTTACTGAGCTCAAACACTTCCACCATGGTGGAGAATAGCAGTCACAGAGCTGTGGGTGCTTCAAGGCATATGGAGCATTAAACAGAGATGGCAGAGGTAGTCAAAGGATTGAGAGGAGGCAGATTGGAATACAATAGTAGATTGACTGCTACTGTAACATGAAGTTTCTGAAAATACTATTAAGAAGCTGGGAGAAAAAAAATGTTAGGCTTGATGACATAAATCTGGGTGTATATTTAGCTGGTGAATAGGCTAACTTTAAGGACATACTTCTGAATCAGGGCAAAGTAAGAGGAACTGATTCAAAATTACAAAGATGTCTTCTGAAATTATGAATTAGGCAAACTAGATGCATGAAGGAAGATGGAAGTGCAAGAATGCAGAAGAACACTGAAGGCCTGAACATGGAACAAAAACAACCAGTGGAAAGACTCGGAACAAAAACAATGAAGCAATTAACAGGTTTGACTTTATGGATAATTGAGTTTTGATTTAAAAGACTTAAAAGCATTAATTGACTTGGGTAATGAAGGCTTTTGTGTAGTGTCTTTTGACACTCATTTGTTAGTAGAAAGCTTAATGAATGAAACTGAGAAAAAAAGGTATGCTATCCCCATGGAACAACTTTCCCTTTCAGAACATAAGGATGCAATTAAAAATAAAATCAAACATACAGTTCAAAACATCAAATATAGAAGAATATGAGTTAAGTTTTTTTTTCTGTTTGTAGTAAAGTATACGATGAAAGAAATGTTTGGACTGCAGGGTGGCAAGTATGGGATAACACTGATTGTGAGCAAAAGAAAAATACAACACAGTAATGGTAAATATGGAAAAGGGCACTGTTAGATACTGGGGACAACCTAACACTTTTTGGTTAAAACACATTTGGTGCAAGACTGACATTTCTGGTTTCATTGCCCTTTGTTAAAACAAGATAAGGAAAATGAAGAAAGTAGTAGAGGTGAGACACAGGGCATTGAAAATGCTACTAAAGAATTTTGTGAAGAAACAATTATCATAGGTGAAATAAGTGAAAAGGAGAATGTAAGAAATACTGGGAATTGTGGGGTAATTGAAGAGGGGGGGGGGTAGCCTGCAGACAGATCTCTGGTACAAATTAAAAGTATGTATGTGTTATAAAATGATGAAAGAGAGATGAGATAAGGGAGCAAGAAGAGCAAAATTATGAAAAAATCAATTTTTAGGAGAAGAAAGAGAATAAGTGGAAACAAGAAAGATGCAAAGAAAGGGAAATGTTGATAAAGGAATATTGATGTTAAATGTAAATAGTATATAGAATTGTGTCATACATTTGTTAGTGACTAAGTGGTGTAAGAAGTTAAGTATTAATGCAGTATGTTTGCTGGACTCAAGGTGTATGAAGAGTGAAAGAAGAGAAAGAGCTGAGGCATTATGGGGAAGGAAGATTATATGGTCATTGAAAAATGAGACATGTTCAGGGATAGGGATTCTGATGAGAAATGTAAAAATATTAAATATTAGATATGGCAATAGTACGTGGAAGGGTGATTACTGTAGTATCTGGGAGGGTGGAAATATGTGACACAAGAAGAAGGGAAAGATGTGTCAAACTAATTCTGATGCTTGCATATGTAAATGTCTCAGAAATTAAAAGCGTTTTTGAAGTAAATGTATGCAATGGTAAATATGTCAGTAATTATTGTAGAAAACTTTAATTGTAACTTAAGAAAGGAACAAGAGAAAATAACAGAAAATATTAAGGTTATGAGAGTTGGGCGGCCGCGCTGGTGCAGTGGTTAGCGTTACCGCCTCACAGCAAGAGGTTCTCCGGTTTGATCTTTGGCTGGGGTGCCTTCTGTGAGGAGTCTGCATGTCTTCCCTGTGGTCGTGTGGGTTTCCTCCGGGTGCTCTGGTTTCCTCCCACATCCCAAAGACATGCTGTAGGTACATTGGACACTCAAAATTGGCCCTAGGTGTGAGTGCGTGCATGTGTGCGCCTTCTGTGGAAAGTTGGGCGCTGGGCTGGCAACTCGACACCATAAAACTCCACTGCCAATCATGAGCGGACAGGTGATCTGCTGTGGAGACCCCTAACTGGGAAAAGCCGAAAGAAGAAGAAATTAAGTTTATGATAGTTAAAATGTAGAAAGTTGAAAATGGGGAAATATTGAATGGATATACAGAATTTTTTTAATTGAAATAGATTAAGTGGTTTGTTCAAAAATATGAAGGGAGTAATGGGATGGAAATGGCTGAAGTTTCAAGTCACACAGTAGCATGGGCTAGAATATGAGATAGAGACATAAAAGTAATACAATGCTAAAAGGTGTGGTTAGCAAAAAGGATGAACTTAAGGAAGAGCTTCAAAAATTATGGAAAGAATGTGTGACTATGAGAATGTGCTATGAAAATTGGACATGGTGGGTGGTGTAAAAGGAAAAACTATAATTTGTGAAGATAATGAAAAGAAGAGGTAGAATGGAATGTGAAGAAACTATGAGAAAGTGTGAAAAAGAGAACAAGGTAGCAACAGAATAAGTTAAATAGAAAAAACAACAAAAGGAAAATAGTAAGTAAATGTTTTAAAAGGAAAAAAGAGGAAGTTTCACTTTTTTAGGGAGAGAAATTAAGACAAAGGAAGGCAAATCTAATTTTAGATCAAGGTAATATAAAATATATACATGAGGAAATTATGGAGGGGTTGATATCTTTAAGTACAATATATGAAAAAGAAGTATTAGAAGCTGAAAATGGAAGGGGAAAGGATATCTGGAAATGTTAAGAAACATTTAGAAGATAAAATTAAAATGGAAATATTGGAGAAAACTATAAGTGAAGGAAGAGGAGAATCTGCACCAGTAATGGATGGATTAACTTAAGGCTACTGTAAGGGGATAGATGAAAGTGGGAAAAAGTGTCAGTTAAATATTAGTTGGTGAAAGATATATGAGATACGTGGTGGGATGATTAGGTTTCTATGGAAAAATGAAAGAAAACATGTAAAAAATGGAGGCCAGTACCACTAGGGAATAGAGAACATTTTTTTAATGAAAATAATGCAGAAAAGGATGCAGAAAATACTGGGCAAAGTTAGAGGATGGGGTGTTTTGGTGTAAAAGGAAGAGGAAATTAAATAAATTTTAGTCATGCTAAAAGAAGTGGTAGATATTTATTTTTATTTTTATTTATTTATTTAACATTTGTTGACTGGGAAAATCCGAATAGGACAGAACCTATTTTCAGTGGAGGCCCGGGAAGAAATGCTCCAGACGCATGTCTTTGGATTGTGGGAGGAAACAGGTGTACCCAAAGGAAACCCATGCAGGGAGAACATGCAAACTCCACACAGAAGGCACCCCAGCTGTGAATCAAACCGGAGAACCTCTTGCTGTAAGGCGACAACGTTAACCACTGCATCACTGCGCCACCCAGTAAGAAACCACACACTCCTCGTTGGGGAATTAAACCCCGGTCTCCCACATGACAGGTGGGGATACTCACCACTATACTAACGAGGAAGATATGATAATGCATATTGCACAACAGATGTGCATCTGTTTTGGGTAATAATGAAATGTGAAGGAGAAACAAAAATAATAGGAAAATGTTATATGTGAAATGTGAAGCAGTATGGGAAAAATGAAAGCGGAGAGAAAAGATGCAGTAAGCAGTAAAAGATGGAAGTAAAATAACATGAAAATAAAGTTAAGTTGTTGAAGCTAAAGTTTAATGAAATTGAAGAAAATAGAAAGGAATTGCAAAATCTGGTCATGGAAATATTATTTGATGTATCCATGACAAATATAAAGAAAGAGGTAAAGAATGGTGTAAAAACAGAAGGAAATATTTGAAATGTTATTTGAAGCAGGGGATTTTCTGTTTTGAATTTTGCTGGATAAATTACTTGTAAAAGGTAATATGAAGTACAAACCAATAGAGGAAAGGAAATGCATTGAATGTAATAAACTAAAACATTATTTTTGTAATGTAAAAAGAATGAACGGCTTTGGAGAAAGTTTAGAAATTAGTATAATGAGAAGGACTCATGAATATATTAAATATGGATATGAGATTGTATAGAAAGCATGAGAAAGGAAGGAAATATTGTTTATAGTGTTATCAGTATAGTGGAAAAGAATGTGATGGATTAGTGTATAATAAAAATAGAGAAGATGAAGATGTGCTAGCTGAAATAAAATTATATAGTATTAAGATGCATATAAACAAAGTAACCCTTACTCTTTTGTTGATACTCAAAGATAAGAAATACTTAAATAAGGCAGCTGAGAATGTGAGACAGTATTCACATGGTGATGTTTACAGCAACTCTGAATAAAATGCTTGATGAGGAGGAACTAATTAATTCTACTGCTTTATCATGATTTCAAGCAATGGATACATATTTTCCACAAGAGGAGGCATGTACAGAGGCAGAACCAGAAGTGGTAAAGGAAGAATTGTCAACAATGACTGGTTTCTGTTGTACACAGGATTGAACAGGAGGAGGCAGAAAGAGCTGTGCAGCTAAGTAGCATCAGGGTAATAAAAATAATTTGTAGAATTTTGTTTCTGAAACGAAAAGACCTGCAGGGGGAATCAGAATAGAAAAGGTTCTGCTATCAACAGATATGTGTTTTGTGACAGATATATAGAGCTGATGGACTTTAAAGCTGTGGATATTCATTCATCCATTGATACATTTATGAACTGAACAGGTTTGTGATGTAACTTTTGACTCTTGAATTCCTACAGAAATGTATGACTTTAAGGACGAAACAACATGATTACTCAACATAGAATCATACTGCTTTTTCATTATTTGTGCCATTGTTAAGGAAAGACAGTTTAATTCAAAACTGATATATTGATTGAAATGGACTGGGCATTAAAAACTATTTCATGGATATTTGCAAGGATGTGCATCTAATTAGTAAATCTTATGATGTAAGATATTTATGTATAGAAGTACAGGAAATATGGGTAATGTATTTACAACTGGATAATGTTAATTAGCATATTTGATATGTTATAGATATAAATGGTGTGAAGAGTAATGTCCGATATAACAGGCAGACCAAAGTGAGAGGTGGAAGATCTATATTATATGTTTATAATAAGTGACTGCAATTAAAGAAGATGCTTTCAGTGTGACCAAACAGGTCACGTAGCAAAACACTGTTGAACTTCATTCCAGATGGTGTGAGTCTGAGGAACGTTTGTAGCTTGACTGTGAAAGCACCTTACAAAAAGATGGTGCAAATGTAAATGTTGAGCTATCAGAGGAATAACAAAGTGATGTACAAGAGTAAGGGCAGGGGGAATTGCACACACCAGCAAAAGGACAGAAGGGTGTGCAGTCTGGAGAAGATTATTTATTTGATGAACAATACTTGAAAGAAGGGAGGATTGTTAAGGTGGGAAAAAGAAAATAAGTCTGCTACACTAGGAGTGAATATGAAAGAGAGGAAAAGAAATAAAAGGTGTTCCATTTAGGAGGAAGGGTAATAGCTAAAAAGAGAAGGAATCACCTAATGAGGTAAACAAATAAATGGAAAATTATATTTTTTTCCATTTTATCAGTCATTGTGGACAGCATAAAGCACATGGACATCAAACTTGCAATAATAAAATAGTGCAGGAAATTACATTTTCATATAAAGTGTTTTATTGGATACATTTTTTTTTTAATTTTTGGAACAGAGAGAATAGTTTAAACAAGTAGTGGGTTAGAAAAATTATACAGAGCATGGGGGGAAAAGACCTGTTCTGTATTGCTGTCATTATGAATACATATAAAAATACTGTTTTCAGTAATGCAGTAATATTTTCAGGCAGATTACTTGTACTAGATTGTACTGTTAGGAAAGTTTTAATATGACTCTTGATGATGCATGCTTACATTTCAGGGAAATAAATGTTATTAAGGGAGATTAAAAATAGGAGTGAATAGGCTGATGTTTTGGATAAGAGATTTTAACCATGATAGTAGGGGGAAGAAATTAAAATAGGAGAAAGAATTTAAGGTGTGTGAAGAGAATAATAAAAATGTTTAGAAGTAAGATAGTGTATGAAAAGAAGTATGCACAGAGGGGCTATAATGAAAAAGGAAAATTGCATTTTATGTGTAGAAGCATTAAAAAAAAGTGTAGTAGAAATTTCTAATCATGCAGCAAGTTGAGCAGTATTTGGAACAGAGAAGAAGATTCTAAAGTTGGGAATGGTGTGAAAAAGCGGACAGGTAAATGTGTGACTTTAAAAAAATGAGATATTACAGTTCAAAAAATAGTATCCGACAGACTCCAACAAGCGCCAGTTAAAAAAGACTGTATACGTTTATTGTTAGGAAGCGCTTTCCGTTGCTGTGGTACAGCAACTTCATCAGATAATAACAAAACACTTTTTCCTTTCAAGTTTGAATAGTTAGCCAAGTTACTTGATTCAAAAATCAGCTGTTAACTACGTCACAACACATTCCTAACATAAAATAGTTTTTTTTTTACATGTCAACTTAAAGTTGATCGAATTCGACATTGATCAAATCAAACATGTACACGCAAATACTTCCCATATGTTTGCCCTAACAACACAATAAAATACAATTAATAAAAATCAATCAATAGAAAATATGTGTATATAAACACACACATACACACACACACACATATATATATATATATATATATATATATATATATATATATATATATATATATACGCTTAAACCACTTTTCTTTGTATTATAATGTTATTGTTGGTTTTTGTTTTTCATTTCTTATTTAAAATAAAGAACCCTCCATATGTTCACTTTCTACATGTTAAAAAATATGTTATAGTCCATGATCAACAGGTCTAGGACTCTTTTTCATTTTTTTAAACTAAGTTTTAATAAACAAGCTATGTTGCAGGTGTCATTAAGCCCCGGACGTGAGAATGCGTTAAGCCTAAATTGCCACGCTAATTCTCGTTCTTCTAATAGTAAATTAAATGGGCTACCTCTAAGTTCTATCTGTACGTGGTCGATCACTTTGAATAGAAACCTGTGGCCTCCATTTGAGGCTGAGTGTCTTGCCAACGGGTTGACACTTTTGTTTGTGTCTGTTGCTTGGGTATGTTTGTATACTCTGTTTTCCCCACGTAAAATGCTGGACAAGCTGAACACCTAGCAACATACACAACTTGTTTAGAATTACAGTGAAGTTTATGCTTCAACCTATATTTACTCCCATTAATGGAAAATGTTCTACTTAATGTTTTAAACCAGCAAATGGATATGCTTGCTTCCCGCCTTGACAAAGTGGATGAATCTTTGTCACAGCAGTGTTCTTTTCAGAATGCCGACTCCCAAGTTACCCACAGTCAACAGGTGAGCACAGGGGAAATGCCGAGAGTTCTCCCAGTTATCAACGGACACAGTTACTACAGTGTTTTAAATGCAACCGTTGCTACATTACCACCAGCTCAACGTTCACAAAGAAATCCTGCGGTTGCTAATTCTACTATTCCAAATGAACAAGGGAGCTTACAGAATCACAATGTGGGGCTTATTGGCACTCCAATGTTCAGCAAATGAGTGAAAGATACTACAAATCTTTCCTTTAAAGTTGGCTTGAACCAGGAGCGACCGGTCAACAGTAGTGGAAATTACTAGGTTAGTTCCCATTCTTTGAGTGAGAAACTAAAACTGTTTGATTCTAAGCTACTTAAACTTAAGAAACTTCAATTAGAAGTAGCTTATTTTAAAGAATGTCTTAGTCAGTGTGTAGTCCCGAAGGGGTTACGTTTCCACCAGTACCCCACTGGGCTTGTAGCTGACTCGTTATTTCATTTGGAGCTGAATTCCTTGTTTGACCAACAAGGATATGACTTGATGCAACTCATGATCAAACACTACACCATTCAAATAGACGTTCTTACTAAGGAAGTTTCAACCTTGAATGTTGACATTACCACAAACACAGACTTCCTTAGGTATAAATATGATTACGAACAATGCTTTTTGAGCATAGATCAACTACTGGACAGACTGAAGTCCAATAAAGTCAAAAAAATGAACAGAGACCGGACAGTGTATGATAACGGTAGTGTATACCCTAGTTCATCTTTAGCACAAGTAGCAGGATCTTTTAATACCAACACCCCAACTCAACAACAAGGCAATGAACCAAATGTTACCAATAATGAAGAGGCCATTGGAATTGACATTGACCAAGGCATAGTAAGACAAAGTGAACATATCCGGAGTCACAATAACAACCGAGTGGTAACTGAGCAACAAGGGGTGACTGGCATAGGTGCTACGGTAAACTTTCAGAGTACAAATTTTTAGAACGCCAACTTTGCAGGTGCAATTCTGAAGAAGCAATTTAATCGGAATCAAGAGAACAAACAGGGCAACAACAGGCGCAAAAGATAACATATGATGGTTCCCCCACAGTAAAAATTGTTACGAATCTCTCACGGGACTTTAACATCTTCAATTATTTGTCTATAACTATCGACCCGGTTCTTATAAATTTACTCGCTAAGGGTAACACTTTTGTTCCTAGCAGATCTTTGAACTTGGTTCAATCAATTATGGACTTAAAGCTATTTGTTAGGAAGCTTAACCTCACTGTGCGTTTTGGCAATGTTGTTAACATGAACCACGAGTTGAGAGTTTCTAGTACATTTAACCCTCCAGTACATCCAACTCTCATGATATTTGAACATGTTTGTGAGTTAGATTTTAGACATGTTTCAAATTCTTTTGGTCCTTGTACATATAAAAAAATTGAATGTAACTTTGGATGAACAATTAGCACTACAAATGTTAAGATCCTCTCAAGTTAGGGTTGTCAAGCCTGACAAAGGTGGGGGACTGGCTGTTTTTGACCAAGCTGACTATAACCACAGAATGCAATCTTTAAGTAGTGAAGCGTATTCTAAAGCTTCACTCAATGAGGTCAACACAGCTTACAGTCGTATCAAAGGTTACCTTAACGACTTATTTATTGAGGCAATAATTGATATTGACACCTTTAATTATATGTCTATGCCTTGGCCTAACTGCACAAGGATTTATCAAATCCACCCATGAGACCCCTAATAGATGGAAGAGGTTCAATTACTTATCCATGTGCAAACGTTGTGGATACTATTATAAAAAATACCTTATGTCTGAACCTCAAGTATGTAGAGACGCTTGGTCATTTTTGCAAAAGATTAACAACCTTGACTTCAATGGTGAGTACAACTTTTTGACCACTGACGTCAAGGACCTCTACACTTCAATTCCACATTTGGAGGGGGTTGAATGGGTTAGTCTCATGTTAAAATCGAAGAATGCACCAGCACAAGAAATATACATTATTGAATCTTTATTGGACATTATCCTTACAAATAATTACTTTATTTTCAATAATGAATTTTATTTACAAAAGCGTGGAGTAGCTATGGGTTCACCCTGTGGAGCCAGTTTTGCTAATTTAGTTATGGCATACTGGGAAAAGGAATTTATTAAGAACACCCAACACATGATGAACCTTATTTTCTACACACGCTTTCTGGATGATATATTTGTTATTTTTTTATGGGGATAAACTACAGGCACAGACATTTGTTTTGTATTTAAACTCCACGACCGAGTTTTTTAAGTTTACATCTAATTTCAGTAATGTGACCATTGAATACCTAGATGTTGGGTTGTCTAAGGATACAGTTAACAATAGATATGTGTCAAAAGTTTTTAGGAAGGACACTTACTGTAACTCTTTCCTTCATTTTTCGAGCAGTCATCCTTTCTATCAAAAACGCTCTATAGTGAAGGGTCAGCTAATTAGATCTGCCAAGATGGTCATACTCTAGTCTGATTTTCATGATGAATGTGAACTTCTGAGTAACATGTTTCAACAGCGTGGTTATCCCAACCATCTAGTTCACTCTTTAGCAGTTGAGGTGACTTACAAGAGACAGAATGGTTTGACTGAGCCAATTTTAAGGGGAAGAATGCCACAAAATAGTGTAGAACACCCTCCTGATCTCGCTACTAGGGAAAATGGGGGTCTGAATACAGAACAACTCATTAAGAAAGGTGATGGTAATTTTAGAACTAGTTTTATTACCACCTTTAGTAAGGATAGTGATACAGTTAGATTCATCCTTTATAAGAATTTGGAATTCATTACTAATGACAAATTTCTGACAGACAAATTAGGTCTGTTACCTAAATTGGTGTTCAGAAAAGGTTGTAATCTTAAGAACCTCTTTGAAAGGAAGGGAACGATAAGTCTAAATAGACATATAGGCATGTCTACATGTGGTAGTTGTAAAATGTGTAAATTTATGGATGTAGGTGAAAGGTTTTCCATTAATGTGAGTAAATATAGGTTGAAGCATCAACTTCACTGTAATTCTAAACAAGTTGTGTATGTTGCTAGGTGTTCAGCTTGTCCAGCATTTTACGTGGGGAAAACTGAGCGTAGGCTCCGTGACAGAGTATACGAACATACCCACGCAATAGACACAAACAAAAGTGACAACCCGTTAGCAAGACAATCAGCCTCAAATGGAGGCCACAGTTTTTTATTCAAAGCTATCGACCAAGTACAGATAGACCTTAGAGGTGGCGCGTTTAATTTACTATTAGAAGAATGAGAACTAGCGTGGCAATTTAGGCTTAACTCATTCTCGAGTTCGGGGCTTAATGACATCTGCAACATAGCTTGTTTATTAAAACTTAGAAGTTTAAAAAGATGAAAAAGAGTCCTAGACCTGTTGATCGTGGACTATAACTTATATTTTTTAACATGTAGAAAGTGAACATATGGAGGGTTGTTTATTTTAAATAAGAAATAAAAAACAAAAACCAACAATAACATTATAATACAAAGAAATGTGGTTTAAGTATATATATATATATATATATATATATATATATATATATATATGTGTGTGTGTTTACATACACACATTTTCTATTGATTGATTTTTATTGATTTTTATTTTATTGTGTTGTTAGGGCAAACATATGGGAAGTATTTGCGTGTACATGTTTGATTTGATCAATGTCGAATTCGATCATCTTCAAGTTGACATGTAAAAAAAACTCTTTTATGTTAGGAATGTGTTGTGACGTTTTGAATCATGTGACTTGGCTAACTATTTGAACTTGAAAGGAAAAAGTCTTTTGTTATTTTCTGATGAAGTTGCTGTACCACAGCAACGAAAAGCACTTCATAACAATAAATGTATACAGTCTTTTTTATTTGGAGCTTGTTGGAGTCTGTCGGATACTATTTTTTGATTTGTTTAGAGATATTACAATTGTATAAAGATCATAAGGGAATGAGACATGTTTGTAAAGACTGGACAGAACAGTGGCTGATGTACAAGAAGACATCACTGTATATAGACATTAAAAATGGTACATGTATAACAGATGTGAATGAAAACTGCAGGGAATTAGAGCATATAAAGATATGAAACTGCTTATGAAAAACATTTAAATGTTTGAGATGAGCATGTTTGAGAGGCGAAAATCTTTAAAGGATGGAAGTGAATCTGTATGTAATTAAAAAGGTTAAATATAATGAACGCATAATAGAAATGGAAAATGAAGAATTAAAGCTGTACAGAAAACAAGAGTACATAGGGAATGAGGTTCTGCTGAAAACTAGTGGAGTATTTAAAGGATAAGCCCAGAAATACATTACTACTTCTCTATTTCTGTTAAAGTAATTTAGTTTTATATGGTAATAAGAAAGGGCAACGTGGGCTCAGTGCTAGGAAATGATGGACTAGATTTTTTTTATTTTTTTACAGGGGGACAACAGTTTCAGAGAAAGCAGATGGTTTTTCAAATTGTAAATGGTTTATGAAGGAGATAAAATGCAGTGATGCATGCATGGGGGGTGATGAGGTTACAATGGAAAAAGGGATAGTAAAAGGAACTTCTAAGAATTGGGGTCCTGTGACCCTATGTGACCTGCGTTACTTGGTAATATTGTCCAGGTCTCAAGAAAGGTAATCAGGGAGGTATTACTTGAGGAAGTTTATGGAGCAAAGGCACAGATAGCATAGAATAGTATATTAATAAAAAAGCAAAGGAGATTAAAAGTAAAAAATAGAGGAGAGTGATAGCTTGTAACATTATGAAAGCATGGACAGAGTATGCGCTGTTGACATATGTAGGGAATATTGGTTGCATATCTTTATACCTGACCTGGGAATTAAGTTCCTTTATATCAATATATGAGGGTTCCTAGTTAATACTGTGCATAAACAGATGGTTAGAGGAAATAATAAAGTTAGAGAAAGCTCTAGGGCAAGAATGCCCCATTACCTTAATTTTATTTTGACTAAGTAATGAATAGAACAAAAAAATGAGGCGGAGACAGAGATGAGTAAAGCTAAGAGTGTTCTCTGTTGCATACCGCTTTCTCAGAGGCGATCTCTGTCTAACGTACAGAGCCATGTCCAACCCAGAATTGTTGAACTTGCTCCATCTTAGCAAAACCAAATCTACTCGAACTACACGTTCTAAGGATATAAACCTCAACACATCAATGAATAGAACATGCAGGAGGGATAGATTCCCTTCGCAGAGACTTCCCTTACTATGGAACAGGGTCCCAATCTACATAAGACAGAGCCCCTCACTATCGCTCTTCAAGAGGAACCTTGATGAGTGGATGGGTAACAGAAAGTTCACACCAGGGATCACACCAACAGCACTACTAAATAGGGGCCAAGGGTGCTAGCTGCTAGTACTAGGGTCTAGGGAACTACTAAAGGTGCAGTGAATACCGCACAACGTGGCTGGGCTAATATATGCCTTCAGGCAAATAGCCCAGTACCAACCTATGAACCTATTAGACCCATTATAGAATACAACGCCCTGTTTGGTATGTACTTCTCAAGACATCTGCAACAACTGGAAAGGCCGCAGAAATACCTCACTAAAAGAATCACAGGCCTAAAGCAGATGCCCTACGCTGACCGCCTTAAAAACTCCAGCTGTACTCTGTCGCATATCGTCTACTCAGAGGCAGTCTCTGCTTAACATACAAGGCCATGTCAAACCCAGAGCTTTTGGACATGCTACACTTAAAGAAATCCCAATCCCTCAGAGCCACACGCTCCAGGGATCTAAACCTTGTCATCACATTAAACAAAACATGCTGGAGGGATAGGTTCCTGACCCAGAGACTCCCCAGACTCTGGAATAAATTGCCCATACATGTCAGCAGAGTGCCTGTTTGGCCCTCTTCAAAAGGAACCTTGACGATTTTGATGGGAGAAAGCAAATTCACCCCGCGGATCACGTCAGTCGCCCTTCTAGACAGGGGTCCAGGGAAGTAAATAGTGTGGGAAGAAATAGCCAGGGAATTGTTATGGCTAGGCTTGTATAGGCCCTAGGGCTGATAGCCTAGTACCAACCTATGTATGGATGTGGAAGAAAAGGAGGGAGGGAAAATGAAATGCTAAGCATGTAGTAATGTTTTGTTTAAAATCTAGCTTTGCTTGAGATATGTAAATATATTCAAATAAAAAAATAAAATAAGTTTTCATATTTCTTTGTGTTAGTCTCCCAATTCTTTTCAATAAGTGTAGTGGGATCTTTTATATCAGCCTGGCATATAACCAACTCATGCAGTTGTTACTTTTGTTTAATGTCTCATCCAAAGGATGGTACACTTAGGAGTGCAGCACTGTAAGACGAATTCAAGCACCAGCAATGGGAATATAACCCACAACCTTCTGATCTTCCAACAGCAAAGCAAGTTTTTTTTCCCATTTGAGCCATTGCAGCTTTTGTTTTGCTTGTGAATGCTTTAAAGGGAAATATTTTTTTCATTTTTCAGGTCATGAAAAAAATGGCAGGCCTAAATACCCTTTGCAGTTGCAAACACAATATCTCATGTAAGGATTTGCATTGCATTTTATTTAGTAGCTGTCTACCAAAGTTCAGAGCTCCCCCCCCTCCCCACACACACACACATCTAATAGTACAGGACTGCCTTTCAGACCCACAGACGGAAGAACCCTTTCAGTTTTTTAGTGACACAGTAAAGAAAGATTTCTTGAGAGGGTTGCTTTTTTCTCCGTATTTTTGACTGCTGAGCTCAGATATGAAACCCTTCTTGGTTTTATTTCCTCCCTCTGCCTTTTTGTATCATAGCATGAATAGTGTATTTGACTAATCTATTTTTTTTTCTGATTAAAGATTTTGAATATGCTTGTGTTTTTTTATTTTGTATAGCACAGTCTGGCCGATGCTAATGAGTTAAAAATGAGATTATGAATGCTTCACTTGATTCTGATTGTGTATTTGGTACAGCAGATACTCAGATCCTTAAACACTGGGATGACAGAGATAAACTGATTCAAGGGGTGTCTTAAAATGTTCCATATTTCCAAGTTTCCCTCCATTAAACAGGATAAGTTTCGGCTTCCCAACAAACAGAAGTTTCAGCCGAAGAAAAGCCAAGGCATCAAAAGGAAACGGCAGGATGGAACTCCACCAAACCTAATTAGAGGTTCCTTTCTCAAAAAGGATAACATCCCTTCTGACCTATAACTGTGCCAAGACGTGACATCCATCTTTTCCAAGTACCCCTCTGGATGCTTCATCTTGAAAGTTATATCTCAACAAGGTGACTTGGCCATCAGCTTCCAACAAATGGTTGCTCAGCATTGTTATCAGAGGTTACAAATGGCAGTGGAAGAAATATCTGCTTCAGTTCAAGTGGATGACCCTCACCCGTTGAACCAGGCTTTATTATTCCCTCCTATACTCCACCAATTGCTAGACTCGGGTGTCATAGAACTGGTCCCTTCTTTTAAAAGAATAAAGAGTTTCTACTCTAGAATGTTCTTGGTTCCATTAAAAGAGTTGTCCTGGAGACCAGTGTTGGACACATCCTTTCTGGAATACCTTTGTCAAGATCCCCAAGTTCAAGTTGCTCACCGTGCAGGCACTGCTTTCCCTTTTTACCAAACCAATACTTCATTGAGATTATGGACTTTAAAAATGCATATCACCATATCATTATTGATCATTGCTTCAAGATATATCTGAGATTAGTTGTGTCTGATTCACACTATCAGCACCCTGAATGCCCTTTAGGCTATCCACTGTACCTCAAGTGTTTACCAAATGCCCTTCTTTGGTAGTGGCTCACTGTCAGACTATCAGCATTCACATCTTTTCTTACTTGGACAACTTGTTGATCTGTGCAGAGCCTGTGTCCAGGTGTTTGAAATCTCTAGATAAGGTCTCAACCTTACTGTCCTACACAGGGTTTAAGTTGAATCTTCGGAAGTCATGCGTGACACTCTTACAAAGGCACCTCTTCCTGGGTTGCTTAATTGACTCCGACCAAGGAATGATCTTTCTTCCCAAAGACAAGGTCCTGTCTTGCAAGATGGTATTTCATGAGTTCTCCAGGAGAAATTTCGCCTCAGCAAGAGAATTTCTAAGAATTCTAGATCTTATGGTGTCCATTATTCTCATGATATAACTGACCTGTTTACAAATGAGAAAAATTCAATGATATGTCCGGAACTGTTGGATCCAGCCCCTACATTCCCTTGGATCTCAGTTACCAGTGCTGCCTTTCATCAGACGAGTTAAAGTGGTGGAGAGTACAGTTCAGTATCGGTTCAGGACTTCCCTTCTTCCCTCTTGTTCTGGTACAGTCTGTAAAGACAAATTTGCCCGACTTCACTTGGGAAGCTGTGTCAATGGGCATGCAAGTGCAGGCCACATAGATGCCCAAGGTCACAAAAAAGCACGTTGCTATCAAGGAAATGTTGGCAGTGATGTATGTCTTGAAAAGTCCTTCACCACCTATGGATTCCAGGCCCTTTTCTAGTCTGTACGGGCAACACCACAGTGATGTGGGTCCTCAACAATCAAAGGGGTTCAAGATCATAACCTCTGTGCCAGTTGGCAATGATGGCCTGGGACCTGGTTTTACAGCATTCTCTGACTCTTCACAGCGAAGAGTGTGACAGACAAGCTAACAGACCCACACGAGTGGCAGCTCAAGGCACTGGTGTTCCAGGATCTAGTCTGTATAAGTGAAGTGCCTCAAATAGATCTGTTTACCACCTTTCAAAGCAGACAACTAGAGAAATTCTGTTCCAGATATCCTTGCAGCCATGCTTGGAGAGCAGACACATTCTCATCCTCATGGATAGGAATGTTCCTGTATGCATTTCCACCCTTTCCACTGATTGACAAGGTAGTCCTGAAGGTTCAGAAAATAATGTTAATCATTGTGGTAGCGACCCCCTGTTATCCCAGGAAGTCTTGGTTCTCTCTTCTAATGGTACTGACGAAAGGCAATTACACATTTTTCTTACACTCTAGATTTGCTCACAGTCTCAAAGTCATCTGGTGCACCCCATTGTAGAGCAACTACAACTAACAGCCTGGATGATTCAGTCTTGGCTCCGTTTAGGCACTTGTTTCATGAGTATGTGCAGCAGGTTTTAAAGGAGGCCAGGGAATGGCATCTATATTATATTATCGTATGATGAAAATAGCGATAATATCTAAACAACAAAATATCGAGCAAACGGAACAGTAAATGTTTTCCCAGGGGAAAAAGTTGCTGCTCCGTAAAAAAAAAAAAAAAACTTGAGCACAAATTTAAGTGGGGGGCTTCACCCCCCCCCACATCCCCCGATGTGGGAGGCTGTGCCCTCCACACCTCCCCCGCTTAAATACACAAACTCCAAGATCGCACCATAGTGGAGGAAATGGCAAAGTCCTGAAGACGGCCTGGAAAAAATTCAATGTCCTGTGACTTCGCTATTTTGCCATTTCGACAGTATCTGATTGACTAAATAGCATTCGCTATTTAGTCCATTCGATACTGTCATATAGACCCCAGAAAACCTGCTACTAGAAAATTGTATGTTTACAAATGGTTGAGGTTTTCTGAGTGATGCCTAAATGGGAACAGGGTAGTCACTTAAGGTTAACCTCCCTATGATCTTGAAGTATTTCTGTGAGCCACGAGTGCCTTATCATATGCTTCCATTAAGGTGCATTAAGTGGGCATCTCTACTTGACTGCCAGTGGATCTCTCTTTCATCTTCTCTTTTGTTAAAACAGTTCACGAAAGGAGTATTTCATATGAGACCCCCTCACATGCATATTCCTTCTTCATGGAATCTCTACTACGTTCTGGACAAATTGACATTTCCACTTATAAACCTCCTGCTCAGCCTGATCTGAAGTTATTAAAATGGAAAACTGTTTTGCTTATTGCTCTGATATCTGCTTGGCAAGTCTCTGAGCTGCAAGCTGTCATGGTGGGACAACCTTATCTGATTTTCCACACTAACCCCTCTTTCATGCCAAAAAGTGGTTCATGTGTTCTTCCCAGAATGTAATAAAAAGGGAGAAAGGATACATCATAGTCTGGATATGTATCAGCAGCTTAAATACTACTTTGCCAGAATGAAACCAGTTAGGAAGGCTAAAAGTCTTTTTATTTTCTAAACTGATACAAAGAAATGTCAACCTGTCTGCAAGCAAACCATTGCATGTCGGTTGTCCTCTGGTAATTTTTTTTTTGTTATACCCAGCATGACAAAGCAAATTCAGCAAGGTAAAGATGCATTCCTCCAGGGCCTTTTCCTCTTCAGTGATGTAATGGAAAGGAGAGGATTCTAAAAGTGTTTTAGTGGCAGCAGTTTGGTCCTGTGAACATTCCTTTATAAAACACTACATGCTGGATACCTTTTGTAAATCCAGAGCAGGCTGAGCTAGGACCATTCTCTAGGGACTCCAGGACCCTTATCGTTTCTCCTCCCAGATTGAGTAAGCTATGAGAAACAACCCATATGTCAATAAGACAGTATACTTTTTGAACATAGTACAGTCGTGCAAGTCCTACTTACTTGTAACAATAGATGTTTGACGAACACACTGGCCTTACTGGCAGTACCTACCCACCATCCTCCTGTTTTGGACGTACATAGTTTGGGGTTGGAGTTGTCATTGAGTTATGCTCAGCAGGCTTTTTTTGTTGTGCGTTTATGGTTTTTCGTGAAGAATAGTAGATGTTCTGACCCTAGAAAACTGAAAGGATTCTGTCTGTGGGTCTGAAAGGCAGACCTTGTAGTCTCAGATGATTAGTCCATCACATCCACAGGCAGGCAAGGGAAGGAGCTGTGAGATTTGGTAGACTGGCAGAGATAGGATAACAAGCTACTACTATCCATATGCCAGTAAGGCAGTGTGTTCTGTAAGCACTGTTACCGGTAAGTAGGACTTACTCAGCTATACTTTACACCTCATAATAGACTGCCTGATTTGTGTGGATTTTGCTAGGAATACCATTAGAATAAGAGGAACTTCTTTTAGTCAGTTAGCCAGTACATGAAAAAAAAAAAGAAACCTTAATGCAGATGTCAGACTCAGAGCTGGACAAGCTATCTACTCTCAAGAAGAATCACAAAAAAGACTACTACTCAAAAACTTGCTAGAGTGTGACGAGTCTTATGAAATATTTGACTTAGGAGTTGGACCCTACTCCTTTTGTGTCTGGTAGGCCTGATGATACAAGAACTGGAAAGTGATTTCCCAATCCATGGCCTCACTGTCTGTCTTTTGATTGATCGCTGTCCCACTCCCTGTTATCAGGATCCTACTTGTCATTCCCGGACATCATTCTGCATCACTGGAAGTTGCTTTGACTAGAGTGAGTGATGCTGATGTCCTATTAAAGATTGTGGCTCCAGTTGGTTAAAATCATCTATTTCAGTTATTGAAGTGCACAGGAACTGCTCTTGGACAAATTAGCAGATCGAGGTAGCTCTCACAGAAGGGGTCACTTGATTCATTCAACATCCCTGTGCTGCCCCTTTCCCCAAATGTTTGGATATTCAGTATTACTCTTTCATTTCTCAGGGCTTAGATACCTGTTACTTTGAATCTTGGAATTTCAGTATATTTGCAAAAACTAGCAGAAGAGCTGTTGGCAATGTGGCAGAACTTGTAGCAGACCAAAAATATAACCTTCTATCCCATATACACAGCCCATACATGAAAGGAGTGTCATTTTCTCATAGATATTCAAAATTTTGTTTAGAAGATAAACCGGACTTGAGATAAACCTCTTAAAAGCCATCTTCTCTCAAATCTAACTCTAATTGCTAAAATACAGTTAAATATTTGCCTCTCAGGGATGTTTCATATTGAGATACTTTTAGACTGTTGAAGGAATATATGGAGTCAGAGGAGATGTCAAAGAGTAAGAAGCAATCTCTTGACCTATTAGGTCTGGATGAGTGGAAACCTACTGCTTTACCCTCAAGAGTCTGAGGTATTTGAATTTAACTTTGTAAATATCTGTAGAGGAGGATTCCAAAATACCAACTACCAAGGAATTAGACAGGTTTTACATGGTCCAGCAGGATTCCCAGCTTTAGCTTATGTTGATGCTGCCAGGGGTGAGGTCTAAGCTGGTTTCAGACCTCAGTATCTCCCAAAGGATAGATTAGTGTGCTATACTGATTTGGGAAAAATGTATATCTGCTACCCTCATCTTCAGGGGTATTGATTACTTAGACCCACATGGCTAAATACCAAGGAAATTTGTGAAGCAAATTGAAACAAAACAGTTATTCTTGCTTTGCAGGGCTTATGTATATTTCAGTAAAGCAAGTTGGAAAACTTTGAGGATACTCTTTGTGTAAAGGAAAGTTGGAATAAATTATTGTGACCATTATTTTGTCACAGTCAGGTGTCTGTGGTGTCCCAGCTGAGAAAGTTACTGTAATTGCTGGATGCAGTGCCTGTCTGTGGATGACAGTTACTTTCCCTGCAGTCATTTGCTCAGGTTAACTGGTGTTTATTCTGATTTTGCAGGAGTAATACTTATTTGTGTGATGCAAATTGGTATACTTTACTGTAGCAATTGATTTTGTGAAAAAAATGAAATACATCACTGTGGTCATTGTTTTGTAAATCTCAGTCAGACATCTAAGGTGTACACAGTACACAACGTTGTAATTTCTGGATATTGGGTTTGCTTATAGATGAAAAGTATCCTGCTATAATTTGCTAAAGTTAAACAGCCATTAATTCTAGCTTTGCAGAATTAATGTATATTTATGTGAAGCAAGTTGGAATAATGTACTGTGGCCATTTTTAAATCACAGTCAAACATCTGACATGTGCACAGTCAGCAAGGTAATTGTAATTGATGAGTACTGATTAAAAATACTTCCTCTTGATGTTTGATCACAGTTAAATAGTCACTGATCTGGTTTGGCTGGAACAGTGTCACACAATGTGTTTATTTGCTGAAAATCAGTTTAAATCTATTATTACTATTGTGTGTGTGAGCACAGTGTTGCTGTGCAAGTAGAACAAGCTAGTCATAATTTATTTCACTTTTCATTGCAGTCATATATCAGAACTGTGCACATTAAGTGATTGTCTTTGGTAGTCTAGATGTGATGAGTGTGAAAGTAACTAATTGTGATGCAGCCAATGGCTTTGTCATTTCACAGTGATTAGCTTTGTGGTTCGTTTTTTGGCTGTGATTCTTTCAGTGAGGCTTCTGGATGGTCTCCCTTTCTATATGTGGGTTTTATCCAGAAGTCCAGGAGCTTTTGTTTCCTTCAATAACTGCAAAGACATGCTGTAGGTGACTTGACATTCTTCCATTTCATCTGTTGGTAAACATAAATTTGTGTGTGTGTATATGTGTGTGTGTGTGTGTGTGCGTGCGTGTGTGTAGGAATGCATATGCATCTTGAGAAGGACCTGATTTGTCACAGGCTGTGTCCATATATGTTCATGTGTGAATTAATAATATCACCAACTTTATCTGTGGATACACACTGTATTTATGACATGTGCATAGTTTTCAGTAGCAGAAAAAGAAAGAACAGTTAAGTAATTTTCCTTCAGAAATAAGGTATATAATGCATCACACAGCAACTTGCATCAAAGAGGTGCTATGAGACATGACTGCATAAGCAGATTTTGACATAGGCTTATTAGGGAGGGACGCATGTACAGTCTTTTTCCTAGGGTCTCACCTAGTCAAAGTAGTTATGTGTGCAGAATGTCACTGTAGCTTATATGGGGTGAGAACAGTGTAGTTAGTGTTTCTTTAATATTCTTTGTTCACAATCAGATATCAGAGGCATGCACAGAAGGTCATTATAGGGGCAGTGTATTGTATTTGAGTAATGAGTTAAAATACATTGCTGTGATTATTACTTGTTTTCAACTTTTTTCAGAATTAAATGTCAGACATATACAGGTGGGTACATTTTGGGGGTTAGACATAATAAGACCTGCTGTGTATCTGTGCCTGGCAGCAACTAATGTAAGTATATTAATGTGGCCACTTAAACATCTGCTTTCATCCCAGTCTAACATCAGAGCAATATGCAGAATACATGTGCCTTATAGAGGTGAAGGTGAAGAGGCATGCTGTGTATTATGTAAGACAGCAAAAAACAGAAATATGTGACTGTGGCTATTTATTTAACTTTCTTCCCAACCTAGCATCAGAAGTGACCATCTTTTTTGTGTGAGTGCGAGGGAAGAGGGGAGACAGTGTTCAACAATATGATTTATGTATCCTTTCAATCATTTGTTTTCAGAGTTTATTGAGAATTTTTGTCTGCTTTGAACAATAAGCTATGAGTATCACTTATTTCTTCCTTGAAATAAAAGAAAGTAAAAAAATTAAGACTGAACTTCTTTCGTTACTCATGTCTTTTGTTCATACCATCAGGGGATCAAAAAAGTTGAAAAAAGTCTTAAAGTATACCTCACAACAGATCTACATAGTACCCCATTACTTCTGGGGGGCCTAGCAGTCTCTAGACCCCAGCTGAAGTTGGTTGTTGTTTTGCATGGTTATTTGTAATAGTGGCCAGTTATGGTATGTTGAAAGGTTGGAGGAAAAAGCTGAAGAGTAAGACTGCGTGTGAAAAAAAAAATGCAAAAAGATGTAATTTGTCTGGATTATAGAGGGGAACATGGAGTGGTACTGAAGGGCGTCATGGAGTCCTTTGTATAGAGATGCATTTCACTTAACTCTGGCCCTGTTGATCAAAGTCAGACACCTGAGGTGCACATAGTCAATAAAGCGGTTCAAATGAGTGGACACTGAGGCAGTCTTTGGTTGAAAGTGACTCACCCAAGGCAGTTGTACACTGACCTGTTGTAATATAGCCATGTCCTATTAATGTTAGGTCAACCCATTCAGTTGCTTCCTTCATTCCCCCATCTCACTTCAAAGTCACCTCATTAGTTCTTTTGTCAAAGGCAAGTTCTGCCAATGTCATTCTTTATTTGGAAAAAAGTCAACAAAGCAGTGGAAACAATTATGCAGTATCACCCAAGGCAGTTATTTGATCACAGGTAAACTGTCATTGACCTACTGTAATATAGCCTTGTCTTATTAATGTTAGCTCAACCTATTCACTTGCTTCCTTCATTCCCCTCTCTCACTTCGAAGTCACCAACTACCACTGATGTGAACATTGAAAATATCTTAATCCTGGAACTTCATTAGTTCTTTTGTCAAAGGCAAGTTATGCCAATGTCATTATTTGTTTGGAAAACAGTCACCAAAGCAGTGGATAGCAATTATGCAGTATAAATAGCATATTTGAGACTGGAAAAGGTCTTTGGCACTATTCCCCATAGTGGTATTTTTCACATACTTGTAAATTTGAGTATAAATCCATACTTTGCACTGTGGACAGCTAAATGCTTATCTGACAGAACCCATCTCATAAGAGTCACAGTTGTCACTTCTCAAACCAAAAAAGTGACCAGTGGTATATCAGTTGGCTTGCATCTTGAACCCTCTTGTATTTGGCATCTTTTTTCAGACCTTAAATTCAACATCCCAACAAATGGTTATTCTAGTTTATGGATGATTATAAATTGTGTTTAGTTTGTTCCACTACTGGCTCACAATTATTGCAACACAGAATAGACTATTTTACAATTGTTTAATATTTATATTAATAGCAGAGATTGACCTTATGTACATGCTCTTGATTTGGGCTGTGAAGTGGATGTCCTGTTATTGCTTCTTTCATGATTATAGCTTGTTGCAGGTTATCTGTGTTCATTTGAGTCACCAAATTTACAAGTTACACTTCATCGTTTTTTTTAATCATAAAGCATAACAAAAAAAAACTGAAAAAAATAGAGAAGGAAGATCTCTTGTAGCTCCCATGCTGGGGGCTTGGACCCAAACCCCTATTACTTGCATTTACTAAAATCCACAGTTGCACAGCAGTGAGGAAAGTGAAATCCTCCTTCGCTATGCACTGCCGGGGTGCACAGTGCAATATCACTGTTGCAGTATTCATCAGCTGTGGGATCTCCTGCCAAGGATAGTCCAAGTTTCGTCCAGTATACCAAAGCCTTTATTACCAAGGAGTGTCACATCTCAGATGTATGCTCCCCATGCAAGAGTAGGGTATAAAGGTGATATACAGCTGCCTCCAAACCAGAACTGAAGAGATCCAGGAGAACCAGGACCCCCAGTGGGAATGTATATACAGAAAAAAGAAGGAAAGAAGATTAGAACCTTTCAGCCAGAAAGAAAATACTACCCATGGAAAAGGAGAAAAAGAATAGAGGTAGGAAGAAGGGGTTTCAGAAGTGAAAAGAAAGATCTCTACTGTTTGGGTAAGGTTTTACACAACTGTACTTTTTGACAAACCACGATTAAAAGAAATTAATTATACAGCTCTTGTACACTCATCAAAGGCCTAAGCTGTCAAAGATATACTTTCCTGTTTGCAGTCTCGTCTGTGCTAACATGGTTTTGTGGACAGTGTGAGTAGCTGTGCAGAAGGGGAGGTATGCATTGCTAATATGTACTGCTAGAGATTTTCAGCCAGATGATTGTATCTGGCTTTCACATTTCTATAACCAGTAACCACATCTTGCATTAGCCGTAAAGAAAGAACGATATGAAGTCAGTTATATGTTTACGATTGTTTCTCACAACTGCAGTTTTTCATGGCATTCATTAAATGGTCTCAGACAAAGCCAGGGATTATCAAAACACGAACTATGTTTTTTTTTCTCGGTTACAGCAGTACATGAGATAGTTGATTTAACTAGGGGGCTGCAGATTTTTTTTTTGTAAAGTATTGCTCCTTTTATGGAAAAGTATTCTCACTAGGCTACTGGAGACTTGAAAAGTTAAAGAGTACCATCATGCACTTAAAGGGATTTTCTTTTTGTTCGCCTTGACAGAACATATGGTAATGGACTGTGTTTTGTTAATATAAATTCTAGAAACAATCAAACAAAAAAATGCATTACATGTATTTTTTGCAACCTTATATGAAAACATTACTTCCACTGAGACTGTACCACTGTAAGTATTAAGAATGGGAACTTTGTAAATAAAAAGCTATGTGCACCTCTCCTCTCATTTACAGCCCAGATTAGCTTGGTTACTCCACTGAAATATCACTTACTACCTTGTTGTGTGACAGTGACAGTAGAGTTCTTAGTTATCTGAACAGTTAAAATTGAGTTGTTTGGGAAGAAAAAAAAATAGGAGCAATAGACAAAATGCCTGAAAAATAAATTCAGAGATGCAGGAACATAATTTTCTAAGAGATAATGTTGTTAGCTTTTAATAGTGTAGTTTCCAGTTTTCTAGTTTTGCAAGTTAGTAGAATAATGAGAAGAAGTTTAAACCTATCTCATGGGTTGGGGAAACATGTAAATGTTCTAGCATATCCCTGTTTGGTCTGTCTATGGGTTATCTGTCTGTGGGTTATCTGTATACAACATGTAAGGGTTAAAAACTACCTTGAGCAAGTAAGGCTAGGCTTCTTAAGATCCTGACAGATAAATAGGCTAGCAAGTCCCTACGAACCTGTTTCAGACACAGAAATATAACTTATTCTGGAAGAAAATTGGTATTCAGATTTGTTCCATAAAGCAGTGATGTTAAATTTTCCAGAGGAAGGGGAATGGAGAAGAGGGAACTATGTATAGACTTAAAAGGAGCAACAAAGATCAACTGTTTTTGGAAAGGAGGTTGGATACCTTTTTCGAATTTCCTAACTGCGATCATCAATATATAGATATGGCTGTGGAAGTGTGCATTTACTGGCCATGTAGTTGTTGCAGTATCCATAATTCAGGAAGATTTTAGGGTACTCATTTCCTGCTGTTTTTTTTTTTTGTTTCTGCAGTAGGTTTCTAATTTTACAAGTTACTTATGACAGGTAGTTGTGCATCATTGTGCAGTGTGAATTTATGTTGAACTAAGTGTAGCTACTGGAAGGACTACTAGGTACACTTAGCACAGGCAATAAGGTAGAGTAAAAGAAAATTGCACGTTGCTATCTTATGTGTAGCGATAGGCATATTTGCAGGTGTCCCTGGTGGTTAAGGCGGGACAAGGAAACACTCTAGCTGATGTCTTACGCCAGAGTCCATGACTTTTCAGATAAGTCTGCATTAAAGTCAGAGTGACCAGAATCTTATCACGTTATAAAGAAACTCTGTCATTTTGATTTTGATACAGTATTTGCTGTATTTTTATTTTATTTTTTATTTAACAGTTGTTTACTGGAAAAGTCCGACTTGGAATGAAGCCTATTTTCAGTGGAGGCCTGGGGAGAAATGTTTCAGATGTATGTTTATGTAATATATTTTTATATCACATCAGATATCTTTATATCATAATTTGTTTTTAACTGTAGGCAGGCACTTTACTGTTGTAAATAGTGGTGGTAATTTTGTAGTTGTAAAAACAGATGAAACCCCACAGACTTGTCTAATTTTTGTTTTTCTTTAAAGAAAAAGGGAATGTTTATGCAGCTGGAGGCAACAATGAAGGGCAACTAGGAGTTGGAGACACCGAGGACAGAACAACCTTCCAGCAAGTAGAGTTTTTTACCAACAAGCACAAGATTAAGCATCTCGCAGCTGGATCCAATATATCTGCAGCTTTAACTGGTTAGAGTCTCTCTTAATAAAACACTATTACCCACAGAAAATATGTTTGGCGATACCTGGTAAATGTTGTTACGGAGGGGCTTTTTGTTTTTTTTTTGTTTCAGGAACTGCTTTAAGTGGTTAGATCATTCTTGCAAGTCAGAGAACTTGAACTGTTAACCAAATAACCAGGATTTTGAAAAGCGGAGAAAAAGGAAGAAGCTTTTGCTTTTGTGGCTTGACCTACAGATTCAGCTTCAGTTGTTAAAAAAGTGTGTTTGTTTTAATTTTATTAAACTGAATTTCTTGAGTTCTGAAAAAAATAAAATATCACAGGTTTAGATTATAATTTGCTTTATAGTTGCTTCTATTAGTGTATAGTTCATATTCTGATATTTTTCTGACCTTTTCATTTACAAAGTGAGTCACATCTGTAGCCTGTTTGTATTATTTATGATAGACTTGGTGTACATCATTTTAAAATGATTATTAAACATTATTTTAGGGCTATTATAGTTTTTGTTTAAAACTGTTGAATCAAGCACAAAGATTCATACATATTTACTAGGCTACTGATCTGTGAGGATCTTTAGCCTAACCCATTTTCCCATGACGTCTTTTAGCCCTTGTAATTTAAGCAGAAATAACTCTGAGATGTATAGAACATCTACACGTTATACCTATCCTTCAGGGATAAGGATTCTAAACCAGGGGGAATTTGTGGTTTCCTATCCATTCATCCAGATTATGTTTGAATAGAGATGGAAAGTACTTTGCTTTGTCTGAAGTTGTATACAATTCCAAAGAAGTGGTATTCTCTATGATACATATCTATCCCTCCAACATGTTCTATTTATATAGCAGAAAAGATGAAAATCTCTTGAGCAGGTGTTTATTCCACCATTGTATTTGCTGATGTGCAATAGATCAGAGAGGTTAGGGTCTGTCTGTTCAGGCTCTGTACCTGACGCAGAAATAATTCCTCAGTAGCCTGTATGATACTGAGAAGAGGGACAAGGCCTTGAGGTGATCAGTGTAGTTTTTATGGTTTAGGCGCTTGATTTTAAATTTTTTTTATAACAAGGAACATCTTTATTAAATTATCACTTATAGCATAGGCAATCATACATTTATATAAATGAAAACAAAAAAACATATTGATGTAATCTTAATTGCAAGCATTATACATCACAAACCATACTGACGTAGGGACAGATTCAATAAAGCCTAATCTAAGTGTACACGATATGTATTCAAGAACATTCTTATCAAGTTTTTTGTGCTTTCTAGTCACTCAGAAAGATTACACGAAGTGTACACATAGTCTGCACTTTGTGGTAACCTTTATGAATCCCTGTCAGTATTTAAAGGTGCAAGAATATCACTAGGAAAACTAAAATTAGGAGGAAGAAAGTGTGAGTTATGTCTGTGTTGTCTTTTCACTCAAAACGGTGTACACTTAGTGTAGGTTGTATTGAATCCTGGGGATAATTTTAGTTGCAAACATTATACATCACTTATAATCTACCCAGTCATTGTCATTCAGGCATTACATAGCTCATTCAAATCCTGCCTTCTTTTAAACCTCATTCCTTCCCTGTATGTATTGTTCCCACAATTCCCATTTTTTTCCTAAGTATTCAAAATCCAGTTGTTTTATTTTTGTTACAATATTCACTCCTTCTAGTGCTATTCATTTAGACTTTGATTTCCATTTTCTAGTAATAGTTTTTTTGGTAGCCACCATAATTAGACTCAGCAAGGCGTTACTATGTTTCTGCAATTCCAATTCTGTATCATAGCTCAGAAAAATCATTTCCCTTGATACACCAATTTGGTCATCGAGTATCTCTGATGCAGTAGTCTGCAGTGAATATTTGAAGTCTGCCAACTCATTACAGTCCCAGAAAATATGTTTCCAGTTACCTCTTTATTCCCCATCACACCTAACATTTACTGTCTTCCCCAGGAAAAATTCTCTGGATTTTACCTGGGGTATAAAAATACCTTTGTAAACATTCCAAGCAAAAATCCTAAATCTTGTACATTTTGTTGCATATTTGGGAGACGTACATATATCCCTTCATTGTTCCTTTGTGAATTACTTATCCAATCTCTCTTCCCAATCCTTTCTGAATTCCTCTGATTGTTTCTTACTGTTAACATGCAATATTTTATATGCAATACTAAATATTCCTTTTTTAACACCAGCTTCTGTTGTATATTCCACTAAGAACACTACCAGTGCTAGTCTTTCATTTAGGACCCCCCCTATTTCTTTCTGTTTGCCTATACCCTGATATCAATCCTAGATAGGGAAGGCCATCTCTACCTGCAGTCCAAATACATTCTTGGTGTCTTCCCATTCTGTTACCTTTCCCTCTCTAGTTATTTGCTCCCAATACCTTGGTTCCTTTGCCAGTTTTCTCCCGTAAATTACAGACCCCTCTTGCCTATTGCCTTTATCCCTAATTGCAATCATCCCAATTGGCAGAATCTCCTTTCTCCATTCCCATGTTGGCTTAGTTCTTAGAATACTTTCTGCTACTTTATGACTATAACATTTTGTATGATTATTGTTATTCTCCTTAAATGTCTGCATCCAAAATCACAGTCTCTCCTTGTTTCTTGAGCTTCCACCCTGTTTCATTATCATCACTTTCCACTTTGAATTATAAGATCTGATGTTGTCAATTTTCATTGTGTCCTCAACTGTTAGGTTCAGATCTGATCCTCTGATCTGACTTGGCTGTTCCTAAAGCTTGTGGCAAACAAAAAGCTCTTGAGCTCTTTCCTTACCCATAATGCACCAACACCTAACATACCACAGATCTTGTTTGCCGCTTTTCACGAAAAAATGTGGTCAGCCTCAGCTTTTGAGTTTTTCTCAGATAAGTGTGGTTTCTCTTAGTTTCTTTTTTAGTTCTGTCGTAAAGCTTATTAATATATTATTCCATTACCCTTCTTACATTTGGTGTAATTCTTGTTTATCATAGTTGGTAATTCGTTTCTTGTTTCTTGCTGTTTTTACACGCTAGTGTAGTCGTCCTTACCATTGTTGTTTTTTCTTTTTATGCTTTATCCTCCTTAAAAAAAGGTTCTTTCTTTTCTTCTTTTCTGCTTGCTGGTATGTCTAAAAAAGGATCTTCTAGTTTCAAAAACTGTCAAAAATCTGGGCACAAATTGCCCCTTTCAGATGCTCATACATTATGTGTTTACTGCTTGAGTCATCAAGAGCTCCAAGAGGATTGTATAATTTGTAAAAACTTCAATCCTAGAGCAGTTGTTGATTGGAAAAATAAATTAATACTAAAGGAATTGTTTCCATCAACCTTCGGTGAAGCTATTTCTGTGGCTCAATTCCCCAAAACAAAAACTAAGTACCTACTTCCTCAACTCCATCTTCAGAGCCACTGAGGAAAAAGCCAAAATGGATCCAAAACCAGTTCAGATCCACTCTCCTTCGGATTTGACAAAGAAGTCAACATATCCAAGTTCTTCAGGACTGATGAAAAAAATCAACAGATCTAGCTGCTTCAGATCTGAAGATCCTTCCCAGGGCTAAATATTTACTAACATTGGACATGGTGCCTTCCAGGGTTCCCTTTCCTTTTTTGGAAAGGCATTGTTCCAGGTCACTGTCCCTTGCCTCTTCTCGTTCTTCCAGGATTTTGATTGAGGAAGATGTGGACAAATGATGAGGAAGTTTCTCTCAGCACAGATACAGATGGGTGTTTTACCAGCTCCTACTCCCTTGGGTCAGGAAGCATGTCCATCTACCACACAACCAATACTTACTTCTTCTCTGATCCCTCCAGTTACTTCAGAGTCCCTGGATCTCAACCTTCCAGGTCAGAGTCCCTGGATCCGAACTTTCCGGGTCCGTCTGATTCGAATCCGAAGATAGCTTTATCTTCGGATCTGAAGCTTTCTCTGAGTGTACTGACTCCCACATCTTTGGATCTGGATAACTCTTGGAGCTGAAGTTGCTTTGTCAGGTCTGAGGAGTCGAGCTAAACTAAAAAAGTATATATCAAAGACCAAGCACGGCTGAAACGATGACAATGAAAAATATAAAAACAATTTATTATAATGTAAGTGCTTTTGTGCTCAAAAACAAGCACTTCATCAAACAAAATACCTGTAAGGTAGTAATCAATTTACTCTTAGCCTTTTCAACCTTATTAGGTCCTCTAATACTGTTAGTTACATTTTGCAATACTAAAAAACTAAAACTTCTTCTACTTCTTTGGGCTTTTGCCGGTTAGGGGTTGCCACAGCAGATCACCTGTCTGCTCATGATTGGCAGTAGAGTTTTACGGTGTTAAGTTGCCAGCCCGGCGCCCAACCTTCCACTGAATGAACAGGATGATGGACCCTGAGTTATATGAATATTTTATTTTAGAGCACCCTCTCCTGCCAGTGATTCATGGTTTACCTAAGGTGTATGTATAAAGATGCTTATTAGCCCCCCCCACACACACACACACACACACACACACGCACACACTTCGACCAATTGGCTCTGGGAGTGGCTGGCTCACTGAGACAATTTCCATTTTTCTTGAGCATAAAATTAGAACAAGAGACACTCAGAATTTTCTGGAGACATTATTTGAATGTAATGTTAACCATGATGCATCTAACTATGTTTTAGTGACTGTTGATGTTAATACTTTATTTACTGTTATTCACAATTTGGAAGGGGTGGAAGCAGTGAGAGTGTTTTTACATAAGCACAGTCAGTATTCAAATAGTTTCATAGGTAGGTACTAGGCTACTAGCCTTAGGGCCTATATAAGCCTAGCCAAATGGTACCCTGGCTTTTGCCACCCAAGAAAATAATTTTTCTGTGCCCCTGTCAAGCAGAGCCACAGAAGTGATCCCCGGGGTGAATTTCCTATCTCCCATCCAATCATCATGGTTTTTCTTGAAGAGTGCTAATGAGGAGCTTTGTTTGATATTGAAAGGTAGTTTGTTCCAGAGTATGGGAAGTCTCTGGGACAGGAATCTATCCCTCCATCATGTTCTGTTTATTGTGGTGACAAGGTTTAGGTCCCTAGAGAGTGTAGCTCGAAGGGATTTCTTTAAGTGGAGCATGTCCAACAGCTCTGGGTTTGACAGCTTTGTATGTTAAGCAGAGATAGCCTCTGAGTAGGCGATATGTGACAGAGTAAAGCTGAAGTTTTTTGAGTCAGTCTGCGTAGGGCATCTTTTTGAGGCCAGTAATCCTCTTTGTGAGGTATTTCTGCGGCCTTTCCAATTGTTGTAGATGTCTCGTGAGGTACATACCAAAAAGCGCGTTGTACTCTATAATGGGTCTAATGAGTAGAGGGGAACAATGACCTCTTTTTTTCCTGGATGAGAAACCTTTTGTGATGAGGTGTGCCATGCAGACGGATTTCCTGACTACTGTGGCGATGTGATTATCAAAGGAGAGACTACTGTCCACCTGTGTCCCAAGGTCTCTTATCACACTTTTGGTGTTAAGTAGACTACTGCCTATGTGGTAGTTCATGGGTACAAAGGTTTTACCAAAAGGGATGACAATGCACTTTTTGGCATTGAGCTTGAGGCCATGGCTTTGACACCAGGCATCTGTCTCAGTGAGGCCCTTTTGTAGGATGTCCACATTGTTAGGAGTTTTGATTATGGCTCCTAGTTTGCAGTCATCTGTGAACGTTGTTAGCCAAAGACCTTCTGTGTTAGCCTGTACTTCAGAGAAGTAGGTACCAAACAGGAGAGGACCTAGGACTGAACCTTGTGGTACTCCACTTGTCACTGGTCTGAAGTTGGATTTAGAGTCTGCTACTTTCACAGTGTGGGTTCTGTCAGTGAGCCAGTTGGCATCCCATCTTGTGACATAGGGATTTATATGTAGTTTAGTGAGTTTATCTATAATTCCAGAGTGGGGAATGGTGTCGAAAGCCTTGGCGAGATCTAGATAGGCTGTATGGACCACCTCACCCTCATCTACGGCTTTGGTGACCGCTTCAAAGAAGTCTGTCAGGTTTAGGAGACATGATCTGCCTTTTACAAACCTGAACTGGGTAGGGTCCAGAGTTTGGAGATTACCAGTGTCATTGTTTATAAATTCCATAATGATATGTTCCATAGCCTTGCAGACCAGGCTCGTCAGACTAATGGGGCGGTAGTTCCCAGGGTCCGTGGTGGCTCCCCCTTTGTGGAGTGGGATAATCGTTGCTGTGCACCATTTAGTGGGCACAAAGCCTGAGGTGAGGCTATGATTGAACATGGTACTTAGATGGGGTGCCAGTTCGTTCTGTAGTTCATGTAGAACTGGGATGTTGTCAGGTCCCATGGATGCTATGTTCTTGGCTTTGAAGAGTGTGTTTTTTACCTGTGCAGCCGTGATTACAGGAACTTTGCATTCTTCCGGTATAGAGATGGGCCCTTTAGAGGGTGAGAGAGGGGTAAAGCTAGCACTGAACGTATCTGCCAGGATGTTGGCAATATCAGTTGGTTCTGTATATTTAATGCCATTGTGCTGTAACTCAGAGCAGATCTGAGTGTTGCCATTGAGATTCTTGACATAGCTATAGAATGCTTTGTGGTTGTCCTTAGAATCAGTGGCGATTTTGCTTTCGTAACTAGCTTTGGAGGATTTTATGAGGGATCTTAGCTTCTTACTGAGGCTGACCACAGAGTTCCTCCAATCAAAAAATGACATGGTCTTCTTGATTTGTACATTTTAGGATCTTGTTTTAGAAAACAATGCTTTTGTTTTTAATGAATATATTTATCTTGAGAAGGTTGGTGTAGCTATGTGCACTTCCTGTGCAAATAGCTATGCCAGCCTTGTTATGGCTAGTTTTTAGTGAACATGCTTTTTCATCATATTTGAAATATTTCAAAATATTTGTGGATATTTTCCTGTTGTGAGATGGTCCTGTTTATTACATCAATTTATTTTATACCTTGAAAGTACCATGAGTTATCTTAGCTTCACTAAACGTATGGCTTTTGATGCTGTTGATTTTTTAGATGTTCATTTATTTAAAGGTGAAATGGGTATGCTAGAGCTGAGTGTTTATAGGAAGTCTTGTAGAAGGAATACCCTTTTGCATCGTACAAGTATGCACCCTGGATATGTGTTTAATAATATTGTTAGGGGTCAAGCTTTCAGAATGTCGAGGCTGCATACTGATGATAGTTTGTTTTATCAAGCTTTTGATGACTTATGTCATGAATTATTGGATAGATGATATTCTGAGTATGATTTTACTTTAACAAAGGATATGTAGAAGCTAGGAAGAATTCTGCTAAGCCATATTTTTCTAATACCTTACATAATGTACGCCCTAAGAGAAATATATTGAGATAATAGAGTTAGACCTGTACTGACCTATACTAGTGATGTCAACAAGATATGTAGTATTATACATAGGAATTGGCCGATTCTTGTATCAGATAAGAAGATAGGTGAAATTGTTAGTCTGAACCAAAGTTTCGTTTTAAGAATAGTTTGTCTCTTAAGAGGTGACTATGCTATCATCATGGTAAGAATCCCATACAAGTTTCTAATAGGAAGGGTACATATCGATGTTGTGACTGCACTGCTTGTTTATTTATTTCTGATTGTAAAGTATTTGCTCATCCAGTAAATGATTTTATATTTACTCCAAAGATTTATGTTGATTGTTTTACATGCAACCTTGTTTATTTGGCTTCATGTAATAAATGCTTCTATGTGGGGAAGACCTGTAGGTCTTTGATGGAACATCTTTTGGAACATATTGGATATATAAGAAAGAAAGATGTTGCTAGTGCCTGTGGCTGATTTTAAAGATCATAGTTTTAGTTTTTTATTATTGCAAAATTTAACTAACAGTATTAGACGAGGTGATTTACCTAATAAGGTTGAAAAGGCTGAGAGTAAATGGTTTACTACTGTATAGGCACACAAGTTTCCTAGCCTGAATGGTAGAATATCTTTAAAACCTCTATTGAAAGATCTTAAATTATTACATTAATTGTGTAATTGTTTGAATGTGAATGAGTTGTATTATTTAATGGCTCTACATTTTAGTGTATTTTGTCTGATGAAGTGCTTGATTTTTGAGCATGAAAGCACTTACGTTATAATAAATTGTCTTAATATATTTCATTGTTATTGTTTCAGCCATGCTTGTTCTTTGTTATATACTTTTTTAGTTCGACTTAGTTTTACTTTTGATATACCAGACCTTTACTGCCCATTTTCGGCTTTTTACTTGTGTTTGAGTTGGAGTCAACTCTAAGGTTTTTGGAGCAGTCTGTACCCTTCAGACTTTCATTATTGACTTCCTCCAGGGAAATTGCTGTTGGGAGAGAGGGAGGGAGGTAGCAGTCCAGAAGCCTGCCTTTTCTGGGGTCCAGAGTCTACTTTCTCTCCAGAGCGGTCTGCCTTCGAGATAGTGAAGAGAATATTCTCTGCTGCTACAGGACGGATGGATCCAACCCCCTTGGATCCACAGTCTGGTTCCCAAATGTCTCTGCATTTGGAGCCACATCATTCTATGCCATAGGGACAGCCAGGTCAAGACCCACAGACTCCCCCAGCAGGGCTTTATGATCTGTTCTGACACTTCACCTGATTATCCCACCAAGGAAGTCCCTAGGAAGAGAAAGTGCAAGAGAAGGCACCTGGACTCTCTGCAAGAGTCAGTCACTGAGGATACTGATCTCAATGAGGGAGAAGGGTCCCCACAATCACTTTTCATTTGGAGATGTTTTTGAGATCCTTAAGGAGAGAGGTGGTTGGTCTTCCAGCACACCTTCAATAGAGGAATCAGTATTTCTGGAGGCCTTTGGAGTTGACCTATCTTCTCCTGGGTTAATCTGCCCACCGACAAGCTCACTGATTTGATCTCTAGGCAGGTTAGGAAGGAATCTAACTCAGTTGAGCCAATCCCTAAGAAGCCAGATCGGATTCTGGCTCCACCAGTTGGGACGGAATTCTGAGGTAAATGGGTGCCTGTGGATGCTATGGTTGTGGTGGTGGCCACCAAGAAACTTGCTGAGCAAAGTTCTTCTATCTATCCCCCTAACATGGAGTCTAGGGCAGTGCATAAATTTGAGAAGTGTGTATATGCCTCCGTGACCTTTGCCCTTAGGTCGCTGAACTGTTTGGAACAGTCTTACAAGACTGTAAAGGGATTTGATCAAAGAACTTTCAAAATCCCTTTCAAGGACCATTACTGCTTAGGCTCAATCTTCTGTTGACCTTCAGTTGGCTACTCTCCAATTCATTTAAAATTTGTCCATGACTCATCTCACATGCAGCCAAATGTGCCTCAAGGGCAGCAGGTTCAGACATATCTATTAGGGGACATACCCTGATGTTCTCATGTGATTCTGCAGAGCCTTTCAAGTCCTCATTTGTCAATGCACACTTTGACGGCAGTTCATTGTTCAGACCAAAAGCGAAGGACACACTCTTCAGGTGTGAAAAGGATGAGAAGATCCTCTCTGCAGTGAGCATACATTTTACAACCCCCTCAGATATCCTTTTCTAGGAATCAATGAGGTGGTCAGAAAATCTGGTTCAGAAAGTTCCAGGGTCCTTTCCAGGACACACGTGGAGATAGTTCCTATAGGGGCAGAGGAGGGGACTCTAATGGACGACAATACCTAAATGGCAGAGGAGGCCCACAAAACCAGGGGTCCAGAGATTCTTTCTGTGATAGGTCCTATCAGTGCTCCTGAAAGGAGGCCTGATTGTCCCCCTCAGGGAATAGAGAGTTGACTATCTCTACACCATAGAGCCTGGCTAGATATAACAAAAGATACTTGTGTGCAGGGGATTATTTCCAGAAGTTATATAATTCTGATGTCCTTCAAGAATGCAACTGCAGTCCTGACATAAGGGTTGTCCTGCCTCAGGCAGCCCTTCGGTCGGCCGGATTCCAAAGTCTGGGTCCGGCGTCGGCTGATGTCTCCTCTTCCCCAATGTCAGAGCGGCTGGGGTATAAAAGCATCAGCCAATGCCATCTTCTTCAGTCTTTCTTGCCGCGCGGTGCCCGAAGCAGAAGCAGTTCGCAAGTGCCGGTCGGTCAGCTCCTGTGTTTTCAGTCACCGAAGTCATCAAAAAGGTAAGTACCCCGTTGGGGAACATTTTTCTTGCCTCAGCCGATGTCAGAAAAAATTGAAAAGGTTAATAATTGTTTGTCTTGTGGTAAACAAATACCTCATAAGGACTTCCATTCTTACTGCCTTCCCTGCCTGGGCCCTGACCACGACGTCTCGGCCTGTGCTTGCTTTAATAAGCGCACACTCAGGCGCCGGGCAGAATTTGCCGAAGACTTTTTTGGCGAAAATTATGCTTATATCATGCCGTCGGAACAACCGACAGCACATATTTCCAAAAAACGCAAGGACCGGGACTGACATCCTCGGCCCGCGTCGTTCCACCGATACCATGCCTAAGCCTTCCGCGAGTGCATCGGTCTCTTAGGAGGCAGTAATTCTACCGCTCCAGGCCGACAACACCGCTTTACCGCGTACTTCGGTCCCAGAGGTTTCCCCATGCCGGTTGTTGATTTTCCTCCCGAAACCGAAGCTCAAGATTTACCTGACACCATACCAGTGGATAAAGTTACTCCTGCACGTGGGGCAGCTAGGCCTCCGGTCTCCATGTCCATCAAGGCCTACACACGTGCTAAGGCTGCCAGCCAGGCTAAGGCCCATCCTCCTAAAACTTTTTCCCAGGGTCCCTCTTCTGATAAACAGATCATGACCCTAGCTGCAGATCTAATCTCTCTAATCAGAGGTTCTCAGTTGCATCCAGACAGGGGTTCTCAGCCTCCTGCAGATAAAAGGCCTAGGACTGAGCAGACAGATACCCTCTCTTCGGATGAAGCCTCTAGGGATTCAGAGCACTCAGATACCCAGGAAGAATCCTTCCAGGCCTACGAGGACTCTGATGCTGAGGAATCAATTTCTTCTGCCTCTCCTCCAGAGGATATTTCTTTTGGAGAAGTTCTCCACTCCATGAGAGAACATTTTCAGTGGCAGGGTCAGGAATTTTCTGACTCCAGGAAAAGGCTACGTACCTTCCTTAAGTTACCCCAGCACAGACCATTAGCTATTCCTCCAGTGTTGGATGTCTTGGATGATGTATACTCAGACTCCAGTGCTTCCCCTGATTCTCTCCCTCCTGCTCCTGTCAAGCCAGACAGATATTACAGGGTTCCTGAAACTCATAAGCATCTCTTTAAGGCCCACTCTGTGGATCTAGAAACTATTTCTCAGGGGCCCAAAGGAGTGGCTACTTCCTCGGCCAAAAACCCTTTGCCCGCAGACAGGGAATCAAGGTCCCTGGAGAGATGGGGCTAAAAAGTTTACACCTCTTCCACCTTTGCCATGAGGTCACTTAACTGTCTTTTTCATATGTTTCAGTACCAGGATTACTTAGTGGATGATTTGCAGAAAAAGTTAGCCTCTCCTGAGCCTATAGATAGAAAGGCATTGCAGGATTTGGTTCATAACACTCAGCAGGTTAGCAGTAATTTTCTTCAGTGTGGTTATGATGCATTGGAAGCGTCATGTAGGGCAGCTATGACAGGGGCTGTTATACGTAGACATGCTTGGCTGAAAGAACAGCCACTGCCAGACCATGTTAAAGTAAAGCTCCTAGATGCACCTCTGGAAAAACAGAAGCTTTTTGGTGCTAATGCACAGGATGTGTTGAAGTCTATTGAGGAAAAGGCTAAATCAGTACAGACAGTCAAGGATTTCCTCCAGGTTCAGCCACCCAGATTCAGCAGGAATTGGCCTTCAAAGAATTGGTCCTTTCCAGACACTGACAGGTTTCAAAGGGGAAAAAACAGGCGTGCTCGAGGTAGAGGGTAATACCGAGGCTCCTACAGGGGCCGCCAATGGCAACCACCAAATCAGAGAAGTGGTGCAGGGAGTTCAGCTGCACCACAGGGACAATCACAATGACTTGACTTTCACTCCGCCGACCAAGGCTCAAAGAGAAGCACCTCTAGGCGGAAAATTATCTTTATTCTCAAAGAACTGGCACATTTTAACCAAGGACAAATGGATTCTGGACATAGTAGACAAAGGATACAGGTTCCACTTCCACACCTTACCGACGAGACATGGCATGCCAAATCTGCCACAAAATCAAAGGGCAGAGGCACTCATACAAGTTTCAAAGCTGTTACAAATAAAAGCAATAGAAAAGGTTCCTCCTCAGGAACAAGGCCAGGGATTCTTGTTCCAAGAAAAGAAAAGCAATGGAGACCTATACTGGACTTGTCCGCTCTAAACACTTTTCTCATTGTGCCAAAATTCAAAATGCTGACTTTACAGCAACTCCTTCCCATGCTGGGCAAGGGGTCTTGGCTGGTTACTCTGGACCTCAAGGAGGCATACCTGCATGTCCCAATCAGACACAGTTGCAGAAGATACCTCAGATTTCTTGCAGGGTCAGAGCATTATCAATTCTCAGCATTGCCGTTTGGCTTATCTACTGCGCCCAGAGTATTCACGAAATGCCTGGCATCAGTAGTTGCACATTGCAGGCTCCAGGGGATTCAAATATACCCTTACCTGGACGACTGCCTTATACAAGCAGACAGCAAAGAAACCTTGATAAGAAACTTGGACTATGTCATTCAATTACTACAGGCTTTGGGATACACAGTCAACATTCAAAAATCAAGACTACTGACATCCCAACAGATTTTTCTAGGAGCCAAATTGGACACACAATCACAAATGGCTTTCCTCACAGAGGAGAAACAAGAACATTTACCAGATTACTTCAAAAGCCTAGCAAAGCTCACCCAGCTGACCGCAAGGAAAATCCTGCAGGCCCTGGGGTTCATGGCATCTTGCATTCTTCTGGTACCTCTGGCAAGACTACACATGAGAAAGTTACAATGGTACCTAAAAAGCTTATGGTCTCAACACAGCCACAATCTAGAAGACGTAATACCACTCATTCCATGCCTGCAAAGGGAATTTTTGTGGTGGGCTCAAGCAAGTCATTTAAACAAAGGCATGTCTTTCACCAAACCTCTAGCAAGTCAAATCATTACAACAGACGCCTCAGATCATGGATGGGGGGCGCACATGGAGGGCAGATGCATTCAAGGGCAATGGACTCCCAGGGAAATGCATCTGCACATAAATCAAAAAGAGATGTTGGCAGTGATACATGCAATCGAGGCCTTCGGTAAATCCCTTCAACAAGGTCATCTGCTAATAAGGACAGACAACACCACTGTCATGTGGTATATAAACAAGCAGGGAGGCACTCACTCTTACCCCTTCTGCAGACTAACAATGACTCTTTGGGAAAAGTCCCTGAATCTGAACATCCACTTGCAATCCCAGTTTGTTCCAGGCAAGGACAATGTTCTGGCGGACAGGCTGAGCAGAAATTTCTTGGATCCGCACGAATGGAGGCTGCATCCACACATTTTCTCACAAATAACAAGTGCATGGGGAAGACCGGACATAGATCTCTTTGCTTCTCACCTCAATCATCACCTGGAGAAGTTCGGTTCAAGGACGCACCATCCTCTAGCCTGGAGAACGGATGCTCTCTCCTTCAGCTGGAATTCCCTAACAGTGTATGCATTCCCTCCTCTACCATTACTGACGAAGGTGTTACTGAAGATCAAAGCAGAACAACCAAAAGGAATTTTGATAGCTCCAGACTGGCCAAGGCAGCACTGGTATCCATTGCTACTGAGCATAACTCACACCAAACCGTGGCCCTTGCCTCAATGGCCTCTGCTTCTAACTCAGCACAATTACAGGACTGCTCATCAAAACCTGCAAACATTGCAGCTGACAGCTTGGAGGGTTCCATGACTTTCACCCATATCTCTCTTTCCAAAAAAGTACAAGAAATCTTGCTGGAAGCGCGCAGACCTTCCACCAGAAAAACCTATTCAGCCAAGTGGAAGAGATTCATCATCTGGAATGCCAACAAGGGTCAGGATGCATCAGTAATGAGCATACCACAGATATTAGACTACTTGGCAGAAATGTTTCATAGTGGCCTCTCATATTCTTCCATAAAAATTCACGCTTCAACAATCTCAGCAAAATACAACTGTGACCCACCTGTGTTTTTGCATCCCTTGCTAAGACAGTTTCTAAGAGGGATAAAGAATATCAAACCTCCCAGAAAACCACCAATACCTGCATGGGACCTCAATTTTATCTTGGAAAAATTAACTCTTCCTCCTCCTGAACCAGCAGCATCTTCAGAAATGCAATTTCTCTCCTGGAAAACGGTTTTCCTGTTGGCAGTTACCTCAGCAAGAAGAGTCTCAGAGATACAGGCCCTCATGGCAGTACCTCCCTTTCTCATTTTTCATCAGGACAGAGTTTCTCTAAGAACCAATCCTTCATTCATGCCAAAAGTGATATCCAGGGTGTCTCTAAATCAAGCAATTCACCTGCCTACTTTCTTTCCCAATCCTCAAAATAAGGGGGAAAAGTTGCTGCACACTTTGGACATACACAGACAATTACGCTACTACTTGGACAGAACAAAGACCACCAGAAAGTCTGATCAACTATTTGTAGCCTATGCTGCTGGAGTGCAAGGAAAGGCAATCTCCAAACAAACAATTTCAAAATGGATTGGACACTGCATCAGATTCTGTTACTCTTTCCATGGAAAAGGTGTGCCAGCCAATATTAGGCCACACTCCACCAGAGCTATAGCCACATCCACAGCCTTTCTAAGAGGAGTGGCTACAAAGGACATTCTAGAGGCTGCTACATGGAGCTCTGTGCATACATTTACCAAACACTACAACCTGCCTTTATACTCCAGATCACGAGCAGGCTGCAGGGCATTTTAGTTACACCATCCCTTTCTTAGATCCTACCACCCCCAGCTTGGCTATGGTATTCAACCCATATGTCAGGACTGCAGTTGCATTCTTGAAGGACATAGTACAGTTTTGTACCTACCATAAATGTAGATGTCCGATAGATATGCAACTGCAGTCAGGTTTTCCCTCCCTCCTACCCCTCTGTAATTCTCTTTTTTGGGTCCACTCCCCCTTTTTCAAATTAGCTGGGGATATCTGTTATGGTGTATCTGTTTATTACTGTTGTGCATGTCTGGAATTTTTATCCATTCTCTAAATTTAGCCTTCCTTGGAGGGCACCTGGCATCTGGGGCAAGAAACACTGAAGAAGATGGTGTCGGTTGATGCTTTTATACCCCAGCCGCTCTGACATTGGGGAAGAGGCGACATCAGCCGACGCCGGACCCAGACTTTGGAATCCGGCCGACCGAAGGGCTGCCTGAGGCAGGACAACCCATATGTCAGGACTGCAGTTGCATATCTATCGGACATCTACATTTATGGTAGGTACAAAACTGTACTTTTTCCCTTCCACCTCCAACTGTATGCAGAATTCTCGATGTTCCACCCAGTCAGAGGAAAACAGCAGCAATAGAAATACAAAAGCTGCTAGAAAAAAAAAAAAAGAGTCATCCAAGTGTCCCCACAAGACCAGATAGAATCTGGAACTTACTCAAGATTCTTTTTAGTGCCAAAACAAACAGGGGACTGGAGACCAATTTTGGATTGCAGCATTTTGAACAAGTCAGTTCAACATACAAAGTTGTGGATGGTCATGGTTCAGTCCATTCTACCGTTCTTGGGCAAAGATGACTGGATGTGCTCGATAGACCTTCAAGATGTGTACTATCACATAAAACTGAACAGATGATCCAGAACGTATTCATGCTTCTGACTGGGAGACAGTCACTGTCAGTTCAGAGCACTGCCCTTTGGCCTCACCCATGGCCCCTAGGGTGTTCAGTAAATGCATGACAGTGGTAGCAGTTCACTTGAGACTTCAGTGATTATGAGTGTTTCCATATCTAGATGACTGGATCATTACTGCCCCAACCAGGCATCTACTAGTACAAGCAAGCGATAAAGTACTCCACACTTATTCCCTTTTGGGAATAACCATAAATTAAAACAAGTTTCAGTTACAACTGACTCAGACCTTGGAATTCATAGGAGCAGTGTTCAACATGATATCACTGAGAGATGTTCTTCGTGTTTCACTGTTGCAGTCATCACACTTGGGTTATCCTGCCAGAGGTAGCCCTCAGTCTGCCCGAATACCAGAGGCTTAGTATTTCTGCGTCGGTTGCTGTCGCTCCAGAACTGACGTCAGGTCATCAGTGGTATAAAAACAGGCAGCCGACGCCATTACATCTGTCTTACTTGATGAGGAGCCCAAAGCAGAAGCAGATGTTCTTCGTCTCACATTGCTGCAGTCATAACCTGTGGGTAGTCCGCTGTCCTCGGTCGGCCCGAATACCAAAGAGTTAGGCTGGTGTTGGTCATGGTCGCCCGGAGCTGACGTCAGTACGTAGTAGTACTTAAGCGCATGACCGATGCCATATCCCCAGTCTTTCTTGCCGCGTGGTCCGAAGCAGAAGCAGCGTTTGCAAGTGCCGTTCAACGTTCTGAAATTTTCTATTTTCGAGTTTCAGACCGAAGACCAAGTTGGGCTAAGTACCCCGTTGGGGAAAATTTTTGTCTTTTCTTGCCTCAGTTAATCCGGATGTCAGAAAAAGTTAATAATTGTATTTCTTGTGGACCTCATAGGGACTATCATTCTCTCTGTATTCCTTGCTTGGGGCCTGAGCACGACGTAGTCGGGTGTCGCTTTTGCGCTAGATTTAATAAGCGCACCATTAAACGTAGATTAGACTGTGCTAGGCTTGTTTTCGGTAAGCGGTGTAACTACAACATGCCGTCGGATCCTCCGACGCCCGCTACCGCTAAAAAGCGAAAAGATAAATCTTTAAGGTCTAAACCGGATGAGTCGTCCATTGCGGACGCCGGTTCTATGGAATCTACGGTTGAATCTGTGGATCCAGCCGAGGTCTCGGCTGAATCACAGGGGGAACCTTTACTTTTGCAGGAGTTGGCCCCTCAGGAGTTAGGCCAGGCCGAGGGTGCTTCTCAAGTATCTGTAGTTCCATCTTTACAAAAGGTTATTAGGCCTTCTACCTCAGTGACTAAAGGCCCTGCTAAGGCTAAACCTAGTCTTACTGGTATGGGCCATAGCTCTAGTTCTTCAGGTTCTGTCCCTAAAAAACATATGTTGAAAATGGCAGAGGATTTGATTACTTTGATCAGGGGTTCTATGCCTCCTCCACAGAAGAGGCCTAGGGTGGAGACAGATTTAGAGGGAATGGAGCATTCTTCAGATTACTCTGAGTCCTCAGCTGAGGATATTCAGGAATTTCCTCCCTATTCAGATTCGGATGCAGAGGATTCCTGTCCTTCTGCTTCACCTCCAGAGGATTTTTCCTTTTCTGAAACTTTGCATTCCATGAGGGAGCATTTCAAGTGGGAAGGTCAGGATTTTTCAGACTCTCGAAAAAGGCTTAGGGAATTTTTGTTTTTGCCACAACATAGGCCTTTGGCTATTCCCCCTGTTTTAGATGTTGTTCAGGATGTTTTTTTCTGAAGCTTCACTTAATCCTGATTCTTTACCCCCTGCCCCTGTCAAGCCTGATGGGTATTACAGAGTTCCGGAGGCACACAAATATTTGTATAAGAGTCCTAGAGCTGACCCGGAAACTATTATTCAAGGGCCGAAGGGTGTCAGGGCTTCTGTGGTTAAGAATCCAGTTCCCTTGGATAAAGATTCTAGAGCGTTGGATAGGTGGGGGAAAAAAGTGACCACCTCTTCTACGTTAGCTATGAGGACTTTAAATTGCCAATTTCATATGCTGAAGTATCAGAACTTTCTGTTAGGTCAATTGAAATCTAAGGTAGATGCTTTATCTGAGGGTATAGAGTGTAAGGAATTGCAGGACTTGGTTCATACTTCAGATCAAGTTGGTAAACATTCCTTGCAGTGTGGCTTCGATGCTCTTCAGGCTTCATCCAGGGTGGCTGCTACTGGTTCAGTTATTCGTAGACATGCCTGGCTTAAGGATCAAAATTTGTCAGAGCATGTTGAAGCTTGGATTTTGGATGCTCCTCTTCAATCTGAAGTTCTTTTTGGTTCCCCTGTGGAGTCAGTTTTGAAAAAGATGGAAGATAAAGCTAAGTCTATGCAGACGGTTAAGGATTTTTTGCAAGTGCAGCCCCCTAAGTTTAGCAGGAATTGGCCTGCAAGAGGATGGTCCTACCCTTCTTCGGATTATCAGTCTAAGGGCAGGTCTAGACGTGGTAGGGGCAGGGCTCACACTCAGGGTTCTTTCAGACCTAGGACTTGGAGTTCTCCTGCACAATCTTCTGGTGAGGGCAGGGGTCAGCCTTTTTGTAAACAGACCCAATGACCTGTACCTTCAGCTGCCAGATCCTTCTTTTCTGGCAGCTCCTCTAGGAGGAAAGTTGGCACTTTTCAAACAAAATTGGCATTTGGTCACCCAGGACAAATGGGTGTTGGAAATAATAAATCAGGGCTACAAGTTTTATTTTCACACTTTCCCTCCTTTCAAAGGCATGCCAGATGTACCTCCTCAGCAAAGGCTGGAGGCTCAGGAACAAATTTCTTTGCTTTTACAGATGGGAGCAATCCAGGTGGTACCTCCGTCAGAAGTAGGCCTAGGGTTTTATTCCCGTCTATTCCTAGTGCCAAAGAAAGGAAACACTTGGAGGCCAATTCTGGATTTGTCCATTCTCAATACATACCTAGACATTCCAAAGTTCAAGATGTTAACATTACAGCAACTTCTGCCTATGCTAGGCAAAGATCACTGGATGGTAACTCTGGATCTCAAAGAGGCCTATCTTCACATTCCTATCAGGCCCAGCTGCAGGAGATTCCTGCGATTTCGGCTGGTACTTCTCATTATCAGTTCTCTGCATTGCCCTTTGGTTTATCTACTGCCAGGGTGTTCACAAAGGTTCTGGCTCCTGTAATAGCTTTCTTCAGACTGAGGGGAATACAAATTTATCCTTATCTGGACGATTGCCTGATTCTTGCTCAAGACAAAGACAAGTTACTTCAACATCTACAGTATGTAATGGCAGTTTTAAGGTGCCTAGGGTATTCTGTGAACGAAATAAAATCCAGTCTAGTACCCTCTTAGGACATGTGCTTTCTGGGTGTGAGACTGAATACAGCCTCTCAGATGGCTTTTCTGACCCCGGACAAACAAAGAACTCTTCACCTGTACTTCCAGCAATTATCAGTACTGTCCAGGCTGACTGCAAGGACAGTCCTTCAAGCCTTGGGGTTCATGGCATCTTGCATTCTAGTACTTCCCAATGCCAAACTGCATATGAGGAAGCTACAATGGTATCTCAAAAGTGTATGGACTCAACACTGCCACGATTTGGACACTGTCATTCAGATAATGCCTTGCATCCAGAAGGAATTCTTGTGGTGGGCACAGGAATGTCACCTAAACAAGGGATTCTCTGTGACCCGAACAGAGGCGAGTCAGATCATAACGACGGATGCCTCAGACCTGGCTTGGGGAGCACACTTCAATGGGAAATGGATTCAAGACACGTGGCCTCCCAGACTACAGCATTTGCATATCAACATGAAGGAGATGTTAGCAGTCCAGTTTGCCCTGATGGCTTTCAAGGGCCTACTTCAACCAGGACAGGTGTTGATTCGAACAGACAACACTACAGTCATGTGGTACATCAACAAGCAGGGGGGAACCCATTCTTACCCTCTCTGCAGACAAGCAATGATATTGTGGGAGACCGCTCTGAGTTTGCACATCACTCTTCAAGCACGGTTTCTGCCAGGAGCACAGAACTCCCTAGCAGATGTACTGAGCAGACAAATTGTGGACCCCCACGAGTGGAAATTGGATCCTCAGGTATTCCAACAGTTGACAATGGCTTGGGGAACTCCAGACATAGATCTGCTCGCTTCTCCTCTAAATTTCCAACTACCAAAATTTTGCACAAAGCTGTTTCACCCAAAAGCTTGGAAAGTGGATGCTCTATCTTTCAGTTGGAACAACCTTCACGTCTATGCTTTTCCTCCTCTGCCTCTCCTTCCCAAGGTACTCTTGAAAGTCAGGCGGGACAAGCCTTGCATGATTCTAATAGCACCAGATTGGCCACGTCAGCACTGGTATCCTCTGCTGAGGAGTTTAATTCAGGAGCCTCCTTGGCCTTTGCCACAGCTTCCTCACTTGTTGTCCCAGTCAGGCAGTCATTTGCTGAATGTCAGGGTGCAGTCCCTGCATCTAACGGCCTGGCGTATTCTGTTTTAGAGCCTGTGGGATCTCAACTTCCTCAACAGGTTTTAGATGTCATTTTGGAAGCCAGGCGGCCCAGCACTAGAAAAGTTTATGCTGATAAATGGAGGAGATTTTTTCTCTGGAGCGCAACAAAGGGCTTTGATGTCTCGGTGCCTAATTTGAGTTTTACACTACAGTACCTTACTGAATTACTGGACAAGGGTTTGTCATTTTCCTCTGTGAAGGTTCATGCTGCAGCCATTTCTGCTCACTATGATTGTGACCCTCCTTTATTTTCTCACCCTTTGTTTAAGCAATTTCTTAGAGGGGCAAAAAATATAAGACCCCCACGTAGAGCTCCTACTCCTTCCTGGGATCTCAGTTTTGTGTTGGAGAAGCTTACTTTGCCTCCTTTTGAACCTGCAGCTACGTCTGAATTGAAGTTTTTGTCTTGGAAGACTGCTTTTTTGTTGGCCATTACTTCTGCTAGGAGGGTATCTGAATTGCAGGCTCTCATGGCAGTTGAACCCTTTCTGATATTCCATAAGGATAGAGTTTCTTTGCGTACTAACCCTACTTTTATGCCAAAAGTGATTTCTAATGTGGCCTTGAACCAGTCTATCCATTTGCCTACTTTTTATGCTGATCCCCAAAATAAGGGGGAAAAAGTCTTGCATTCTTTGGATATCCACAAGCAGTTACGTTACTATTTGAACAGAACTAAGGAGTTCAGACAGACTCAACAGTTATTTGTTTCTTTTGCTTTGAGTTCACAAGGGAAAGCAGTTTCAAAGCAGACTATTTCAAAGTGGATTGGTCATTGTATTGCTTTTTGTTATTCTCATCATGGGAAGAATGTTCCTGCTGGGATCAGACCTCATTCCACTAGGGCTACTGCCACATCTACTGCTTTTTTGAGGGGTGTAGCTACTAAGGATATTTTGGAAGCAGCTACTTGGAGTTCTGTTCACACTTTTACTAAGCATTACCATCTCCCTCTTTTTTCTAAGTCCAGGGCTGGGTTTGCCACTGCAGTCTTACAGGGCATGTTAGCAGCCCCTAATGCTTTTTAGTTTGCCAGCCTCCCTTTTCCTTTGCTTTGGGATTCTACCCACAGGTTATGACTGCAGCAATGTGAGATGAAGAACATAGTACAGTTTTGTACCTACCATAAATGTAGATGTTCGAGGATCCACATTGCTGCAGTCCTATTTTCCCTCCCTCCTTCCCCTCTTTTGTTTGGGGTTGTTGTTGTTGTTGTTCCTTTGGGATAATTGTTATGTTCTCCCTGGTGGTTGTTGGACATTTTCTTTTTTGGCTTTGACCTTTCCTTTTTAAGGCCTTCTGACATCTGGGGCAAGAAAGACTGAGGATATGGCGTTGGTCATGCGCTTAAGTACTACTACGTACATATCGTCAGCTCCGGGCGACCATGACCGACGCCAGCCTAACTCTTTGGTATTCGGGCCGACCGAGGACAGCGGACTACCCACAGGTTATGACTGCAGCAATGTGGATCCTCGAACATCTACATTTATGGTAGGTACAAAACTGTACTTTCGCATGAATGCCAGTCAGCCGCTACCTGAGTTTTCGTTTCCGAAATTTAAGTTTTAGTCTTTTAAAGCTAAGTACCCCATTGGGGATCCTTTTTTAGTGCTCTAACCGATGTCAGAAAAAGTTAACAATTGGCTCGCCTGTGGAAAGCAAATACTACACCAAGATTTCCATTCTTACTGCGTCACCTGTTTAGGCCCAGACCAGGACATCCCTCGCTGTCAGTTTTGTGCTTTGTTCAACACCAGAACTATACACCATTGGTTCCTTATCACAGCTAAATACTTTTGCTGTCAATCTCTGTATTCCGAAATGGCTTCAGTAAGCCATCCGACTACCGATCTTCCGAAAAAACATAAGGATAAAGACAGAGACAGACTGCACAGGTCCAAAACTGCCGATGATGCTTTCGTTAAGCTAGTCGACAGTTTGCCAGTACTCAGTGAGATGCTTTCGCAGCCCCTGATGCCCGCTTGTATGGATTCACAGGCCGCTATGCAGTGTGACTCTTCTTAGACTACAAAACCTGTGGATGTCTCTACCTTGGATGGGTCCGGAGCCACTGTGCAGGCACCGGCTTCTGAGGAAGTTCTTCGTACTACCGATTTTCGACACAAACCAACAACTTCTTTCGTGTTTTCAGTTAATTCTCAAACTACCAAGTTTCTAAGATCCAGAGTACGAACTACACCTAAAAAAATGACAACCCAACCTCAAGCACATGCTTCCATGCCTCAATCTCAGATGCTTAAAATGGCGGAAGACCTTATCATGATGATTAGGGGGAGCCAGCCTACCCCTGCAAAAATGAAAAGAGACTTGTCCCCAGCAGCTTTATCTGACCAAGAGTCTGATGACTCTTGAGGTTTCTGATTATGACAACATGCCCTTATCTGCTTATGAGAATTCAGATGCAGAGGAATCCATTCCTTCTGCCTCTCCTCCAGATGATTTTTCTTTTGGTGAAACCCTACATACCTTCTTAGAGCATTTCATTGGGAATGCCAGAATTATCCTCAGTCCAAAAAGAGACTTAGGGAATTTATAATTTACAGCACAGACCCGTAGCTATTCCTCCTGTTCTGGATGTTGTGGATGTTGTTTTTATGGAATCCAGTCTAACTCCTGATACTCTACCTCCTGCTCACAGGAAACCTGACAGGTACTATAGAGTCCCTGACTCTCACAAATTTCTTTTCAAAAATCCTTCTGCTGACTGAGAGGTCATCTCCCAAGGACCTAAAGGAATAAAAGCAACCACAGCTAAGAATCCCACCCCTTCAGACAGTGATTCCCGAGCTTTAGACAGATGGGGTAAAAAAGTATACACCTCTGCAACTGTTGCCATTAGAGCATTAAATTGTCAGTTCCACATGCTGAAATACCAGCAACATGCTATGGAACTTATTAAACAAAAATTATCTACCTTCTCTGACCATGCAGAAAATTAATTACAGGAGCTTATGCATTTTGCAAGCCAAGTTAGTAAGCATACCCTGCAATATGTGTTTGATGCCCCAGAAGCATCCTGCAGGGCAGCAGTCACAGGTTCTGTACTTAGATGGCATGCTTGGCTTAAGGAACAGACCTTGCCAAACCATGTCAAATCAAAATTATTGGACGCACCACTGAACAAAGACAATCTGTTTGGCACCAGAGCAGAAGAGGTTTTAAAAAAGATGGAAGAAAAAGCTAAGTCTATGCAGACAGTTGAAGACTTTTTGCAAATCCAGCCTTCAAGATTCAGTAGGCATTGCCCCTCAAAACATTGATCCTTTTCAGCCCCCTCAGGGCTGCCTCAGACTAGTCTTAGGGGAAGCAGACCCCCCCAGACAGCAGTCTCAGAGTATGCAGAGATCTAAGCAATGGAGTACCTCCACTTCTAAAACAGGGAGTGCTAAGCCACCCCTTATGGAAAGAATTCACAATGACTTCTCAACTCCATCTCTCACCTCTGCCCATCTGCTTGTGCCCCTAGGAGGAAAACTTGCCTCCCATGCCAAAAACTGGGCCTTCATCACCAACGATTGATGGGTCCTCAGCATAGTGTCGCAAGGGTACACATTTTATTTCTACACACTGCCAACCCCAAAAGGGTTCGCAGATCTTCCTCCAAACCAGTGGGCAGAGGCACAAAACCAAGTTCATTCCCTGCTCTCCATGAGGGCAATTCAGCCTGTTCCTGCAGAACAGATAGGCCAAGGTTTCTATTCCAGACTCTTCCTGGTACACAGAAAAGAGGGCACCTGGCACCCAGTCTTATATCTATCTATTCTAAACACCTTCCTGGTGGTACCAAAATTAAAAATGCTCACCATACAGCAGCTTCTCCTTATGCTGTCCAAAGATGCCTGGTTAGGCACCCTAGACCTAAAAGAGGCCTATCTGCACATCCCAGTCAGAGAGTCTTGCAGGAAATATCTGTTTCAGGGCATGATCTGTGTATTATCAGTTCTCTGCACTTCCCTTTGGCTTATCCACTGCTCCCAGAGTTTCCACAAAATGCCTGGCTCCAGCCATTGCTTTTTACAGACAAAGAAATATTCAAATTTACTCCTACTTGGATAACTGCCTGATTCAGCCAGACAGTCAGGAAAAGCTGTTGCAGCATCTGACATTTGTAAAGCACCTGCTAACCTCACTGGGTTACACTATAAACGAAAAAAAATCCAAACTAGTCCCCAGTCAAAAAAATGTATTCCTGGGGGCAAGCCTGGACACAGCATCCCAGATGGCATTCCTTACTCCAGAAAAACAAGCCTATCTGAAAGGCTACTTCTCTCAACTGGCCACCAGAAACCAGTTATCTGCAAAGAAAATCCTGCAAACTCTAGGGTTTATAGCCTCCTGCATTCTACTAATTCCATATGCCAGATTGCATATGAGGAAACTTCAGTGGTACTTAAAAAGCCTTTGTTGTCAACATTCTCAGGACCTGGAAACTATTATACCTATGATACCTTGTCTAAGGAAAGATCTTCTTTGGTGGGCAGCAGCATGCAACCACAACAAGGGACTTCCCTTTTCAAAACCCCACACCACCCAGACCCTAACCACAGACACATCAGACTATGCCTGGGGTGCACACCTGGACAGCAGGTGCATTCAGGGCCACTGGAGCCCAAATCAAATTCATATGCACATCAACCAAAAAGAGATGCTAGCTGTTCAGCATGCTCTGACAGCTTTCAGATCCCTAGTCTCTCCGGGGCCTCTACTAATCAAAATCAACAACACCACAGTGATGTGGTACATCAACAAGCAGGGGGGAACCCACTCTTACCCACTCTGCAGGCTAGCCATGACCCTTTGGAACACAGCCTCAGCCATGCATATTCAGCTGCAAGCACAATTCCTGCCAGGCAACCAAAACTCTTTGGCAGACAACTTAAGCAGAAATCCCCTAGACCCACACAAGTGGCAATTAAACCACTGCACCTTCAGCCTTGTGACCCAGAAATGGGGTACCCGCCTATTTGCCTCCCTCAACAACCACCAGCTCAGCAAATTCTGCACCAGGGAACCTCAGCAAGGCCTGGAAAGTGGATGCCCTATCCTTCCAGTAGGTAAACCTCAGCTGGTGAATCTGGGAATCTTAAGGCAATGTTACAACTGCCTCATGTGCACAGACAACCCTCTCCTCCTCCCAACAAATTCTAACACATGTGAGAGATGCAACCATATAGCCATACTGGAGGCTAAGCTCTCTCAACTCAGTACTGGCGAAACCAGTCAGGAGGAGAAGGAAACCACACTCACTACAATTCCAGTCTCACATAGACCTACCACGACAGCAAACCAAACACATAAACACACAAAAACATACTCAGAGGCTCTAAATAAAAATCTGCCTAAGCAGCAGAGACCTCCAAAGCAGACACCCAAGCAACCGCTACCCCAAAACAAAACACGTGCAACACATAGCTCACAAAGCCAGTGTGCTGAACAGTCACAGCTCTTAAGGTTAAACAACACACATGATACACTTGTAATAGGTGACTCTATCGTCAGGCACACTGATGTCCCGCTCACCAGGCTGAACAAGGAGAAGGTCACGGTGAGCTGCCTGTCAGGCGCTAGGATCTGCCACATAACACAAGCACTCAGAGATCACTCCAAGGCAAGTACAAATATGACTCAGTCATTGTCCATGCTGGTGTGAATGACCTGAGATGTACCTGCCTGGACTACATGAAAAGAGACATAGAGGAGCTCTCTGAGCATGTAGCCCAGGCCGGTATGACCCTGATTTGAGTAGCATCTTACCCTCACCAAGAATGATGCCACAATATGAAGACAAGTTGATCAATTTCAACAATTGGCTTAAGTATTGGTGTCAGTCAAAGGGGATCCAATGCCTGTCAGCCTGGGATGACATGCTCGATAAGCCATGATGCTTCACTAGGGACGGCTTGCACCTGTCACCCCTGGGCTTTCGGATATTGGCAAAGGCTCTTGCTACCCCCATAGTGCCTGTTTTAGGCAAGGCTCAAAAGACAAACCCACCTCCATAGGTATCACAAGGGATAAGAAACTAAGAGTAATGCTACTCAACACCAGAAGTCTAAACCTCAAGATGCATCACTCAAAACTCTCCTTAGCATGGAGAACATAGATATCTGTGCAGTAACAGAAACCTGGTTCAAGGCTCCAGAGAGCACCCCAGCACTACCAGGTTATACCTCATACCATGCTTTTCGGCCCCAAAACTTGGACCGAACCACAAAAGGAGGGGGAGTATTAATATTTGTCAAAGATACCCACACCTCCAGGTTGGTGGCACAGCACGAAGCATCAGAGACTATCCATGTGCAACTAACAGTGGGTAAAACTGCCTTCCAGTTTATAGCCTGCTACAGACCACCCTCCCAAACCCAGGAACCCCACTCAGCCTTCCTGAGAACACTGGAAAATATGAAGGTCTCTCCAAACACCATTATATTGGGCGACTTCAACTACCCAAACATAGACTGGGAGCATTACTCTAGCTCCAACACCCTAGCCCAAAGGTTCCTACAATTTATAAACTCAAATGCTATGGAACAACTTGTTACCACTCCCACAAGAGGGGAAAACATGCTGGACCTGATCATCACCAACATGGGGACTCTATGCTCCAGACCAGAAGTGTATCCCTCATTGGTAAGATCAGACCAGAAGTGTATCCCTCATTGGTAAGATCAGACCATAAACTAATCTCACTGGATATTCACATCCCAACTCCATCCCCTGACGTGAAAACCACAGTGAAAAACTTCTCTAATGCAAATTTCACACTCCTCAAAACCGAGATGGAATCCTTCAAATCCCCCAGGCCTGTGGAAAATACGGCCCAGACTGTAGAATCCTTTATAAACGCATTCTATGAACACCTTCAGGAATGCATGGATCATGCAATCCCAAATAAAACCAAGTCCCAATCCTCCAAAGGCAGACGTCCTGTCTGGTGGACCCCAGCCATAAACATACTATACAATAGAAGGAGGAAGCTACTACATGACAGAGAAAATCCCAAAAAGGGAAGGCATCTCTGATCAGTATTAGCAAAAAACTACGGGCACTCATAAAATCGTCTAAGGCCAGCTTCGAGAGAAAAATTGCACAGGACACTAAAGATAATCACAAGGCTTTCTTTAGTTATGTTAGGAACCTGGGTGGGAATTCCCAGATATGCTCAGAATTAGTCCAAAATGACAAAAAATACACCGAACCCACAGACATTGCTAACATCCTAGCTGACAGGTTCAGTGCAAACTTCTCCCCCCCCCCCACCAGAAGGGCAAATATCTATCCCAGCAGACTGCTGCCCCCCCCTGACATCTCAGATGCTCAGGTAAGAGCTGCCCTCTCCAAAGCAAAAAACACAGCATCAATGGGACCTGAAGGTGTCCCGGGCTGCGTCCTACATGAACTCCAAGAAGAGCTAATCCCAAACATAAAACTACTGTTCAGTCTCAGCCTTACTACAGGATATGTACCCAAAGAGTGGCGTACAGCAACAGTGGTCCCTCTCCACAAAGGTGGTGCGTCAACGGATCCTGGAAACTTTCGCCCCATAAGCCTGACTAGCTTGGTCTGCAAAGCTATGGAAAGGATCATCATGGACCTCATAAATAAAGATATTGGGGACCTACAGACACTGGATCCTACCCAGTTCGGCTTTAAGGGCAGATCCTGCCTCTTAAACCTGGTTGATTTTTTTGAAACAGTCACCAAGGCCATTGACGAGGATAAGGTGGTCCACACAGCCTACCTGGACCTCGCAGAAGCCTTCGATACAATACCCACTTGGGCATTATAGATAAGCTAACCAGCTTAAATGTAAACCCCTATGTCACTAGATGGGTTGCAAACCGGCTCAAGGACAGAACCCACATGGTTAGAATTGCTGGAGCCATGTCAGACTCCAAACCAGTTACAAGTGGCATCCCACAAGGCTCAGTCCTGGGACCTCTCTTGTTCGGTATATATTTCTCGGAGGTACAGACCAACATGGAAAGACTGTGGCTGACCAAGTTTGCAGATGACTGCAAATTGGGCGCCATAATCGACACTCCAGCCGACACAAGCATCCTCCAAAAGGGCCTCATAGAAACAGACAACTGGTGCCAGAGCCATGGCCTCAAGCTAAACGCCAAAAATTGTATAGTCATCCCCTTTGGCAAAAACAAAGTGCCCACAAATTACCACATAGATGGTAATCCATTAAGTACAGAAGAAGTAATTAGGGACCTGGGGACCCAAGTTGATAGCATTCTCTCATTTGACAATGACGTGGCCAAAATGGTTAGAAAAACATTTTATATAGCCCACCTAATCATGAAGGGATTCACATCTAGATCAGGGGAGGTCATCGTGCCTCTTTACTCATCCCTCATCAGGCCCATAATTGAGTACAATGCCCCTTTTGGGATGTACCTTACCAGACACCTGCAGCAACTGGAAAGACCCCAAAAGTACCTTACCAAGAGGATCAAAGGGCTCAAACAGATGCCATATGCTGCCCGGTTAAAGAAACTCCAGCTCTACTCAGTGGCATACTGCCTGCACAGAGGCGATCTGTGCCTGACATATAAAGCCATGTCCAACCCGGAATTAATGGACATGCTGCACCTCAGAAAATCCAAATCCCTTCGAGCTACGCGCTCGAGAGACTTGAACGTCAGCACTGAAATAAGTAGGACATGCTGGAGGGACAGATTCATAACCCAGAGGCTCCCTTCACTCTGGAATAAAATCCCAGTCCAGGTTAGGCAGAGTCCCTCATTGACTCTCTTCAAGAGGAATCTTGATGAGTGGATGGGAGATCGTAGGTTTACCCCGGGTATCACTTCTGTGTCACTGTTAGACAGAGGCACAGTATACTAACCTTGAAAAAGGGCATAGCAAAATTAATTTAAAATGGGTGGCGAAAGCCAAACACACTCTGGCTAGGCTTATAAATGCCCTAGGGCAGATAGCCTAGTATGAACCGATGAATCTATGCATTTCCCCCTCTACCTCTTCTTACAAGAGTATTACTCAAGATAAGGGAGGAAAGACCAAGGGCAATCGTGATTGCCCCAGACTGGCCACGCCAACACTGGTACCCACTACTGCGCAGTCTGTCACTGTTACCTCCATGGCACCTCCCTCAGATTTCAACTCTCCTGACTCAGCAGGAGGGAGAGGTCTTGCATCCACAATTGCAGACCCTGAACATGGCAGCCTGGCTTACTCCTTGACTTCTCCTCCAGTGGCCAGCCTAATCAAGCAGGTTCTGGATGTTGTACGTGAAGCCAGATGACCCAGCACTAGAAAATACTATGCTGACAAGTGGAAAAGGTATTGTTCCTGATCCGGACTAAAGGAGCTGACCCAACACAGCCCTCCTTACCTCTCATCCTGGATTACCTAGCAGACCTACTACACAGGGGCCTATCCTTCTCTTCCATTAAAATCCATGCTTCTGCCATCTCTGCACATTACAGCACTGAGCCACCTCTCTTTTCACACCCTCTCATCAAGCAGTTCCTTAGAGTTGCTAACAACTTATGTCCACCCAGAAGAGCCCTTACCCCTGCTTGGGACCATAACTTTGTTGGAAAAGCTCACGCTACCCCCCATTTAGCCTGCAGCTTAAGCAGAGTTAAAATTCCTCTCTTGGAAAACAGCCTTGGTTCTGGCTATCACTTCAGCTAGAAGAGTGCCTGAGCTGCAAGCACTTATGGCTGTGAAACCCTTCATCATTTTTCATGCTGACAGGGTCTCCCTCAAGACTAAAGCAACTTTCATGCCTAAAGTGGTGTCCAGTGTGGCTCTCAACCAATCCATTCATTTGTCCACCTTTTTCCCTAAACCTCAAAATAAGGGGGAAAGGATCCTGCACTCTTTAGATGTGCACAGACAGCTCAGATTCTACCAGGATAGGACTATGCCCTTTAGGAAATCTGACCAGTTACTAGTCAGCTTTGCACCTGGGGCAGAGGGCAAGGCCATATCAAAACAAACAATTTCCAAATGGATAGCACACTATATCCATTTCTCTTGCAAACACCATGGGAAACTACCCCCACTGGGGGTCAGAACACATTCCACTAAGGCAACTTCAACCTCTGCATCCTTTCTCAGAGGGGACCCTACCAGGGACATCCTGGAAGCTGCAACATGGAGTTCTGTTCACACCTTCACCAAGCATTACCACCTGCCTATCTTTTCCAAATCCAGGGCAAGCTTTGCAACCACAGTCCTGCAGGGCATACTAGCCAGCCTCAACTCTTCTTGACTGCCTTCACCCGTTCTTCAACTTTGCGAATCAACCCAAGTGTGATGTCTGCAACAGTGAAACACGAAGAACATAGTGCAGTTGTGTACACTTAACATAAATGTAGATGTGCGAGTGTATTCACTGTTGCAGTCCTGGTTTCCCATCCTCTTCTCTCTCTCTCTCTCTCTCTCCCTTCCTCACTCTTTACAGAGCTGTTGGTATTTACTTTATACTGGTGTTGTTATTCCACCATAACCTAGCTCCCTATTTGGGGGCTCCTGACATTTGGGGCAAGAAAAACTGATGTAATGGTGTCGGCTGCCTGTTTTTATACCACTGATGACCTGACGTCAGTCCTGGAGCGACAGCAGCCGACACAGAAATACTAAGTCTCTGGTATTCGGGCCGACTGAGGGCTACCTCTGGCAGGATAACCCAAGTGTGATGACTGCAACAGTAAATACACTCTAACATTATGGTAAGTGTACACAACTGTAATTTTCTCTTCCTCTTTCAAGAGTGGAGACTATCAGATTCCAGATCAGGAAAATAATTTACAGTACCAAAATTTCAGTCCAACTCATGCTTCAAGCTTTGGGGTCAGCGTCAGCTGCCATAATTTTAGTTCCTTTAGCAATATTTTATATGAGGATTTTGCAATAGATGCCTGCAACACAGTGGTAGATTTTTTACCAATGCATGTCAGCACAAATAAGTATCACTCAGATATGCAAGAGACACCTTTGATAGTAGATTTGATCAGATTAGCTTCTACAGAACTGTCCTTTCATTCTCCCTCAACCCAAGGCCGTAGTGACCACAGATGCTTCCAAGATTGTGTGGAGGGGGTCACTTCCTGAGGAAAACAGTCCAAGGCACTTGGCCCTTGAAGAGGCCAACTTGCCTATCAGTGTCCTAGAGATGAGATTGTACCATTACCATTGTATGCCTTCCAGGATACTGTCCCTTTAGGGACAGTTGTGAATCAAACAGACAATATGTCAGTAGTTTGGTACATCAACAAATGAGGAGGAACTAGATCTTACTGTTTGTGTCAAGAAGCACTCATAGTATGGTAGTGGGAAATCTCATCCAACTATTTTCTCATAGCAACACGCATTCTGGAGAAGTCCAATCTGATAGCAGACAAATTGAGCAGGTCAATTCTTCTGCCTCATGAGTGGTCTTTCAACATGAAAGTGACAGAAATGATTTTCCATCATTGGAGCCAGCCTTGCTGCAATCGTTTTGTTTCTCCCCTAAACAAAAAATGCCGCAGCTATTTTGCCCTAATCTCTCCTCTGGGGAATCACCAAAGGATGCTCTTCTCCACAATTGGCTCCAGGTCTGCTTTATGCTCATCCACCGATTTCCCCTAATTCCAAAATTCCTGCAGAAAGCTGCCAGGTTGAAGAGCAAAATCATCTTCATTGCACCCTACTGGCCTTGATAAGTTTGTTTTACCTTCCTATGACCTCATCTTCTTCACCAGCCTTGGATTCTGGATCGAATTCCAGACCTCCTGTCTCATCCAACAGGTCTAGTTCATCCGGATATCACAAAACTCAAGCCTGACAGCATGATTTCTCCAATTCCTTTGATAGCCTGACAACCAATGCTCTCGTTTCTCATCTGTCATATTCTTTTTCTCTCTTCCTCATAAGCCTTCTACAAAAAACTTTACACAAGTAAATGGAAAAGGTTCATTTACTGGGCACAACAAAAGCACACTGGCCCCTTTTCAGCTCCTGTACACAGTATACTGGAATTCTTAGCAACAATTTTTAATGAGGGAGCTAGTTCCTCTACAGTTAAAGTTCAGTTAGCAACAATCTCTAATTTTCATATTGAATTAGAAAATCCATCTGTGGCCTTATCTAAGCCTCATAAAGCATTTTTGAGAGGCACACTCCTCTTGAGACCCCCATGTAGAGATTCCACTCCATCATGGGATTTAGACTTGGTATTGCAGGCCTTGACTCATTTCCTCTTTAAACCAGCAGCAAAATGTGATCTTAAGTTCCTAACCTGGAAAACTATCTTTCTAGTGGCCATTAATTCCAGTAGAAGAGTTTCAGAACTTCAAGCATCGTCTTCTAAACCTCCCTACTTGATTTTTCATAAAGATAGAGTCACTTTACGTACCAGCGTTTATTTCCTTCCTAAGGTGGTGTCAGAATCTAGTATCACTCGGACTATTAATCTGCTTGTTTTCTTTCCTAAATTTACAAACAAAGGTGAATATATGTTGCATTTATTAGATGTTCAAAGATAATTATGTTTTACTTACACAGAACAAAAGAAATTAGAAAGATGGATCAATTATTTGTGTCTTTTGCAGATTCTAAATTGGATAAGCCAGTTGCAAAGGTAACATTAGCTAGATGGCTGATGGATTGCATTTCATTTATCTACAAGTTGGATCTAACCTTACGAAAACCTTTAAGAGCCCATTCAGCTCGGCCCATGGCAACTTCTTATGTGTTTCTATCTAGAGCTTCTATGGATGGCATATGTGTGGCTGTAACTTGGGCTAAACCTCATACCTTTATCACTCATTAATATCCTTCCTTAGAGTCTACCTGAGATTTTTAGGTAGTTGGGGACTCTGTCCCAACATTTGAGGATACAATGGAAATTCACAACATCATAAAAAAAGGTATGTACTTAACATAACATTCCATCTGTGCTGTCCACTTTCATTCTTCTTCAACCCCCCCCCCCATCACAGTAAACTACTGGAACAATAAGATACTATAATGACACCATTGTCCTTAATGTGAGCTCCAGATATAGTTTCTTCCATAGGAGGTATATCTCTATATACATGCATTAATATACATATATATATATATATATATATATATATATATATATATATATATATATATATATATATATAAAATACACACACACACACATAAAATATAAATATGTATATCTTTGCCATTTTACCTAAAGTAGGATGTGCAAACAAGATCTGGGGTTGGTGCATTATGGGTTAGGAAGGAGCTCAAGAGCTTTTTGGTTGGCACGAGTTTTAGTAATGGCCGAGTCAGTTCTGAGGATTGGATCTGAACCCAACAGTTGAGGAAGACTGAAAACAGACAACACAGATGGAAAGTTATGGTTACATTTTTTTTGTGCTTGTACTATGTATAGGAGTCTTAACTGTGTAGCTCTGAAATACCCCTTCAAATAGGGTAATCCCAGTCTGCCTTATTCTGTTGGAAGAATCCACTTATCCCACTTGACTCTTGCCGTCTTCCTTTTCCAGATAAAATCCTTCAGCTCTTTATTGATTGCTATCTATAATTTCTTCTCTGGTTGATAAAAATATGTTTCTGTATAAGATTAAAGGGACTAAATATTTTAACTGCTTGTATCTTACTATCCATATCCATATGACAGAGCTTTCAGTTTCTCAGGTTTTGTATTATCTTTTGTTTAGTCTCTTCCCACATATCCTTAGCTACTATGCCTGAATCATTTTTAATCCATACTCCTAAATACTTCATTTTATCATGTCCCCATAAATATGGGTATTACTGAACCAGCTCATGTGTGGGTATATAATTTACACCTATTGCCTTTGTTTTAGTTTCTTTAATTTTGTATCCCGAAAAGATTTGGAATTGTCTTGAAATGTTCCACAACACTTTAATGTCCTTATCTGATTTTTATCAGGTATAAAATAATATCATCTTCAGAGCCAGCTTTTCTTGACTACCATGCCAGTTATATCCTTGAATTTCTGAGTCCCTTATTTTGTTTGACATTGGTTCTAGATTTAATGCAAATAACAAAGGGGAAAGAAGGCATCCCTGGGTGGTTCCTCTGCTCAAGTAGAAATTATCAGACAGGAACCCACCCACTTTAATTTTCACCTCTGATCCCTCATATGTCCTCCTAATCAGCCTTACAATTTTAATCACAGAATGCAAATGCTTCCATTGCCCTGCTTATAAAGTCTCCGCTTTCTCTGTCAAATGCTTTCTCTGCATAAAGCCCACCAACAACAGTGGTATTTTCATACATTCTGCTTCCATCTGGATCATCACTGTTCTGTAAATGTTGTCGAATGTTTGCCACCCCTTCACAAAGCCACACTGATCCATATCTATCAATTTTTGCATCGATTTTGCCATTCTTTTAACCGTTATAGACAAACATTTTATAATCATGGTTTAGCATTGAAATAGGCCACTATAAAGCTGGATCTAATGGATCTTAATCTTTTTAGCTATTAGAGCTGCCACCGCTTTTTTCCCATAATGTTGTTATTTCTTGTCTTACAATACCGTTAAACAAAACTTTCTCGATCTTTATCACCTTTTTCACTTCTAACTTCCAAACTTCTAAAGGAATACCATCTATTCTGGGGACTTTCCAGTAGATTGGTTATGCATCACCATTTTTATTTCATCTCCTCCTATCCTGTTAGTAATTGAGCCTCATCTACCTCTAACCTTGGCATATTTAATTATTCCATAAACATTTATATTTGTATCTTTTCTTGATTTCCATATTTCTCTGCTTTATACAGATTTTCAAAGAATTTCAGAATTATTTCTAATACTTCTACAGGATCTCTTGTTACCTTCCTTGCTATAGGCTCCCTAAGCTTGGCAATAGCCCTTTCTACTTTCTCTTGGCTTAGTCGTTGTGCTAAAAGTTTTTGTGCTCTAGAGTTATCAAAAAACAGTTGCTTAATAGAAATCTTTCTAAACTCATGCATATTATCGAGGTAATGTATTTTCTGTTTAGCATTCTGCAGTTGCTGCTCTTCTTGTTCTGTGAGATTCCCCCTGTTTTGCAGTACTTTAACATTTGTCATTCCCTCTAAATAATTCATGTTACTTCTTAACCATATCTCCCATTCTTTTATTTTCACCCTGTTTTTAAACTACTTTAATTTTATTCCACTCCCTAGCTATAATTTCAGAAGAGATTTCTATCTTCTATAATAGCACTTGTATAATTTCCATTATCCATTCCATACATTCCTCTCTTCTCAGTAGAAGCACAAGGGAAGTGATGTCACACAGACCTAAAGTGTGTATATATATATATATATATATATATATATATGTGTGTTAAAAGCTCTGTGATATGTTTGGCCTGAGGAAGCCTATAAGGTGAAAGCGCTTGCCAGTCTTTTCTCAATAAAGTGTTCATATTTACAAGACTACATTGTTGTGGTCCTTTCAAAAGTGCATTTTGGACAGCTGTTTCCATTTGTAATGAGGTGAAGACCGAATTTCAACACATAATAGATTGTGTTGTTTAATTGTGGAACAAGTTTCTGCTTGGTGTTTGGTGAGGTGAAGACCGACCTGTTAATTCAAAAAACTTACTGTGATTTAAACAGCCAGCGTGTTTCGTTGACTATTTTACAGCAAACCGTTTGCAGAAGGTGTGCAACTTTAACAACTGCTATCTTAACAGACAGTTATTGTCCAACATAAACTTGCTTTTGGTTATCAATTTGTATGGTTATCTTCAACTATCTGAGGCGTTTATTTCAAATTTGCTTTCCATTAACTGTAAGTAAAGAACTGAAACTGGAATAGTGACTGTTGCTCTGCCAAGGTGCCTTGCCATAAGTTACAATAGTGTCTGCACATTTCTGTTCTATTCCAGTAGGGTACACTGTGGACACATTTTTAAAGCTCAGGACTTTACAACCCTTTTCAACACACACTTCTGTACCAGCTGTTTGATATACACATAACATGCAGTTCTAATACATGTGTAACAAAAGCATATGAATCATGTTGATATTCACAAATGACATAATTATTTACAAAATTCCAAATAGCTGGACTGGCAGTATCTCCATTTCATGACACTGCATATCGAGGCTTTCAGTTAAATGCATATGTTCCTGTGAAATGGAATCTTTGTCTAACTTAGCCCAGTTTTTGTATCTTGGGGAATAATATGTAAATTCACCCTGTACTCCTATTACTGAATTCACATCATCCATGTGAAATATTTTCATAAATCTTTTGAAAAGTCTACTCTCCATTGATATATTTTCCCTTCTGGGCCCCCCAGACATATCTTCATTGTTGCAAATAAAATTCCAACCCCCCCACCTGTAAGTAATGTACTTAGCTGAAAGCTGACTATGTCTCCCCAGAATTGTTTAAGCTCCTTTGAAGCAGTTTTAGGTGGAGTATAAATAGGTGCCAGTGTAATCCTCTTCCCTTGCCAGTAGCCCCTTAGTACTACAAAACTGCCATTATTATATATTTCATCTTCTACTATTACTGTTGGAGCTCCTCCAGCAATTAATATAAGTACTCCTCTTTTCCTTTGTCCCACTGAGTAACCATCCTGAAAACCTTTATGGAATTCACATGTTCAGTTCTTTCCAAGTGTGTCTCCTGTAGCATAGCTACTTGTACTCTACATTTTTATATAGTTCACTGCTCTTTCTTTGTTGTATTTATCTATGAGACCATTGATATTTAAAGACGTTACAGAAAGCATTATTGTCTTAAAAAGTTATTTTCCACCTTTATGTATAACAGCTTTTTTTTTTTTTGTTAAGTGTCTTGTTCCAGCTTTTGTGTTACATGCATACATTGTTTGGCAGATTGATTTTTTTAATAAAGTTGTTTCTTGTTATATCCATTTGAGCCTATGTCACATCTTACAAAACTTTGTTTTATTGAAAGCCCTCAAATAAAAAACAAACATGGCCCAATACCCCCATAAAACATGTTAACTTAATAACAACACACAAAACTTTGTACAGCTTCAAATATTGAAGCTTTACCTTCCTAATAGGAACAAATGTTCCAAACTGACAGACACATGGTACAGCCTGTGCTTCAACTAAGTGCTGTCTGGTTTTGCCTTATCTTTATAGTTCTCCACTCTGAATAAACAATTGGATGCTTTCAAAGGACATTATCTCCTAGCCATTTCTCTATCAGATTGTCTCCTTGAGACATGAAGACCCGATACAGATATGCTACTAAGCATACATTTATTTGCCAGAAAAAAAGCCTTATAATATTCAATATTCTTTTTCATTTACTTGCTTTCTCTTAAAACCTGTTACTAGATCAAGTTAAGGACCTTAATGCAGTCATTCCCCTATGCAAGAATGAGAAAAAGCATACTAATTTATCTTTTTTGTTATGCTCTTTTAACCAGATTGTTATTGTCTATCTCTTTTTTTACATTGCAGTACCTACATTTCTTAAAGCTAAACAAGGAGAAAGAGGTAAGAAAGAAAGAAAAAAATGAAAAAAGCAGGAGTCACCTGTATCTCTGTTGCACTTAAAAATAACTGAGAGAACTTTGCTGTATAACACGGAAAGAAAATCATACACTATAAAATAATACCATTAAGAAAAAAGTTTGTTTTACTTAGTTTACTTTCTCCCTCCTCTTTCCCTCTCCTAAGTATTTTCCGAACATTAATGACATGAAGTAGGGCTTTAGGGTCCCCTACAAGTTCAACAAAGTCCAAAAGAGTCCAATATTTCCGGATTTTCTTGTTCTGTCATGTTTCACAAATTTAATTATTGCTTTGTAATCCCACATTTGTCAGTTTCCAGGTTACTGGTTTTATTCCTGTGTATATCCAACTCCCAAATCCTGTCTCTGGTTCATTTCCAATGTACTCTCATTTTTTTTTTAGTCCATTCTTATGTTGTTTTCCTTTTCTTAAGCATTTCCTTTGAAACCTTGGAAAAGGTTACACTGGCACAGTCCATCTGTGGTCTTTATTGTCAGAAGAACAAGAAGAAGAATCTACAGCTCATTTTATGTTGGACAAACTTCTGTATTTCCTCCTTTGTGTATACTTCGTCAAAAAATTATTTTGTCCCTGCAGGGAAGAATACAGTAGTTTTAATCTCTTGCCTGCTTCTCAACATTCCCTGAATAGTGGAAAAATGTACTCCTCTTCTGCCTGGTGCACAATGAGTAATCATTCTCCACAAACACTCTGCTGTCTCCCACTTTTAGTAATTTGCCTTTCTGTTACAATTTTGTTAGAATCAACTAATTCTGCTGGTAGGGTTGCATCTTTACTATTAAAGGTCTAGGTTACTTTCTCATAGCCAGGTTTGAAACATGCACATTCAGTTAACAACTGCTGTGGAATACCACCGGTATAGTTACTTCTTTGTACTTTCATAAAATTAATATAGTCTGTTCCTTACAGCTTCTCTGTTACAGCAGAAAATCTCAGGATTTCCCTAGGTGCTCTGTCCTCTAATTCTATTATTTTTTGAAACATCTCTTCTTGAGTTGTCTCAAATTCAGTGAACCTTTTCTTCATTTTGACCTCTGATTTTTGCAGTTTTATTACCTATTCTGAATATCCGTTTAAAGCTTCTTCCATTTTATCCAGCCTTTTGTTGTTTGGGTTGATATACTCCATCAGTGTTTTGTTTATTTTAATCAGGTCTCTGTGCAGTTGTCTTATACTTTCCTCTAGGTTACTGAAAGTCACGTATGGACCTTGCATTGCTTTTGGCTGAACAGCTTCAGTACTTTTCCCAGTCATTGTTTTTTTCCTCACCCTTTGTAGCAGATTTTCCTTCCTTTTCTTTTTTTTGCTGGCATCCAGACAGTGCTCTTACTACCCAGTTACTGAAATTTACACAGAAATATAAATCCACTGGCTTTCTCTGCTAAGTTTCTGTTTTCACACTGGGAGAGCTTGTATTAAGCTGTTACTCAATATGCACTCATGTTGGAAGTCATGGAAAACAGGCTGTTGTGTATATTAGAACTCATTCTACCACAGCTACAGCTACTACTAATGCTTTCTTTAGAGGCCTTCCCCACCCAACCAGTTTTGGAGGTGGTTACTTGGTTTTTTTCTCCGCACCTTTACTAAACATTACAATTTACCTGTCAAGAACTAGGGCTGGCTTTGTGTCTGCAGTCCTGCAGGGCATATTAGCCACTGAATAGTTGCTCTCCAACCTCCACTTTTTTTTTTTTTTTTTTTTTACACCTTTGGGGAGTCTTCCCACATTGTTAGTACTGCCTCAATGAAACATTGAAAGTAATGCACTTGTATCTACTTACCATAAATGTACATTTTAAAGTGTCTTCATGTGATAATTGTTCATCAGTGCATTGAGGACGTTTTGACTGCCTTGTGCTCCTGGCCTGGGGGTCTAATCTTTGAGCTCCTTTAGGGACTAGAAAGACCTTTAAGGTGGCTCTGGCTTATGATCATTATACGCAGCCATCCTTATATCAGGTGCAAGAAACCTGCCAACCCAGGAGGAGGATTTAAAATCTCTGGTATTTAAGCTGGGCAGTGTCTGCCTTGGAAGGATAACTCACATTATTAGTACTGCAACAATGAAGATACTTGAACATCTACATTTATGGTAATTAGACTCAACTGTACTTGGTTCATTTGAAGGAGTGTATATTTTTTAAGTTAGGCAGAGATTGAAGGATACATACATGGGTCTGTATTACCAAAATGAAATATCAAAACTACAGATGTTAAAACATCGAGACCATAAGATTGTAATATTACAATGCATGAACGTTTAAAGCATTGCACCACATATTAACGAAATGTATAACATCGAATCCAGTACACCACAGCCGAACTAAATCAGTTTGTGATGCTCTTGCACATCACTGCGTGAATCCACCAATGGCAATAATGTATTACTAACATTCCTGTCCCTTTTTGGTTTCTTGTTAGTTGTCATGTGTTTCCTTAGCAACTGGGAATATGTGTTCTATCGTCTGAGTATTCTAGTGATCACAGCAGTGCTATGTTGGTTTCCTTAACTGGTACTACTTTTGATAATTTAATTATTCTTGAATGTGTGGTTCGATGCTGTAATCGCTGGAATACACTGCCATTAGGACAAACATTCGTGGTTGCTAAGGAAGTGTACACCAACTAACAGGAAGCTAAAAAGGGACGGAAATGTTAGTAGTACATCATTTTCATCGGTGGAGTCACATGGTGATGTGGAGTAGCATCTCTTTGGCTACTGGTTGTACCCATGAGTTACACGTCTGTGTATTCTGCAGCCTTTGGATTCATTGTTATACATTTCATTAATATGTGGTGTGATGTTTTAAATATTCATGCCTGTGACATTTCATTATGGTCTCAATGTTTTAATGTTCGTGGTTTTGGTATTTCGTTTTTGTGGTGGACCTGCCTACATACAAATATTTCAAGCACAGGCAGTAATTTCCTTCTAGCCTGCCAATATACCAAAACAGTTGTTCCCATAATAAGTGTACAGGCTGTTCTTAAAAAATATCTAAACTAGTGCTTGCTTTAATCTTATTTGTTAGTCTATTTAGTGTATTAGTTACTCTTTCAGAAAACTTATTTGAACACTTGTCATTCCTGTAGAATTTCCTAAATAGGTTGTCTGATGGTTGTCCACTACTTTTTGATAATCCCAAACATTCCCAAAGGTAGTTGTCTTTAAATGCCCTATATACCGGAGTATGGTCTCCTCTTAAATATCTGTATGAGACACTCTACAAGTTCAGATATTTTAGTTTTTCGTAATAACTTAACTTTTCACATCCATGTATGCCCTTTATATATTTCTGCAGTACTTTTCCCAGTTTATTCACAATTGTTTTCTTATAAGGTTTCCATATTGTTATTCCATACTTAGGTTTGGGTCTGAAGTAAGTAACAAACAGTGACTTCATCGTTTCTGATTCCTAGACTTTATAAATCTTTTATATAACCTGTAGTTTTAGAAGTATCATTAACCCATTGGAGGATATGATTAGAAAAACTCAAAGCTGGATCTACTTATTTACTGAGGTCCTTCAGTGAGTCTACATTTGCAATACATGTATACTGTATTAAGTATTCACATTTCAATGTATGTCTCCAAAATCTCATATGCTTAGTTTTAGATATATTTATCAGTATTTTTGTTTCCTTTGCCCAGATTGTCAGTTTAGTCAAGTTCTCCTGCAGACATGCCTTATGTCTAACACATGTAATCAGTTTACTCATGTTCAAGTCATCTGCATACAGACTGTATAACACCTTAAATTAAAACGGTAGATCTGAAAGATATAATCTAAGTAAGTATGAGCCTAGGATAGAGACCTGTGAGATATCTGACTGTAACCTCGAATTTCACTTTTCTAGTTTCTGTATGATACTTGCCCTGTCCTATCTGTAAGCTGTAAGCCATGCAGTTATCCATCGTATGAAGAGTATATCCATACCTAATTATTCTAATTTACTGATCGGTGTTTTGTGTATTACCTTATCAAATGCTGAAGATAAATGTTTTTAAATTGCATCACAGCACAATTTTCCATTTATAGCTGTTACTGTATTGCTATAGAACATCATGTTACAGGTGGTAATAGATTTGTTTTCAGAATACACGTTTATATATGGTTTCAAGTCTCAACCTTTCCAGTTCTGACAGTAATTTGTCCAATATTGCCTTCTCCATTATTTTTCCTCACCATGAAAGTAAAATTGTGAATTTGTATGACTCTGGGTTTGTCTTGCTTTCCTTTCCCTTAAAGACAACTTTAACGAGTGTATGTCTCCAGTCATGAGGAATCTCTCCATGTTTGTACAACCTAATAAATAACAGATATAAAGTAGTGTAAGTTCATTCCGAAGTGTTCTTAGGTCATTATTACAAACTCAGTCTCCTCCCTGTGCTTTATTTGGATCTAGTTTGTGCAGTTCTTTTTCAATATAATCTAATTTTATTTCATTATTTGAGGTTACCTAGATGTCACTAGGACATTTTATTAGCCCCTTTGTGGAGCCAAACTGCTTTGCCTAAGAGTTTATAAGTATGTCTATAATCTGTTGTGTCTGAGAATAAACTTTAGAATCTACACACAGTTTATCAGTGTGTATGGCTTTACTTCTACCATAGCTTAACTTCCTATAAAAATGGTTTACAGTTAAGTTCAATGTCTTTATATAATTTTTTTTCAAAATTTTCTTGATCTTGTCTCACACTATTTTTAATTTGTCTAGCCAGCGTATTTCAGTTTCCAAAGGTGTGGCTCAGCATCTTTTCCATTTCTTATATTTTTTTGTCTCTCACCTTAATCAAGTATCTTGTTCTTAAGAAAATATATCCTCCTGAGGCTGTGTGCTTAGATTCCTTCTGCTGTTATTCCCCTGAACACATCACTCCATTTAGTTTCACATGAAGACTATTTTGCTTCCATATAATCTATTATTAATCTGTGCTGTTGTTGTTGTTGTGTCTTTCGACTTTTCCCGGTTAGGGGTCGCTACAGCAGAACTCTGGTCCGCTAATGATTGGCAGTTGATTTTTATGTGCTGAGTTGCCAGCCCTAACGCACAATCTTCACCGAAGGTACGCCCATTCATGCATGTCTCCACGCAGAAGACGCTCTAGCTGAGAGTCGAACCGATCAGCGTCTTACTGTGAGGCGACAATGCTACTGCAGCACCACCTATTGGTTTAAATTTCAATTTAGCCGAATTATCTAGCAACAATTTAAACTTTATAACCCCATAAATACTGTACACCAGCAGTGGTAAAACTTGACAGGAACTAGCAGTAATTTCTTTAGGAACACAATGTGTAGTATGTTCCATTCCCTTGTATTTAATCTGTCCAATCTGCACATCATTTGCTTGCACCCAGCATGGCATCAAATCCCTGCTGCTGGCAGAAAATTGAGACTCTCATTGTGGATTGCTACTACCCACAAACACATTGTCCACATCTGGGCCAATTACTTTCTTTCTTGAGACTTTTCTGGTTACCCACTATCCAACAGTGAAGACTGAGAATGAGCAACATCCAAGCCGAGTCCTGCAAGTCATTACCACTTTATGCTATCTCTGTCCCCAAAGCATCTCCAGGATGACCACTGTATCCACCAAAAAGTCCCTTCTTTTACAGCTTCAGGTTTTTCGGAAAAAAAAAAATTTTGATTCTTCCTTATGGTTTGTTCAGAGCAGTGAAATAGTAAAGGTAGAGTAGATGTCCATTGTGTTTCACTGTTGCAGTCATCACATTTAGGTTATCCCTGCCAGGGTAGCCCGGATACCAGAGGCTTAGTATTTCTGCGTCAGTTGCTGTTGCTTCAGGACTGACGTCAGGTCATCAGTAGTATAAAGTAAGGCAGCTGACGCCATTACATCAGTCTTTCTTGCCGAGGAGCCCAAAGCAAAAGCAGTTTGCATGAATGACGGTCAGCCGCTACCTGAGTTTTGTCTTCCGAATTGAAGCTGAAGTCTTCTATAGCTAAGTACCTCATTTGGGAATCCTTTTTTCTTGCACTAATTGATGTCAGAAAAAGTTAACAATTGTCTCGCCTGTGGAAAACAAATATCACACTTAGACTTTCATTCTTACTGCGTCACTTGCTTAGGCCCAGACCACAACATCCCTGCTGTCGCTTCTGTGCATTGTCCAACACCAGAACTATACGTCGTCGGGCCCTTATTGTAACTAGATATTTTCGCTTACAGTCCTCGAATTCTAATATGGCTTCGGTAAGCCATCCGACAGCAAATCTTCCAAAAAATGTAAAGATAAAGACAGAGACTGACCACACAGGTCCTAACCTTCTGACGACCCTTCCGTTAAGTTAGTCGTCAGTTCTCTGCCCACTTCTGTGGATTCGCAGGCCGCTACCAAGACCCTTTCGGAGTCTGGTATGCTGCAAAACTCTTCCTCGATTAAGGATCCTGTAGTTGTCTCTCCCTTGGATGGGTCCGGAGCTGGTGAGCAGGCACCGGCTTCTGAGGAAGTCCTTCACACTACCGATTCTCAACACAAACCGTCTTCTTTCGCGTCTACTGTCCTTTCAAAAACTATTCAGTTTCTTAGGCCCAGGGTACGAACCACATTCAAGAAACTGACGCCCCAGTCTCAGGCACCTGTTTCCTTGCCTCATTCTCAAATGCTTAAAATGGCCGAAGACCTTATCGTGCTGATCAGGGGAAGCCAAGCTACCCCTTCCAAAAGAAAAATAGATCTGTCCCCTGTAGTTTTGTCATTAGTCTGATGACTCTGATACATCTGAATATGAAGACATGCAACCCCTCTCTGCTTATGAGGATTCTGATGCAGAGGATTCCATCCCTTTAGCCTCCCTCTCAGAGGACTTTTCCTTTGAGGAAACCCTCCATACCTTAAGGGAGCATTTCCAATGGGAAAGTCAGGACTACCCTCAGTCTAAAAAGAGACTCGGGGAATTCTTAGATCTTCCACAGCACAGACCCCTGGCCATTCCCCCAGTCCTGGATGTTGTGGAGGATGTTTTCCTGGAATCCAGTTTGACTCCTGACACCCTCCCTCCTGCACCCAGAAAACCAGACAGGTATTACACAGTCCCTGACTCACACAAATGTCTTTTTAAAAATCCTACTGCTGACCCTGAGGTAATTTCTCGAGGGCCTAAAGGAATTAAAGCAACCTCTGCTAAGAATCCCACCCCCTCAGATAGGGATTCCCGAGCACTAGACAGATGGAGTAAAAAAGTATACACTTCTGCTAATCTTGCTATCAGAGCACTAAATTGCCAGTTCCATATGCTAAAATTTCAGCAACATACCCTGGAACTTATCAAACAAAAAAATGTCTTCCTTTCCTGCTTGTGCAGAATCTAAAGAGTTACAAGACTTAATGCATTCTGCAAGTCAAGTAACTAAACAAACCTTGCACTCTGGTTTTGATGCTCTAGAAGCTTCTTGCAGGGAAGAAGTCACCGGTTCTGTCCTTAGAAGACATGCATGGCTTAATGAACAGCCCTTGCCAAACCAGATTAAATCTAAATTGTTGGATGCCCACTTGCACAAAGACAACTTATTTGGCACTAAGGCAGAAGAGGTCTTAAAAAAGATGGAAGAAAAAGCAAAATCTAATCAGACAGTTAAGGATTTCTTACAGATCCAGTCACTCAGGTTCAGCAGGCATTGCCCTCACCAAGCACTGGTCCTTTCCTGCTCCCAGCAGGTCATTTCAGCCCAGACCCCGTGGAAGCAGACCCCCCCAGACAGCAGCCACAGGGAATGCAGAGGTCTAAACAGTGTACTGCCTCCATTTCAAAAACAGGGAGTTCTATGCCATCCCCTTAAAGTAAGGATGCACAATGACTCTCCTCCCCCACCCCTCCCTCTGCCCACCTTCACTTACCCTCGGAGGAAAACTCTCTTTTCACGCAAGCACCTGGATACCATTACCAGCGACCGCTGGGTTCTCAATATAGTGTCCCAGAGATACAAATTTTCTTTCCACACCCTTCCTACTCCAAAAGGGTTCCCAGATCTACCTCCTAACCAGTGGGCAGAGGCGCAAAAGCAAGTCCTTTCCCTGCTCTCTATGAGAGCAATAGAACACGTTCCTGCAGAACAGAAAGGCCAAGGTTTCTACTCCAGACTCTTTCTGCTACCCAGAAAAGAGGGCATCTGGTGCCCCATCCTGGATCTAGCCATTCTAAACACCTTCCTGGTGATACCAAAATTTAAAATGCTCACCATCCAGCAGCTGCTACCCATGCTTGGCTAGCCACCCTAGACCTAAAAGAGGCCTACCTCCACATTCCTATCAGGGAATCATGCAGGAAATATCTCCGTTTCAGGGCAGGATCTCTGCACTTTCAGTTTTCTACACTTCCCTTTGGCTTATCTACTGCTCCCAGAGTTTTCACAAAATGTCTGGCTCCGACCATTGCCTTTTGCAGACAAAGGAATATCCAGATTTACCCATACTTAGAAGACTGCGTAATTCAGACAGCCAGCCAGGAAAAGCTACTCAAGCACTTGGCCTTTGTAAAGTCCCTACTAACCTCCCTAGGGTACACAATCAATGAAAAGAAATCCAAACAGGTACCCACCCAAAGGATTATATTCCTGGGAGCAAGCCTGGATACAGCATCCCAGATGGCATTCCTTACACCAGAAAAGCAAAGTTTCCTGACAGCCTAATTCTCTCAACTAGATACCAGACCCCAGTTATCTGCAAGGAAAATCTTGCAAGCTCTGGGGTTCATGGCATCTTGCATTCTACTCATTCCATATGCCAGACTGCATATGAGGAAACTTCAGTGGTACCTAAAAGGCCTTTGGTGTCAGCACTGTCAATACCTGGAGACTCTCATACCCATGATACCTTGTCTCAGAAAAGGTTTTCTTTGGTGGGCAACAGCATACTCCCACAACAAGGGACTACCTTTCTCACCACCCTTCACCACCCAGACCCTCACCACATATGCATCAGACTATGCCTGGGGTACACACCTGGATGGCTGGTGCATGCAGGGCCAATGGAGCCCACAACAAATCCATCTGCACATCAACTAAAAAGAGATGATAGCTGTCCAGCACGCTTTGACAGCTTTCAAGCCATTTCTCTCCCCAGGGGGGGGTCTCCTGATCAAAACAGACAACACCACTATGATGTGGTATATCACCAAGCAGGGAGGGACTCACTCCTACCCTCTGTGCAGGCTGGCCATGACCATTTGGCACACAGCCTCTGCCATGCAACTCCTCCTGTTAGCACAATTCCTACCAGGTTCTCAAAACACTCTAGCAGACCACTTAAGCAGAAGTCTTCCGGACCCACACAAGTGCCAGCTTGACAAAAAAACTTCACCCTAATAACTCAGAAATGGGGCACCCCGAAGGTCGACCTCTTTGCCTCCCACATCAACCATCAGCTCAGCAAGTTCTGCACCAGGGAGCATCAGTGCATGGCTTGGAAAGTGAATGCCCTGTCCTTCCCTGGGTCAGTCTATTGGTCTGTGTCTTTCCTCCACTACCTCTCATCCCCAGGGTTCTGCTCAAAGTAAAAGAGGAAAAACCAAGGACAATTCTTATTGGTCCAGACTGGCCTCGCCAGCACTGGTACCCACTGCTGCACAACCTGTCCCCACTGCCACCATGGCATCTCACTCAGATTCCAACCCTCCTGACCCAGCAGGAAGGAAAATTCATGCATCCCAATTACAGACCCTCAGTTTGGCAGCTTGGCTTATTTGCCAACCCCCGATCAATATGTCACCCTCAGTAAACAGTTTCTAGATGTTGTACGTGAGGCTAGATGCCCTAGCACTAGAAAGTCTTATGCTGACAAATGGAAGAAGTTCTGCATCTGAATTCAGGCTAAGGGAGCCAATACGGCACAGCCCTCCCTCCCTCCCTCTCATCCTCGATTATTTAGCTGACCTACTACACAGTGGTCTCTCTTTTTCCTCTATTAAAATTCATGCCTCTGCTATCTCTGCTGATTTCCCCACTGAGCAGCACTTTTTCTCACACCCTGTGATCAAACAGTTCCTAAGAGGGGCTAGCAACTTGAGACCACACAGAAGAGCGCCAACTCCAGCTTGGGACCTCAACTTTGTGTTGGAAAAGCTCACCCTGCCACCCTTCGAACCAGCCTCTTAAACAGAGCTAAAATTTCTCTTCTGGAAGACAGCTTTCCTTCTGGCCATCACTTCAGCCAGAAGGGTCTCCGAGCTGCAAGCACTCATGGCTGTGGAACCCTTCATCATCTTCCATGCTGACAGGGTATCCCTCAGGACTAACCCATCCTTCATGCCCAAGGTGTTGTCCAGTGTGGCTGTCAACCAATCCATTCATTTGCCCACCTATTTCCCTAACCAACAGAACAAGGGGGAAAGGATCCTGCACTCTCTAGATGTGCACAGACAGCTCAGATTCTTTCTAGACAGGACTTCAGAAAGTCTGATCAATTGGTGGTTAGCTTTGCTGCAGGGGCAGAGGGCAAAGCCATCTCCAAACAAACCATTTCCAAATGGATAGCATACTGCATCCATTTCTGCTACAAGCAACATGGAAAGCCTCCCCCCAAGAGGATCAGGACTCACTCCACCAGAGCAGCCTCCAACTCTACAGCTTTCCTCAGAGGAGTCCCCACCAGGGACATCCTGAAGGCTACCACCTGGACATCTGTTCACACATTTACCAAACATTACCACCTGCCTATCTTCTCCAAATCCAGGACAGGGTGTGCCTCTGTAGTCTTGTAGGGCATCCTAGCCAGCCCCTAGTTTCCTTGACTGCCTCCACCCATTTCCTCAGCTTTGAGAATCAACCTAAATGTGATGACTGCAACAGTGAAACATGAAGAACATAGTACAGTTGTGTACACTTACCATAAATGTAGATTTTTGAGTGTATTCACTGCTGCAGTCCTGGTTTCCCTTCCTCTGTCCCCCTCTTCTTTCTTCTCTTCTTATAAGGGACATATTGGTATTTACTTTCTATTGGTGGCATTCTTCCACCAGAATCTGACTCCCACTTGGGGACTCCTGACAGGTTAGGGCAAGAAAAACTGATGTAATGGTCTCTGCTGCCTTACTTTATACTACTGATGATGTGACGTCAGTCCTGAAGCAGCAGCAACCAACGCAGAAATACTAAGCCTCTGGTATTCGGGCTGGCCAAGGGCTGCCCTGGCAGGGATTACCCAAATGTGATGATAGTAACAGTGAATACACTCAAACATCTACATTTATGGTAAGTGTACACAACTCTACTTTTTGTAATCTGTTTCAGCACTCTTCTGCTGAGCAAACACAATGGACATCCATAGTTTGAGTTTTCTTCCACCGATGTATATAAAAAAGCCATCTGGAATTGCATATGAATCAGTTACTGTGTTCATCATTCTCACTACTGACTTTGACTTGTTTGGGTTGTATCTTGACTAGAATACAACAACTGGGCAGTTTCACATAGCTCTGTCTCCCTCCTGCACCTACATTCTGACTGTTGTTTGGGTTGCCTCTTGGAAGGAAATCAGCAGTCAGAATGTAGACAACTTCAGTACTTTCTTGCCATCTTAAGAGGGAGCAGCTGTGAAGCTTCACAGCAGTCAGCTTCAAGCAGATAAGTTCCCAAAGGGGAACCCTTCTACACAGAAATTATTGCCCTTTTAAGAAAATAATAATATATCTCTCCTTTAAGAAAACTGGAATGTTTAACAATATTGGAAGTTTCTTGTCAGTGACCTCTATTTTTAGAATAGGGCTTATTTTTGATTACTGAGGCTACTACTGTGGTAAAAATATGCTTCTTTTGAGAACTTTTATTTGTATGTGTATGTTTTAAGGATTAGGAAGTGTTTTACAGGGCAGGAAATGTTTTTAATGTTGAATGACTGTATACACTTAATGACAACTTACCTTAATTTTTTTTGTCAGTGCTCTTCAGAAAAGGGACTTAAGAGTTCTAACATGGATTTTTGTGTACTGGTTGTTTATTTACTTTTGAAAGGGGACTGTGTGGGGAAGTAATTGTTTGTTATCCCTTGGCTCATTCTGCCATCATGCTCCCTAATTCTATGCACGTATCACTGATGCCACCAACCACCTGAAAGGTGATATCCATATCCATCAGCTATCAGCTTTCAAGAGCTGACCTGCATAGGCTTCATATGCTGTCCCAAGAACTGGCTGTTTAAGGAGTTCAGCATAATTTTAATCTCTTTTGCACATCAGACTAATGTTCTCCATAGTACACTAGCATATCATCATTTTCTTTTGGCTGTTGTCGTTAGGGGTCGCCACAGCGGATCATCTATTTCCATTTCTTCCTGTCCTCCGCATCATGCTAAGTCACACCAGTCACCTGCATGTCCTCTCTCACCACATCCGTAAACCATATCTTAGGCCTTCCTCTTTCCCTGTTACATGGTAGCTTCATCCTTAGCATCTTTTTCCCAATATACTCAGCATCCAGCCTCAGCACATGTCCAAACCAACGTAATCTTGCCTCTCTGGCTTTGTTTCCAAACTTTCCAACCTGGGCTGACCCTCTAATATACCTATTCCTAATCCTGTACACCCTTGTCACACCCAGTACAAATCTTAACATCTTTAACTCTGCCACATCCAGCTCAAACTCCTGCCTTTTTGTCAATGCCACTGTCTCCAACCCATATAACATAGCTGGTCTTACTACCCTCTTGTAGATCTTCACTTTCACTCTTACTGGTACTCGTCTGTCACAAATCACTCCTGGCACTCTTCTCCACCCACTCCATCCTGCCAGTACTCTCTTCTTCACCTCTCTTCCACACTCACCATTACTCTGAACTACTGATCCCAAGCATTTAAACTTGTCCACCTTCGCCACCTCTACTCCTTGCATCCTCACCATTCCTCTATCCTCCCTCTCTTTCACACACATATATTCTGTCTTAGTCCTGCTAACTTTCATTCCTCTTCTCTGTAGAGCATATCTCCATCTCTCCAGGGTCTCCTCCACCTGTTCCCTACTCTTACTACAGATCACAATGTCATCTGCAAACATCATAGTCCACGGGGAGTCCTGTCTGATCTCATCTGTCAATCTATTCATCACCATTGCAAATAAGAAAGGGCTCATATCTGATCCTTGATGTAATCCCACCTCCACCTTAAACGCATCCGTCACTCCCACTGTAGACCTCACCACTGTCACACTACCCTCGTACATATCCTGTACCACTCTTACATACTTCTGTAACACTCCTGACTTCCTCATACAATACCACAACTCCTCTCTAGGCACCCTGTCATATGCTTTCTCTAAGTCTACAAAAACACAGTGCAACTCCTTCTGACCTTCTCTGTACTTCTCCATCAACACTCTCAGAGCAAACATCACATCTGTAGTGCTCTTTCCTGGCATGAAACCATACCTGATCACTAATCATAACCTCCCTTCTTAACCTAGCTTCCACTACTCTTTCCCATAACTTCATGCTGTGACTGATCAATTTAATCCCTCTGTAGTTACTACAGCTCTGCACATCACCCTTATTCTTAAAAATCGGTACCAAAACACTTTTTCTCCATTCCTCAGGCATTCTGTCAATTTCCAAGATTTTGTTAAACAATCTGGTTAGAATCTCCACTGCCATTTCACCTAAACACCTCCATGTTTCCACAGGTATGTCATCTGGACCAACAGCCTTTCCATTCTTCATCCTCTTCATAGCTATCCTTACTTCCTCCTTGCTAATCCATTTCACTTCATGATTCACTATCCCCACATCATCCAACCTTCTTTCTCTCTCATTCTCTTCATTCATCAACCCCTCAAAGTACTCTTTCCATCTGCTCAACACACTCCTCACTTGTGAGTATGTTTTTCTCATTATCCTTTATCACCTTTACCTGCTGCATATCTTTCCTAGCTCGGTCCCTCTGTCTAGCCAATCGGTACATGTCCTTTTCTCCCTCCTTAGTGTCCAACCTTTCATGCAGCCACCTCTCTCTTTGCCATGCACCTCATCTCCTTATACTCCTGTCTAATATATATATATATATATATATATATATATATATATATATATATATATATATATCCATCGTCTGTTCATGTTGGTTCTTCTTGGTTTGTTCTTCCCCTGACCTATATTTGGATTCTTTCCACCATTCCTCCTCTACCCCTCTTGAAAATCCTGGTTGGTAGGGTTTACATTTTGGTTAACATTTCCCCCTTGTTGCTGTTGAACTCTCAAACGCTCACTTCGTCTCACTTGGCATATTACTTCTTGCTCATTGTGCTCATTGTCACTCAAGTTAGGTGTGGCTTTCTCCACTCCATAGTTAGCATACACCTGTTGGTTGGACGAGACCCGTGTGTCTCTCAAACTTCTTTTAAACAAAGGCGGGGGATGTGGGAATGCTTTACCATCAGAATAGTCCCGCTGATCCCTTTCGAGTTTTTTATTTTTATTCATTTTTAGTTTATCCACTAGTTGCTTGATACTTTCAAGGATTCTTATGTACTCAAACTTGTATCTGTTAAATTCAGGATTCACCCAAATTTTGTTCTCCAGTTGTATCAAGTCACTGAGTAGCCCTTCATTCTCAATTTTATAGTTAGCTATTGTCATGCTTATTTATTGCAACCCCTTTTGGTTAAAGAATGAAACCAAGTCCAATTGGAACCTAGAATTAGGAACCACCCCCATAGGGTAACACCGTTCTCTCAGCCCTTTAGGGACTTGCTCCCTTCTGGCACATTCCTCAAGATAGGAAACTTCCAACTGGGTCTTAACGATATTTCAATAACTTGGTGTCAAATAATTTCAGATCTGCCACAGTCCCAATACTACCAGCCAGCTCTTCTGTTGTAGGACTTACGTTAGCAAAGTTCAACTGAGTGTCTTTCTGTATCCATTCAGTAAAAACAGGAACTCCAGGAAGCCTCAGTGGCTGCTCACCATACTGCATTCTATTAGAGGATGTTTGTCCATTGCTTTGATTACCATTAACAGGAATATCAGCTTGTTGGATGATGACTGGCGTGACGGGATCTATTTCGTGATTCATAACTACTTGATTATAACCTGGATTCCCACTTGTAGACATATTCGCAGTGAGTGAATTGATCTCTCACTGGTTAGGGCTGCTAAGTTTGTTGTATACTCGTTGGGTCAGTTCATCCACTTTTTGAGATAAATTCTGCACAACCTTCAGTAGGTTGCTAATTGATGTAAGGTAGTTGTTACTCTCACTAGCCATTTGTGAAAGCAATGAAGGGATGCCCAATTCACCTTCTGAAGCCATGCCTTCATAAACGACAAAAATCTCTGTAAATCCACAGCACACTAAGATCAACACCTAAAATAAAGCTTGGCCATGCAAACTGAATACAGGAAAATGTTTATTGTTAGCACTTTCATCCACTAAATTAAAATAAACTTCTTCAGACAATTTCATACATCTCCTCCCCCTCCTTGTATAGACAGCATTACATCACATAACTAATACAATTTATTTTGATCTTAGTGTGTTGTGGATTTACAGAGTTTTTTTACATGGGTAGTGCACACAAGTGCCTTGTAGATGGACAGTGTGCATACCCAGGCAGCTTGCATGAATGAGTCTGCTTGCACAATATGCTGCTGACTTGCGGTTGAATGTTTCCTTGCCCCATGTGGCCGTTACACAGATGTGAAATACAGCAGTTCATGGAGAAAGGCAGAGTCAGACCTTATTAACATAAATAAGGTGCAAATGAGGACTTACTAGCTGAGATTGCGGGGACTTTGCTATCGTGGATATCGTAATGTGCATCAAGGAAAAATGGGCAGCAGACATAATTTGACTGGCTTGAATCACAGCGTGCCAGTGCATAAGCAGCACAGGTGTATGACACAGCCTACAAGAGGTTCACTGAGGTGCACAGGACTATGGTAAGAGATGTTTGCAGTATCACACATAAGTAATTATCTAACTTTTAATTGCTGCCTGTATCTGAATGGTTTGGTTAACAGCAAGGGGTAGGTATACCTGGGTTCCTATTAGAATGACGAAAACGCATTTTGTTGAATGTGTTTTTGTCAGCACATGTAGGGCGAACAGGCAAAACAGCGAAGCGGCTGTTCAGCGAATTCTTTCCCTGGGAAAGAAGTTGCTTGACCGCTTCGTTGCTTTGCCGTGTTCTGAAGTGTAGTGTGATCCCTTGTCCGGTATAGCTCCCGAGCGTGATTGTGCAACAGTTACTAACCTTAGGGTTAGGGTGCGGGTTAAGGTAAGTGCATATGTATGAAAGTGTTTACTGTTTTTTATTTTGCGTTAGATGTATGGTTGAGGTTTGTGTGTATGTATTTTCAGCTGTTTACTTTTGTTTTGGGGGGGTAGAATTAGGGTTAAGGTAAGTGTGTATGTGTTTGGAATTGTTTATGTAAATGTGCGAGAGTTACCGACCTTAGGGTTAGGGTGCGAGTTAAGATAAATGCATATGTTTTAAAATGTTTACTGTTTTTTTTCTTTAGATGTATGGTTGGATTACGTGCGTATGTGTATTTAGTTGTTTACTGTTTTTTTGGGGGAGTATAATTAGGGTTAGGGTATGTGTGTATGTTTTTTTTTGGAGGTTGGAACAGCGATTTCTTTCCCTAGTAAAGAAATCGCTGTTCTATGGTTTCGATATTTTCAGCTTCCACTTAATATGTGTCGATGAAACACCATTCACTGTTTTCAGTGTTCGGTGTTTTAATATAAACCCGGTGTACCTGTGGCATAACAGGCATTTGTAACTATACTCTGCTGCAGCCACGCATCTGTTCATAGACACTCATTGCAGTGAATAGTTGCCCAGTGTGCAGAACATTTGATGCCTACATACTTCCCTGGCATTCCAGGAATATTTAAAGGTGCCAGCCTACATTTTCACTGTGAAAGATACCTCTCTCCATCCACACATACGTTTTTATTTTGTGCTGTCTTGTTCATTAGGTATATGAATGTCATCCAAAGTAAATGGATGGCAGAGGTGGGACAAGTTCACTCCTACAGAGAATGAAGTCTTGCTATTAACACTTAAACAGTGGGTGATACTGCTGTGTAGAGGGAGCACCCACAAGCCACTAAATGACCACGTTTGAAGAGGGTGCACAATGTCAGTGCTCTGGATGGGAAAAACCATACTATACATCAATGTTGGAAGTGTGTGACATGATGCAAAGAGCCTCAAAGTTGGAACACAGTGTAGCAGCAGAACAGATGCCAACTGGTCCAATGTCAAGCTCCACACTCAAAGAAAAAGAATCCTTTTTGGCATCCCTGCGTGCTTATGTTTATGGAACAGATGTAATTTCTGGAGGTATCGACACTGGTTGGGGTGGGTCCAAATATCTTGTATCTCTCACAGAGACCAGCTAGGTACATACCCAGATGGGTCTATGTCAGAAGCTTGAGTTTTCAGAAACTTGAAATTCATATTGTGGAGATGATATGATCAAATTTCCAAAAACTCAGACTTCAAAACCAACAAAAATCTACCTTTTGTTCTACGTTATTGCAGTGGGGCAAGCCCTCCTGTGTCCTCTACACCTCCACACCTCCTTCATATACTATATACCAACGGTGAGATTGCACTACAGTGGGGGAAAAGAGTAAATTCTCAGATCCTCACTATACTGCGATGTCTATTCAAAAGCTTTGAGATTTTGGAAACTTGATCATACGGTCTCGACCATAACAATTTCAAATTTCTGAAAACTCTGGCTTCTTTAGGGACCCACCCAGACAGAAGGAGGGATACTGTCACTGTGTGTGTACCCATGCAGTAATCACCTTCTATGGCCATCATTGGATATACAAACACTACCACAGGTAGATGTTTATGTTTGGCAATGGGACTGCAGCTTTTAGTAGCACACACATTATGAGGCATGGGTGTGTGAACCATCCGTAATCAGGCTTATGTGTTTATTTCCACAGAGAACGCCACCTGTACTGTGACACCTGTTGAGATTATAGCAACATGCTGAGGTCAGACCTCAACCAGAGTCTGATGATGGCCCTAGCATGCACACTGAGTCACAGTCTCTGGGCACATTGACACTATCCATCTTGCTCTTATTTAAGCATACACCAACTACCGAGGATAACAGTGTTACCTTAGCACACATATAAACCCAACAAAGTACAGAGTGTAGCTTACCAGCTAGCCACACACTGGGGACACTGACTTCACCAGTATCATGGCCACCACCCTACAGGGGTGTGTGTGTGTGTGTGTGTGTGTGTGTGTGTGTGTGTGTGTGTGTGTGTGTGTGTGTGAGAGACATTCAGATAACCAGTCAAATCCTTAAGTGCATGCTACTCTTAGCCTAAAGCAGCAGATGTGCACAGCTACAATCTGGATACATTCCACTAGTACATAAGTGAAAATTGAGATGGCTGGTTTACGCATGACCTTTGAGAGAGAGTTGAGGCCAGGCATATTGTTATAATTGGTTGTGTGGAGTGCATGATGGGCAACATTGTTACAATGTCCACCTCCCTGAGAATCTTAGCCAGTGCTGTTGTTGGTGTCTTGCACATCAGTATGGCCTATGTCCACATGCATGTGCGCACACCCATGATGGATGCACAAGATAACTTATCTTAAGGTTCACAGTCCACACCTGCTGCTGTTGAAGTACCTATATCCCCCAAGCAGTGTAAACCCACTTGGAGAGGGGGGATTGGTTTCTTCACACTGATAAACATGGTTGTAATATCTTATTTCGACAAACGAAGAATGTATTTCTTTCCCTTGTACTTATAGTCCCTGACTGTGGGAAATGGGCTTTTTCTTGTCATCCTTTTCTGATTGCCACCCCCATAGTCCTGATCATATCCCTCAACCTCTTACAGCACGAAATCTGGATAAAGTCATAAGTAAAAGTGGGACAAAGGCCCAAAAGTAGGGACGATTTTTAAATATTGCTCTTACAAACTTCAAAAGTTGATAGACTAACAGATTTTGCATTAGCATGAAGTTTCTGATGGGTATGAAGTCTGAAACTCAAATGTCTGGCATTATTTTCTAGCATCAGTCTTTAATGATTTTCCACTAATTTGCCAGAAAACCACAATTTTATGAAAAATGGACCAAAAACATGAGGCAAAAATATGGACATTCTGCGAAACTCTGTACAGCTGAGAGGGTATGTACCTGATCAGATCAATTCAGTAGTGGGCAGGCTCAGCCTGTGTGTTATGATGCTACACAAGTAGTCTTTCAGACTCTCTGAAATGAAAGCTTTCTTTTTTTCACCCTTCGGACAAACCTTGCTTTGACATGTTTATCTCCCCAGTCAACACAAACACAACAGCTATTTCTGTCAATCTCTATCTTATCCTTACAAAGGAATAGACTGCAGCCTGGGAATGGCCTCCTTCTACCATTTCCATTATACCCAAATTCATCCAGAAAGCCAGACAGAGTAAAGTAAATATTCTGCCCATAGCCCCTTTTTGGCCCCCAGCAAGTTTGGATCTTATATATTCAGCATGTTCAAACCAGACAGTTTAGTACTCCAGCCGTGAGCATTTCCAAAATTATTTTCACATAATGCTTTGCTTCCTGACTAGCTCAGATCTTGTTTGTCACCTGTTGGATATGCATTGCTTACCAGATAAGAGCTCCACCTCTTACTGGAAAATTTTATCAGTAGAAAGTACCCTGTTAGCGACCTTTGGCCTATATATGTTAGGTGTTTATCGTATTGATCACTGCTGCAATGGCCTTAGCTGTATGGGCTATATCTTGCCAAGGATATAAAAGCTGACCAGCTTCCAAAGCTGTAAAGTACCTTCCATGCACCCAAACTGTCAGGTAGCTCAAGCTGAGCTGACTAAAAGACAAGTTTGGCAGAAGTAAAGCTCTGAAGGGCTTTGCACCCAAAGAGTACCCTCGTCTGAGACCTTCAAGGATCCATGGTCGGCGTGTGTTTTCCTTTGCTGAGCAAACAAGTTTCCTTTGAAGAAAAAAAACTTTCGTTTTCTTAATTTTTTTTTTTATCTGTTATTGCATTCTTCTTCAGAAAAGTTATTTTAAAGCTAGGAGTGTTGTGTTTTTATGGACTGACTGAAGATTGTAACATACTTTTAAACAGAGCACTCATTTCTTTTGTCAGTTTAAAAGTAATGTAAAGTAGCTGAAAACATTTTTTCTGTGCAGAACTTGTTTAATTTTCTTTTGTGGGGCTGGCGTAGTGCTTTAAACTGCTTTTTGCTCTTTTTCTTTTCTGTCAAAATATCAGCTTTTGTGGACTGGTAGTGTTTACCGGCAATTGCTGCTTTTCTTCCCTGGGAAACAGGCACCAATTTATGGCTTGATCATAAAACAGACTACCAGTCCCATGTCAGGTCTTTCTTCTAGCCACAAAAAGAAAAAGTTAAGCAAACAGCTTTCGCCATCACAGCAGGTTTGGAATTTGCCTCAGCTACAGGTGGGTGACTCTGCTGTGACAATTTGTTGTACCACAGACCACTCATCTTTTATCCTGAATCACTCTGCTGTAGCATCTACAGTCACTATGGAGCAAGGGTTAGCAATGTACTTTGCAGCTGTTGGGATCCCGTCAGTGTGTACTCTTGTCATTCCTGGGAGAGGAAACAGGAAAGGTGACCCCTGATGTATGAGAATGCTGTGCCCATCCCTGGGGAAGCAGCTGCTGCCATTAGTGACACAGCTGGCCTCATTTTTTCTGTCAAAAAGAAACCAAAAACCAAGCATTTATTTACTCCTTCTCAAGTTTCTTTGGATAAGAGTAGTTTACTGTGTCTGACTCTGTGTTTAATTCAGGCTGTTGATCCTTCTTGTAAACTAGTTTCTGGTAAAAGAAAGAGGAAGTGTCTTTCCATGTCACTGTTGCAGTATTCTTAACAGAAGGGATCTCCTGCAAAGGATAGCCCAATGTCCAGCCAGTATTCCAAAGCCTTTAGTATTTACAGGCCTGAACATCACATGTAATGTCCACACACAAGGCGTAGGGCATAAAGGTGATGTATGTACTCCCACATTCAGAATTTCTTTGCTGCCATTGTGAATGCCATCATTGGTCTGAATGCCTTTCTTCTGTGCTGGTCACCAGGCCACTCTTCAGATAAATGCCCCATTGGGGTTTATCCTTATCTGCTTTTTTGTTTAGTGTTGGTTGGTTTTATGTCATCCAGATAGGAAAAATGTGAGTATGGGAGGCCGATTGCCCTTAAAGATCATTACAAGTGTGTCTCTTCTGTTTGGGTGCTTCCCACAATCATATGCTGTGTTCTGTCTGCCAAGCCATTATCCTCAAGACCCTAAGTAGTCATCTCTCCTCCTTATCCATCTACCTTGAAAACCAGCATTTTATGCTGTTGGCTGAAGGTGCTGTGGTGGTGTCTTCCCATCCTGAGGGTCAGCTGTTGGCCAAAGAAAAGGCCAAAGAACTTAGGTCTGGAGGTCTGGTATGGCTGCTGTCCAGCATCCTCCAGACATCGCTGTCAAGGCTAGTAAAAGCTCAGAAGATCATCCAGTCATTGCTTCAGATTCCTCTGCCATGACCCTGTCAGAGGCAGGCATGGATCCGACTTCTCCCTCTTCCTTGGAGGCTTTACAAGTGTCTGCTCCAGATGTTGATGGGGAGCATCAGATAATTATATCTGAAGGACTGAGAGGGATCCCACAGAGCTTAGTGAGGGAGGAGATCCCTACTATAGTTATTGAGTGCCGCCAAAATTCAGAACTTCCCAGGGTGTTTCCTGCATATGTTCCACGAAAAAATAAACAGAAAACCAAGCATATTTCCCCTGCAGTTAAGGATCCACAATGAGAGTGGCAGGATTTTACTCGGGGGTTGTTTAATGCTTTAATGTCTTTAAAGTCTCCTCAAGGGGTGTCTTTGTGTTCCACTTGTCTTAAAAGACCTAGGGAGCTAGATTCCTCTGATGAAGATTAGGATTCGGAAGAAGAGTCTTTAACCTACTCTTCTTAAATCCCTTCCCCCTTGCACTATGGTTCAGAGGAAGAGGATTCGATTAGTACAGATTCCCCTTTATAGGGGCTGTCCATTGGGGACACTATTTTCCATATAATGGAATTCTTTAAGTGGTATTGCTTTCAAGATTCTGATGCAAAAGTGATACTATGATGCTCCACATGGAGTCTCACAAGCCTTCTGCTGTTTGCCCAATTCTGGCTGCCCTCCTGGATACCTATTCAGCAGTTTCTTTATAAATATCCTTCTGCTGAACCTTCTTTTGTGTCTGTTTCTTCTGACAAGCCCTCCAAGCTGTTGCCCTCTACTAAGCTGCTTCCTTCAGACGAGGATAGTAGGGCAATGGAGAGGTTGGGCAAAGAGGTTTGTACTGCTACCACTTTATCTTTTAGGGCCATTGGCTACCAGACTGATATGACCAGGTATGGTTTGGTCCTCATTTCTCAGTTTTTGTAGGTGATTTCCAGTCTTCCTCACTCGGAGGAGGAAGACTTCTGCCCTTTCCTTGTTGGGTTCCACCTCTCAAGTTGCCCGCCAATCTGTTAAATGCATTTATGATGCTGATACTGCCTCCAGGGCTTCTGCATTTGGTTCTGTTATGAGGCATTACTGTTGGCTTCATCTTCAGGCTTTAACTGATGACATAAAAGCCAACTATTTGATGCACATTTGGATAATAAACATCTTATTGCTGCAGCTGCTGAACTTTTTAAGTCTCTCCAGGATAAGGACAAAGCCTTGCAAGAGTTGAAACATATTTTTGTTTCTCCTATTCCAAAGTTTCAGACAAATTACCCCTCCAAATCTCCTTTTGTTTGTAGGCAGTCTCGCATTCTGCCCATAGATAAAAAGGGTTCTAGACATGTGCCTTCTGCTAAGTCTGCTCATACCCCTGCTTCCAAAAAAACTCCTTATCAGGACAAGCAGGGTTTCAGTTGTCAATTTGCTTCCCCTTATCCCTCCATTTTTTCCTGTCCTTTCCAAATTAGTTAAGAATCACAACAGACTCTTGGGATGTCCTTCTATTCACTTGCTGCAGTATTCTTAACCTGAGGGAGGGGGGATCTCCTGCCAGAAGGCAACCCAACGTTGGCCAGTATACAGAAGTCTTTTACTACTCTAGGGTATGAGGTATGTAATGGATAGACTGCAGTTAGATGTAGGCCATAAAAGCAATGTATGCACACACCATCCTCATAACTTTTCTACCATCAGTCAGAATGCATTCCATCCGATTGTAGGTCTGATTATTTCAGTGATTGCAGCTTCAGCCTTTTTCAGATACAGTAAGTGCCCCATTGGGGAAGATTTTCTCTTTACTTCTGTTTTGGTTATGTCATCCAGGAAGGGCAAGTGCCAGTGTGGAAGATAAATTCCACATAAGGATAGCCATCTACAATGTCTCTTTTGCTTAGGCCATGACCATAAGTCCTGTAGCATTTGCCAGTCCTTTGTACCGAAGACCCTTAGAAGCAGGCTGCGTTCTCTTGCTGTCTATTTAGAGAACCGATGGCTTAAGTTTGTTAGCTAAGCATATGGAAAGTACCTCAGGGTCTGACTCTGAGCCGGTGAACCACAAGGCCAAGAAACCTCAGCCTGCAACTTCTGCTGCATTCCACCATCTGATGTATCTCCTAAGGTGTTAGTTAACCCAGAGGCACATCCAACTTCAGGCACAAATTCACAGGCCGAGCCCATTTCTGACATTGACTTTGTCCTCAAGCACGTCTTTGGAAGTAGAAAGATGTCCGATCAGGATGTCATGGGATAACCTAGGCTCGATATTTCGGAGGCCCCTGGGGGTACAGTGAACTCTAGTGAGAGAAGAAATGGAGTCAGATACTTTTGAATGCAGGCCTTTATCTGGTCCTCCAACATTGCCTAAAATTGTTTCTCCTGCTAAGAAATAACAAACCCCTACAGATTGGCAGGCCTTTTCCCAAAGCTTGTTTTAAGCCTTCCTCTCACTCAAGCCACCTTCTTCTTAACCTGCTCCTGCTACCCTTCCTTCTCAGAAAAGGATTAGGGACAATTACTCCTCTGATGATTTTTCCAGTGATGAAGAGGAATCCTTGGATTATTCAGCACAAATTCCCTCTCCTCAAGAATATGTATCCCCTGAAGAAGAGTCAGTTAGTACTGATTCCCCTGTGGAAGAAATTCCATTTGGTGAAACTCTCCTGAAAGTGGCAGAACACTTGGGACACCAAAAAGGATACTATCAACTTTTACAAGTTGATTTCCCTAGCCCCTCTGCTGTTCCACCAGTGCATCCTGCATTTCTAAATGCCTTTCATAATGCTTCCCAAACCCCAGACTCCTAAGCCCACCTCCCAAGAAGCCAGACTGTTTCTACAAGTTCCCTCAGGATTGAAAATAAATTCCTCTTCAGGTGTCCTGCTGCAGACCCAGCAGTCATTTCTGTAGCTGCAGATAAACCATCTAGGATGCTTCCTTCAATCACCCTTCTCCCATCAAAGAGAGCAGAACCCTTGAGCAACTGGGAAAAAAGGCATATGCTTCAGCCACATTGGCTTTCAGCACCATCAATTATCAGACACCAATGACCAATTACTCCTTAGAGCTTTTGTCTCAGGCATCAAGTACCATTGCAGACCTTCCAGATTCTGAAGAAAAACCTTGGCTGTCTCTGTCTTGGGTGCTTCCTCCCAAATGGCAAGACACTCCATTAAATGCAGCTGTGATGCTGCAGAGGCTTGTGCCAGGGCAGCTGCTACTGGTTCAGTTCTCATAAGATTTTCCTGGCTTAGGTTGCAGCCCCTCCAGGATGACTTCAAATCTAAATGAATGGATGTGCCATTAGATAATTCAATCTCATTTGATCTGGCAGCGGCTTCTCTCTTTAAGTTCGTACAGGAAAAAACTAAGTAATTCAAGGAGTTGAAACATATATTGGTCTCTCCTGTGTCCAGGTTTTATAGGAATTTCCCACCTAAACCTGTCTTCATCCACAGCCACACTGAGCATTCCTGCAGTAGGACTTTCAGAGAAGAGAAGAGACAATAGAGGCCTAGAGGTTTATAGTCACCCTCACAACAAAGGCAGTCCTTTCCTGACAGAGCAGGGAGTCTGTGGCTACCCTGCAGAGGTCTCTCTCTTTCCCTTCACCTTTCAAATGCCCACAAGGTCTGTGAAAGCATCACCCAAGACACCTGGGTGCTTTCCATAATTAAAAAAGTATATTTCATGTTTTGGCACTCCACCCCACCCTTCATGGGTATCCCTCAACCCCCTCCCCTCCAGAGCAACTGCCCCACTTCCAAAATCTCCTTTGGAAGCTTTGGCAACAGGGCTCCATTTAAAGGCTCCCTCAAACCTCAAGATGGAAAGGCTTTTATTCAAGAATGTTCTTAGTGCCCAGAAAGGGTGATCTCTGGAGATCAATCCTGGAGTTATCCTATCTAAGGTTCCTTCCTTCAGAATGTTGACACTCCAAACTGTATTTCATCTTATTCTTCCACAGGGATATATGGCATCTCTAGATATAAAAGATGCTTACCTTCACATCCCCATTCACCCCACATTCAAGAACTTTTTAAATTTTTCTGTGTTCATTGTATTTTCAATTTTCTGCCATGCCCTTTGGTCTTTCTACAGCTCAGAGGGTGTTCACAAAATGCCTGGCTACAGTGATTGCACATTGCAGGCTGTTTGGTATCCAGATTTTTCCATACTTGGATGACCTGTCTTACAAGCTCCAACTCCTCACTCTCTACTCCAAAATCTGGAGGCCACATTTTCCCTCCTTGGAAAATTGGGATTCCCCATGAACTTCAGGAAGTCAGTCCCAACTCCTTCACAAGACCACATTTTTCTGGGTTGTTGAATCCAGACAGGCATAATGAGAGTGTTACTTCCTCCTCAGAAGGTGCAGAACCTTTGGTCCTTCTTTCACTCCCTTCTCCCTTGACTCACATTATGGCCAGGGAGCTCCTCAGGGTGCTGAGATTTATGGCTTCAACCATTCCCATAGTGCCAATTGCCAGACTCCACATGACGAAATTCCAGTGGTTCCTCAGATCTCTGTGGACCCAGCATTCTCATCTACTAGAGTACAAAGTCCCCCTCATTCCTTGTCTAAAGAGGGAACTGCTCTGGTGGATCCATCAGGTAGACCTAAATCAAGGGTTACCTTCCCCTCATCTCAGTCCTGGAACTCTACACAGATGCATCAGACTTGGGCTGGGGGGTGGCCTTGGGCAAATTTACAGTTCAGGGACTTTGGTCTCCCTCCCAGAAAACAGATCACATCAACATCAGGGAAATGCAAGCATTGCTTCTAGCTCTACAGACATTTCACTCTCTTCTTTGCCCAGGCCCTCTCAAACTGTTCACAGACAACATGACAGTCCTTTGGTATGTAAACAAGCTGGGGGGGGGGGTTGGGGCAGGCAAATCTTGTCTCCTTTGCATGTTGGCTGCTCTGGTATGGGAATTTCTTCCCCAGTACCACATGACTATTCAGACAGAGTACATTCCCTCCAACCAGAATCTTGTGGCAGAGTCCTGAGGAGGTTCTTTACTCAATGTCACGAATGGATGCTTCACAGGGATGTATTCCTGGACATAGTCCACCAAGTGGGTATTCCTCAAATAGATTTATTTGCCTCCCCCTGAACAGACAACATCCAGAATATTGTACCAGAGTCCCAAGTCCTCTGGTTTGGAAGGTAGACACCCTCTCCTTTTCATGGAAGTGGATGCTTCTGTATTCATTCCCTTCCGTTCCTCTAATCACAAAGGTCCTGTTCAAGATTCGACAGGACTAACCAAAACTCTTGCTGGTGACTCCCTTTTGGCCAAGACAGCACTGGTTCTCCCTTTTGCATTTATCCAAGGACCACAAGTTATCCCACAGAGGTGACCTTCTCACACAAAACAAAGGATCCCTAATACAACCATACCTGTCAGCACTACAGCTGACAGTGTGGGTGATAGGATTCTAATTCCTTTCAGACACCTATTCTCTCAGGACATGCTCAGGGTTTTGCAGATGGCCAGAAAACCCAATATTAGAAAATCTTACATTTCCAAATAGAAAAGGTTTTCACTCTGGTGTATCTCTGAGAACCAAGATCCACTGACAGAGGGAATCCCATTGGTTCTGTCTTATTTATGTGAATTGCTCTCTGCTGGCTTGGTTTATTCTGCTGTCAAATCACATGTCAGCTATTTCTGCTCGTCTGCCTCTCTCTTCCCCCCCTCTAGCATTCAGATTTGAGGTAAAACAATTCCTTAAGGGTGTCATTCACATTAAGCCTCCCAGGAGACCTCTCCCTCCTCATTGGGACCACAATTTTGTTTTAGAAAAATTGACTCTGGCCCCCTTTTGAGCTCACATCTTTGCCTCCCTTAAACATTGCTCTTGGAAAACTATTTCATTAGTGGCCTTGATATCAGCTAGAAGGGTGTCGGAGCTACAAGTGCTTATGGCTTCATCCCCCCTTGGTCTTTCATAAGGACATGTTATCATTGAGAACAAATCCTTATTTTATGCCAAAAGTGGTCAGTGAGTTAACCCTTAACCAGTCCTTTCAGTTACCCACCTTCTTCCCTTCTCCACAAAACCACAGTGAGAGAGTATTGCACACCTTAGATGTACATAGACTACTTAGATTTTACCTGAACAAGACTAATGCTATTAGGAAATCTGGTTAGCTGTTTGTGAACTTTCATCCCAGGGCTCTTGGTTTTACCCATTTCCAAGCAGACCATTTCTTCTTGGATTTCTAAAACTATTTATCTTTGTACACGCTCCATGGAAAGAATCTCTCTTCACCTGTGAAAGCCCGTTTTACCAGAGCTTTGGCTTCCTGTAAGGCATTCTTCAAGGGCTTAGATAACAGCACTATCCTTGAAGCAGCCACCTGGTCTTCTAGTCATAAATTTTATCAAACATTGCAAACTGGATGTCATTTCCAGATCCAGAGCAGCATTTGCTGAAGCCATTTTGCATGGCTTCATTGAGAGCTCCTCAGCTCCTTCCTCCTCCCTTCTTCAGCTTTAGCACTCTACCTCAGGTTAAAACTACTGCAAAAATTGAATAGAAGGACATAAAATAGTTTTGTAAAATCTTAACATATCTATAGATGTCCTTCTTTTCACTGTTGCAGTATTCTGTCCCTCCCTCCTTCCCCCCTGGTCTGTTGTTTTGCTTGGATGTACTGACCATACAAATCCTTAGTCTGGCATTCCTCCTGGGGCATTCAGTTCTGAAGATGGTATGTACGTACATTGCTTTTATGGCCTATATCCGACTGCAGCCTTCGTGCAATGTACAGCATACCCTAGAGTAGTATAAGACTTTTGTATACTGGCCGATGTCGGATCGCCTTCTGGCAGGAGATTCCCCTCCCCCAGGTTATGAATACTGCAGCAGTGAAAAGAAGGATATCTATGGTTATGGTAAGATTTTACACAACTCTTCTTTCTGTTCATTATCCTCCAGGGGTATTTCATGGTTTGAAAATCCCTTCCGTTCTTTCTGGGCATCCCTCAACCTCTTGGAGAACAACTTATTTTACCAGAGGTGCTTAATTCTCTGTTGATCCAGGGTACCATTCAAGTTGTACCTCCTGCCCAGGTAGGGAGGGGGGAGGTTATTCCAGAATGTTTCTGGTTTCCAGGAAGGAGGATACATGGAGATCAATTCTGGACCTTTCTCAATTCAACACCTTTCTCAAGATTCCTTCCTTTTTGATGTTGCCTCTTCAAACCTTATTTTCCCTTTTTCCCCAGACCTTTCTGGTCTCTCTGTATCTCAAGGATGCCTACCGTCATATCCCCATACATCCCCTTTTCAGGACATTTTGCATTTCTCTGTTCCTTCCTTCCTTCCTTGCATTTTCAGTTCTCTGCTTTTCCCTTAGGTCTGTCTGCTGCCCCAAGGGTATTTACCAAATGCCGCACTCCTTTCATTGCATTTTGCGGGATGAAAGGGGTTCAGATCTTTCCTTATCTTGACAATCTGCTTTTTCAATCTTGTTCCTTTGAGGCTCTGCTTCAGGAGTTCCAGTTTACTGTTTCCCTGTTGCATAATGTAGGATTCACCATAAACTATCAAAAATCAGCTTTGACTCCTGCTCAGGAACATGTTTTTCTTAGTTGCAGAATCCTGACTATCCTCATGCTGCCATCTCTGTCGGTCCCCAAGGCTCGGTTTCATATTACCTTTTTCCAGTTTCTTTTTCCCATGGATTCAGTCATGGCCAGGGACGTTCTTAGGGTTCTCAGAGTCATGGCTTTCACTGTTCTCATGCTTACCCTGGCCAGGCTCCTTGTGAGAAAGCTACAGTGGTACCTCAATCAGTGTGGATGTCCTTCAAGGATGCATCTGCAGTCATAACAAATGGGTTGTCCTGTCATCAGGCAGCCCTTCGGTCGGCCGGATTCCAAAGTCTGGGTCTGGCTTCGGCTGGAGTCGCACTTCACCCGACGTCATTGCGGCAGTTTTCGGGTATAAAGGCATCAGCCGACGCCATTTTCCTCAGTCTTTCTTGCCGCGTGGCGCCCGAAGCAGAAGCTGTTCGCAAGTGCCGGTCGGTCAGATCCAGAGATTACTACTACCGAATACTACTTCGAAGACTTCTATAAAGCTAAGTACCCCGTTGGGGACTCTTTCTTGCCTCAGCCGATGTCAGAGAAAGTTAATAACTGTTTAACTTGTGGGAAACAAATACCTCATAAGGATTTCCACTCCTATTGCATACATTGTTTAGGCCCAGACCACGACGTAGCAGCTTGTCTAGCCTGTGCTTCTTTTAACCGGCGGACGCTTAGACGTCGCTCGGACTTTGCTGAACAGATTTTCGGCTCCGAATTTGCTTACATTATGCCGTCGGATCCTCCGACTACGCAGATAACTAAAAAACGCAAAGAAAAGGACCGACACTCGCGGTCCGCGGTTTCGGCTGAAACCACGGCCAAGCAAACCGCAAGTGTCTCGGTTTCGGCCAAAACCGAGCAAGCGGTTCTTTCTTCAGCCGATAACTTGCCTTCTACCGAGGCCTCTTCTACTCTGGTTGAAACGGCCTCTGAAATCCAGCCTTCTGTTGCGATTTCACAGGACTTATCAGACACCATCCCTCTAGATATTTCTACTCCTGCACGTGGAGCTGCTAGGCCTCCTCCAGCTATGTCTATTAAGGCCTTTGCCAGGGCTAAAGCAGCCAAAATTTCCAGGCCAGTGGCTGCAAAGCCCCCATCTCACAGGCCCAGCACCAGCTCCCATATGCTTTCTTTGGCACAGGATCTCATCACTTTAATCCGTGGATCCCAGCCTCATCCTGATAGGGCCTCTCTCCCTCCTCCAGAAAAGAGACCTAGAGCAGAGCCCCCTGAGCCAGTAGCCACAGATGATTCTTCTGATGACTCAGAACACTCAGATCCTCCAGAGGCTTCTTATTCTCCTTACGAAGACTCCGATGCTGAGGAGTCCATCCCTTCAGCCTCTCCTCCTGAGGAATTTTCCTTTGGGGAAACCTTGCATGCTATGAGGGAACAATTCCAGTGGCAGGGCCAAGATTTCTCAGATTCAAGGAAAAGGCTTAGGACCTTTCTACACTTACCACAGCATAGGCCTTTATCTATTCCTCCAGTTCTATCTGTTGTTGATGATGCATTTAATGATGCTTGCACTTCTCCTGATACGTTACCTCCGGCCCCTGCAAAACCAGATAGGTACTACAGGGTCCCGGACACTCATCACCACTTATATAAGGCCCCTTTTGCAGATCCTGAGACTATCTCCCAGGGCCCTAAAGCTGTAGCAGCTACTTCTTCTAAAAACCCCCTCCCCTCAGAAAGGGATTCCAGGTCCTTAGAGAGATGGGGTAAAAAAGTTTACACCTCTGCTACCTTGTCAGCTAGAGCTTTGAACTGCCAATTTCATATGATTCAATATCAAGAGTTTATGCCTGACCAGTTAACTAAAAAGCTGTCTTCTGAAGAATCTTTAGATAAAAAGTATGTTCAAGAAATGTTACATAACGTTCAGCAGGTTAGTAACCATTCTTTAAAATGTGGCTATGATGCACTGGAGGCTTCCTTTAGATCAGCCATGACGGGCACAGTTATCAGGAGGCATGCATGGTTGAAAGAACAGGCATTACCAGACCATATCAAATCTAAGCTTTTGGATGCACCTATGGACAAGGTCAATTTATTTGGTGCCCCCGCACAACAAGTTTTGAAAAAGATGGAAGAGAAAGCAAAATCTGTGCAAACAGTAAAAGATTTCTTACAAGTTCAACCTCCAAGGTTTAGCAGAAATTGGCCCTCCAAGAATTGGTCCTTTCCGGAGTCCTCTAAGACACAAAGAGGCAGGTATAGGCGCTCTAGAGGCAGAAACCAATCCAGAGGTGCCTACAGGGGTCACCAGTGGCAGGGTAACAACCAACGAGGCACGGACACAGCCACCACCACTACAACAACTCAATCACAGTGACTTGGCGGTGGCACCGCCTACCAGGGAACAAATGGAAGCACCTTTAGGCGGAAAGCTAACCTTATTTTCAAAAAACTGGCACTGCATTACAAGAGAAAAATGGATTTTGCAAACTATAGACCAAGGTTACAGGTTCCATTTCCATACTCTACCAGGGAAGAGAGGAATGCCGAACCTACCACCTACTCAAAGGGCAGAAGCTCTAAGACAAATATCTCAATTATTAAGAATGAGAGCTGTGGAAAAGGTACCATCTATGGAGCAAGGGCAAGGATTTTACTCCAGGCTCTTCCTGGTACCAAGAAAAGAAAACAAATGGAGGCCTATTCTAGATCTGTCCGCTCTAAACACATTCCTCATTGTTCCAAAATTCAAAATGCTGACTCTACAGCAGCTTCTTCCCATGCTGGGCAAGGAGTCTTGGCTGGTAACTCTAGACCTCAAGGAGGCATACCTGCACGTCCCCATAAGACCAATTTGCAGAAGATACCTCAGATTTCTTGCAGGATCAGAGCATTATCAATTCTCAGCATTGCCCTTTGGCTTATCTACTGCCCAGAGTGTTCACGAAATGCCTGGCATCAGTAATCGCTCATTGCAGACTACAGGGAATTCAAATCTATCCCTACCTGGACGACTGCCTGATACAAGCGGACAACAAAAACAAATTAACAGAAGACTTACAAAGAGTCATCTATCTGCTACAAGCCCTGGGATACACAGTCAATACAAAAAAGTCAAGGCTGATTCCATCCCAAATAATAACCTTTCTGGGTGCAGAACTGGACACATCAAAACAAATGGCATTTCTAACTGCAGAAAAGAAAGAACAACTTCCTCTCTACTTCTTGACATTAACAAAGCAGAGCCACCTAACTGCAAGAAAAGTGTTACAAGCTCTAGGCTTCATGGCATCCTGCATAATTCTGGTCCCTCATGCCAGGCTTCATATGAGAAAGCTACAGTGGTACCTAAAGAATTTGTGGTCTCAGCACAAGCACAGCCTAGAAACCAAACTTCCAATGATCCCATGCCTGAAGCAAGAGTTCCTATGGTGGCAGGCCTGTCAATTAAACACAGGACTGCCCTTCAGCAAAAGTCATCCAAAACAAACTATCACGACAGATGCCTCAGACCTCGGTTGGGGGGCACACATGATGGACAAGTGCATTCAAGGCCTATGGACTCAAGACCAACTGCATCTACACATAAACCTAAAAGAAATGATGGCAGTAAAATTGGCAATCCAGGCATTCAGACCTCTTCTCCACGAATGCCAGCTGTTGATAAGGACAGACAACACCACAGTTATGTGGTACATCAACAAGCAGGGAGGCACACACTCATACCCCCTATGCCGGCTGGCACTAGACCTATGGGATGTGGCTCTGGGCTTCAACCTTCAGTTACAGGCAATTTATGTACCAGGGAAGGAAAACATTCTAGCAGACATATTAAGCAGAACTACAACAGATGCCCACGAATGGATGCTGCATCCGGACATCTTCAAAGACATCACAAGGAAATGGGGATTACCACACATAGACTTGTTTGCATCCCCATACAATCACCAGTTGAAGAAATTCTGCACAAGGACTTACCACCCACTTGCTTGGAAGGTGGACTCCCTATCTTTCAGTTGGAAAAGCCTGACAGCATCGCATTCCCACCACTTCCTTTGATGCACAAGGTGCTTCTCAAGATCAAAGAGGAACATCCGAGGATCATTCTGATAGCCCCAGACTGGCCAAGACAACATTGGTACCCACTACTGAGGAGCATGTCCAGGGAGCAAATATGGAAACTACCACTGATCCCATTACTGCTGACACAGAACAACTACAACATTCTGCATCCAAGCCTAAAAACTCTGCAGCTAACTGCCTGGAACATTACATGACAGAAATTAACCCACATTTATCCCAAAGGGTTAAGGACATAATCTTGGAGGCTCGTAGACCTTCAACAAGAAAGAATTATGCAGCAAAATGGAAGAGATATCTCATCTGGAGTGCTGCAAAAGGGCACGAGGTGACACCGGTGAACATAGCCAACATCCTGGAGTACTTGGCTGAGCTCTACCACACAGGCCTGTCCTTTTCCTCCATTAAGATACATGCATCAGCTATTTCAGCACAGTACAGTTTGCATCCTCCTGTCTTCTCGCATCCCCTGCTCAGACAGTTTCTGAGGGGAATTAAAAATATAAAGCCTCCCAGGAAACCTCCATTGCCAGCTTGGGCCTCCTTTCGAGCCAGCAGCTACAGCAGACTTACAATACCTATCCTGGAAAACTGCCTTCCTGCTGGCAATAACTTCAGCAAGAAGGGTCTCTGAACTACAAGCATTAATGGCAGTACAACCCTTCCTGATCTTCCATCAAGATAGAGTGTCCATGAGAACAAATCCTACATTTATGCCTAAGGTGGTATCCAGAGTCTCTTTAAACCAGGCTATCCACCTTCCTACTTTCTACCCCAATCCACAGAACAGGGGAGAAAAGCTTTTACATACCTTGGATGTACACAGGCAATTACGCTACTACCTGGACAGGACTAAAAACAATAGAAAAACTGACCAGCTTCTGGTAGCTTATGCAACAGGAAAAGAAGGAAAACCAATTTCTAAACAGACAATCTCCAAATGGATAGGAAATTGCATTAGACTTTGTTACTCCTACCATGGAAAGAAAACTCCAGAGAACATCAGGCCTCACTCCACAAGGGCCACAGCCACTACCACAGCCTTTCAACGAGGAGTGGCTACCAAGGACATTATAGAGGCTGCTACTTGGACCTTCGTGCATACATTTGCCAAGCATTATAACTTACCTCTATATTCTAGATCCCGTGCTGGCTTTGCCACTGCTGTTTTGCAAGGGATCCTGACTACACCATAATGTATTCTCATTTCCTCCTCCCCTAGTTTAGCTATGGTATTCTACCCATTTGTTATGACTGCAGATGCATCCTTGAAGGACATAGTACAGTTTTGTACCTACCATAAATGTAGATGTCCGAGAGGAATGCATCTGCAGTCGGGATTACCCACCCTCCTTCCCCTCTGAGGTACTCCTAGGGTACTTACCAATCTACAGCTAGCTTGGGGGGGATCTATTATGGTGTATTTGTTTGTATATATGTACATACATGTTTATTTTGTGTGTTTGCTCTCTACTATTTGGAAACTTTGACATTTATCCAAATTTAGCCTACCAAGAGGGCACCTGGCATCTGGGGCAAGAAACACTGAGGAAAATGGCGTCGGCTGATGCCTTTATACCCGAAAACTGCCGCAATGACGTCGGGTGAAGTGCGACTCTAGCTGAAGCCAGACCCAGACTTTGGAATCCAGCCGACCGAAGGGCTGCCTGATGACAGGACAACCCATTTGTTATGACTGCAGATGCATTCCTCTCGGACATCTACATTTATGGTAGGTACAAAACTGTACTTTTCAACATTGCCAACATTGCCATCCATGGGACTTTCCAGTCCCCTTCCTCTCTTGTCTCAAGCTTGAGGTTTAGTGGTGGATTCATCAACTTTCTGTCAATCCAGGGCTTCCTATTCAGGCTCCAGCCCCAACACAAGCTCTTTAAAGATGCCTCAGATAGGGGATGGGGTGGGGCTTCCTTTGGCTCTGTCAAGGTTCAGGGTTTCTGGCATCTTCAATGATTGCACCTTATCAAAATAAAGGAGATGAGGGCTATGCTTCTAGCTCTCAGGCCTTTCACTTCCTCTTTCATCCCAGTCCCTTCAAAGTTTTCACAGACAGTATTACAGGGATGTGTTATGTCAACACATAAGGTCCTACCTTTTTTGCAGGCTAGCTCTTCAGATCTGGGATCTAGCTGTTCATTTTCAAGTGACTCTTCAGGATGTTTGCATTACCTCAGAATGTAATCTAGTGGCAGACCCTTTGAGCAGATCCAGCACACAGGCTAATAAATGGATGCTTCACGGGGATGTGTTCCTGAACAATTTCCATCGGTGGGGGTATTCCTTGGTGGATCTTTTTTCCTTCCCTTTGAACAGGTAGCTTCTGTATTTTCTTGGAAGGGGATGTTTCTGTGCACCTTTCCTCCCTTTCCTCTGCTTCTGAGAGTCTTGAATAAGATCAGGCAGGACTCTCAAAATCTTGTTAATGACACCCTTTTGGCCCAGACAGCATTGGTCCCCCTTCTTTCTCACTTGGCCAGGAGCAATCACCACAAGTTACATCACTGGCTAGGCATTCTCACAAAAGATAAAGGGTCTTTTATCCATCCTCATTTGTCCACTCTTCAACTGATGCTGTGGGTGATAGGGTTTTGGTCCCTTTTAGGCACCTTTTTCTGAGGATGTGCTTTGGGTCATGCAGGAGGCCAGGAAATCGTATTTGTCCAAATGGAAGAGATTTTCTCTCTGGGGACTGTCTCACCATCATGATCTCCTATCTGCTGAGGTTTCTCTGTTTCTCCATTATTTGTGTGATTTGCTCCATGCTGGGTTGGCATATTCTTAAGTTAAACCTCACTTTTCATCAATTTTTCTGTGCCTGCCCTTTACTTCTACTTTGGCTTCTAGATTTGAGGTCAAGCAGTTTCCTAAAGGCATCCTCACAGGAAGTCTATTCTGCCTTCCTGGCACCTCAGTTTTGTTCTTGAAAAAAATGACTCTGGCTACTTTTGAGCCTGCTGATTCAGCTTCTTTACAATATTGTACTTTGAATACTGTTCTTCTTTTGGCCATTACTTCAGTCAAGAGGGTATCTGAACTTCAGGTTGTCATGGCTGTTCCTCCTTTCTTAGTTTTCCACAGAGACAGGGTATCTCATCCTACTAATCCTTCCTTTATGCCCAATGTGGTCCGTGAGTTTTCCCTTAATCAGTCTGTTCATTTTTCTTCCTTTGTTCCTTCTCCACAGTCTGCCAATGAGAAGGTTCATCACATCTTGGATTTGCATAGACAGCTCAGATGTTGTTTGAATGAACAATAGTTATTCACAAATCCGAGCAGCTTTTTGTTTGCTTTCACTCCAGGGCTGTGGGTTTAGCTGTTTCTAAGCAGACCATATCTTCCTGGATTTCTTAAGCCATTTCATTTTTTTATTCTTTTCATACTAAATGTCTTTCCTCTTCATTAAAGGCTCTTTTTGCCAGAGCTGACACTTTCTGTGGTGCCTTTTTGAAGGGGCTGGATACCAGTTCCATCCTTGAGGCTGCTACTTGGTCTTCTGTCCATACCTTCACTAAGCATTATAAGTTGAATGTTATTTCCAGTGATGGCTTTCCCACGGCTATCCTGCATGGGTTTCTAGAGGGCTCTTCAGTGCCGTCCTCCTTCCTGGTTTCCTGTTGAGCTTTTGTACTCTCCCTTCTGTTAGGAATACTGTAACAGTGATATGGAAGGACATAGTGCAGTTTTGTAAAATATTGCCATAACAGTAGATGTTCTTCTTTTCACTGTTGCAGTATCTGCTCCCTTCCTACTGCCCCCACTGTTCTAGCTTGTTCTTATTGCCCTCTTAGCTCAGGGGTTCTTCTCTTTTCTCCTTCTGCATGCACATGGTCCTCATTGTCCCTAGGGACATTTTTTCCTCCTTGGCTTTTTCATTTCTGAATGTGAGTGCCCATTTGTGACCTTTATGCCCTACACCTTCCATGGGGAGAGTATGTGTGACATACAACTTTTGCAAATACTAAAGGCTTTGGTGTACTGGCTGGGTGTTGGGCTATTCTTGGCAGGAGATCCTGTTAGGAATGCTGCAGTAGTGTAGAGAAGGATATCTACTGTTCTGGTAAGATTTTACACAACTGTACTTTCCTCTTTTCCTGAAGAGATTCAAGATTCCGAAACTGAACGAGAACATGCAAGGAGAGATACATTTTTTTTCCTTAGGTTTCTAGTTTAGATCTGTGGAGTTTTTGTTTCTCTGAGACTACTGAATGTCTGCTTTCTCAGTCCCTCAAAAAATACTACAAGTTGTTACAGAAAGATTTTCCGGAACCTACACCCATTTCTCCTGTTCTGTCAGCTATAGAGGAAGTTTGTGTGTTGCTACCTGCAATTTCCCTGATAGTCAGCCAGCTGCACCTGAAAAGGCAGATAAGATGCATAAAGTTCCTTAGTCTTTTAAATATTTATACACCATTCCAAGACCTGACCCAGCAACTTTTGCTTTAGTTAGTCCCAGTGATCATTCCTCATCCTCCATATCAGACTCTTGTTTTCAGCTGTTCTTCATCACATGCTGCCCCAAGCAGTTATAGAACCAAGCTACATGACTTAATGAGAACAGAATTTTGAATTGTCATGCTCATATGTTAGTTTGTTCTGACAAATTGTGAAAGCATGATGAATGTTTTATCTGCAGTTTCTTCATGTCAGGAAAACTCTGCTTTAAATAACTTAGTTTCTTCTGTTGCACAGCCCAGTGCTTATTTTTTTATGTAGTGTGTATGTATGACTCCATTGATGTTTCTTTCAGGGCTTGCATTCTCAGAACTTCCCAGATGGTAAAAATCAGACTTTAAATTATGCCCTAGGTAGAGATTTAGTGCATTGAAAGGGGCAAGCTGATCCAGGTTATCTCTAAGATTTTTCAGCCCTCCATTTCCAAATTGTTCAAGGGATTTTCTATCTCCTTATCCAACTTATCAAAAGCAGAATAAACAGTTTCAACAAAATTTGGATAAACAGAAGTTTAAAAAAGAAATGGCAAGGGAGTTCCAAACAAAAAAAAGTCTTGAACTTACAAAAGCCAAGAACAATCCAACAAGTCTGAATGACTGTTCAAGAGACCTTGTGACCCCTTCCATCCTGGATCAATTTTTCATCCAGAAAGTCTGAATCTCCATTTTTCTCTCTGACAACAGATTGATTTTCAGAACCCATTTGTCTGAAACATTCAAGGTTATAGATGGCAGAGGGAGGAAATTACAGGGGGTCATTCCTCATCCTCCAATCAGACTGTTTTTTTCCTTCTTCTCAAGTGAGGGAAGGTTTTTATTCAAGGATGTTCCTGGTGCCAAAGAAAGAAATTGCTTGGAGACCAGTTCTGGATCTTTATATCCTAGACCTGTTTGTGATAGTGCCCAAATTCAAAATGATGTCACTTCAAAACTTGCTTCCTCTTCTTCCTCTTTCAGGTTGCCTGGTAACTTTAGATTTAAAAGATCATTATTATCACATTACTATTCACCCAGACTTCAGATGTTTCTTAAGGTTTTATGTGTCTGGATCACAGTATCAGTTATCTGCCTTACCCATTGACAATCTTCCTCCTTTGGCTCTGCTGCCAGGTTTCAGTTTTTACTGACTTTAAATTATGCCCTATCCAGTGCACCAACAGTGCTCACAAAGTGTCTAACTCCAATTTTAGCTCATTGAAGGCTACAGGGTATCCACAAATTTCCATATTTAGATGACTTGTTTATCTTTGAAGAGTTCTTTATAAAAGTGTCAGGGATCTCTCTCTTTAAACATGGTGGGATTCCAAGAGAACATTCAAAAGTCTTTCTTGAGTCCTTTACACAGGATTGTGTTCCTATGATTCAACTAAACACCTAATTTAGAATAGCTTTTTTTCCACATGAAAATATAGATCTTTGTTTAGATCAATTTCTAAGGTTTTCTACTCAGACTTCAGTCACTGTGAGGGAATACCCTAGGATTTTGGGTCTCATGGCATCTATGATTCTTACAATACCTCTGGCAAGATCTCACATGAGAAAGGAACAGTGATATCTGAAATCTCTTTGGTCCCAGCATCAACACTATTTATATTTTCAAATCCCAGTGTTGGGGTTTGTCAGAAGACAAAATATGTCCTTCTGTAGCACTGCTGCAGTATTCTTTACTATAGGGATCTAAGGCCTAGGACAGCCTGATGTTTGGGCAGTATACCAAAGCCTTATGATCTTGTATGCACTGTACATCACATAGGTGCTCCCTGCACAGAGCGTAGGGCATAAGTGACATACGAATGCAGTTACCCAGAACTTCTTTGCAACCAGTCTGAAGGCAGTTATCATTCATTGGTCTGAACACCTTGTTACTATGCTGAATACCTGGCCGTCAGATAAGTGCCCCATCGGAGTTATATTTTGTTTTTCTTTTAGTCTTGTATTTTATTTTGCTTACCTAGAGTTCATGTCATCCAAGATGGAAAAATGTCAGTGTGGGAGGCAGATTCCCCATAAAGATCATTACAAAGAGTGTCTCCTTTGTTTGGGTGCTTCCCATGACCATACCTCATGTAATATCTGCAAGGTGTTTGAGCCTAAGACACTCAAAGGACATTTGTCTTCCCTGTCCATTTATCTTGAAAACCAGGCAGCTTAAACACTTAGCCCAGGGAAGAATGTCAGAATCCATTAACCCTGAGATACTTTCACTACATAAGAATAAGGTCAAGAAGCCTTAGCTGAATTCTTTAGCTGTCCAGCCTCCACCAGACATGTCTCTAGAAGTGGGTAATAGCTCTGTAGGCCATCTAGTGTGTATATTGGACACCGTCAGAGGCTGACAAGGATCAATCTTTTCACACATCCTCTGAGTCTTTGCAGACATTTGTTCTTGACGTTGAGGGAGAACTGCAGTTGATTATCTCAGAGGGTCCTAGAGGAATTCCACAGATATTGGTCAGGCAGGAGGTTCCGCGTACTCTTATTGAATCTCGACAAGGGTAGGAACCTCCAGTATTTGTTCAGGTTGATGTACCTTCTAAAAAAAGACAATAGATGAAACGTGTTTTAGTCCATCCTAAGCATCCTCAAAGGGAATGGCAGGAGTTTACATAGGGCTTGTTTTCTGCCTTGATGACCCTGAAACCTTGTCAAGGATTTCAGTACCTACTCCTCTTTGGACCTCTATCTCCCTAGGGAACCAGATTCCTCAGATGCCTTCACCTTTGGCTTATGGTTCTGATGAGGAGGAGTCTATTAGCTCTGAGTCTCCTTTTTGAGGAATTGTCCTTTGGGGATGCAATTGCTAAGATGATGAAACACTTTAAGTGAGATTTTTCTCAGTTGTCTGATATTCAGAGGAGGTATTATGAGTTGCTTCAGGTGGATACTCCTAAACCTTCTGCACTTACTCTTGTGTTGACTGCCCTGTTAGACACTTTCATTGCTGCTTCCAAGTCTCCTGATTCTCACCCTCCTGCTGCTAAGAAATCTGATAGATTTTATAAGGTCCCTGAGGATTGTCAGTTTTTATTTGTGTCCTTCTGCTTATCCTGCTGTGGTGTCAGTCTCTTTTGATGAACCTTCCAAGCTCTTGCCGTCTTGCAAACTTTTGCGTTCTGGTAAGGATAGTAGGGCAATGGAGAGGATTGGTGGTAAGAAGGTTTACACTTCTTCTACTTTGGCTTTTAATTCCCAGACCCACATGATCAGATATGCTCTGACCTTAATTGCTTAGGTTTGTCAAGTTATTTCTGACCTCCCTGATTCTGAAGGCAAATTTTCTGCCATATCTGTTTTAGGTTCTACTTCTGAAGTGGCTCGCCAATCTGTCAAATTTAGATATGATGCTGCTGATGCCTCTTCCAGGGCTGCAGGTTTTGGGTCTGTCATGAGGAGTTATTCTTGGCTTCATCTCCAGTCTTTGCCTGAGCACATTAGGGCCAAGTTGTTGGATGCTCCTTTGGATAATAAACGTCGTTTTTTGACTGCTGCTGTGCTGTTGACCTGTTTAAGCCTCCTCAAGAATTATCCTTCTAGATCTGCGTTTGACTATAGGTAGCGCCAACATGCCTGCAAGGGCTTTAAGAGTGGTAGGTGAGACTCTTCTGCTAAGACTTCTCACATTTCTGTGGCCCAGAAGCCTCCTTTATCTGATAAGCCTGCTTATATTTGACAACACCCCCAACATACTTTTAGACCAGGTTCCTATGTCCATTCAGCTTTCCCTTTGTCTTCCAAATTGGATTCTCATCACGTCAGACTCTTGGGTTCTTTCTGTTATCTGTCAGGGTACTTCATGGTATGTGAGTTTGTTCCTCCTTTTACAGGGATTCCTCAGTCTCCTCTAGAACAACTTCCTTGTATCCTAGAGGTCCTGGTGTACCAATGAACCATTCAGCCTGTTCCCCCTTCCCATTTGGGAATGATTTTATTCCAGGATGTTCCTGGTTCCTCAAAAGAATGGCACTTTGAGACCTATTCTGGATCTCTCCATTCTCAACACCTTTCTCTAGGTCCCCTCTTTTCAGATGCTTACTCTTCAAACCCCATTTCTTGTTTTACTACCCCAGGCTTTCCTGGTGTCTTTGAATCTGAAGGATGCTTGCCTTCATGTTCCTCTTCACCCTCTTTTCAGGAGGTTTTTACATTTCTCTGTTTCTTCCTCTTATTTTCAATTCTCTGCTTTGCCGTTTGCCTCTACTGCCTCAAGTGTATTCACAAAATGCGTAGATGTTCTTCGTGTTTCACTGTTGCAGTCATCACATTTGGGTTATCTGCCTGCAGATAGCCCTCAGTCAGCCTAAATACCAGAGTCTTGGTATTTCTATGTCAGATGCTGTCGCCTCTTCCATGACATCAGGATGTCAGGGGTATAAAACATGCAGCCAATGCCATTACATCAGCTTTTCTTGCCGTGCAGTGTCCGTAGCAGAAGCAGTTTGCAAGTGCTGGTCAGCCATCTCCTGAAATTTTCGTTTTCAAGTTTCAGACCTGAAGTCTTGTAAAAGATAAGTACCCCGTTGGGGATCCTTTTTTTTCTTCTCTAACCGATGTCAGAAAAAGTTAATAATTGCCTTGCCTGTGAAAAGCAAATACCTCACAGAGATTTTCATTCTTTCTGCATCACCTGTTTAGGCCCAGGCCACGACATTCCTCGCTGTCGGTTTTGTGCCCTGTTCAACACCCGAACTATTCATTGTCGGGCTATTTTTGTCACTAAGTTCTTTTGCTCTTGTTCTCCATATTCCGAAAGGGCTTCTCTAAGCCATCCAACTACCGATCTTCCGACAAAATGTAAGGATAAAGACAGGGACAGACCACATAGGCTGGTACTCAGTGAGGCACTTTCGCAGCCCCTGATACCCACTTCTACAGATTTGCAGGCCTCTGCTGAGACCCATTCGGAGTCCGGTATGCCACGAGTTACATCTTCGACTTTGGAACCTGCGAATGTCTCTACCTTGGATGGGTCCAGAGCTGCTGTGCAGGTACCAGCTTCTGAGGGTGTATTCCAACCTTCCAATGTTTGTATTAAACCAACATCTTCGTTTTTGACTAAAACTACTGACTTCCTCAGGCCCAGAGTTCGCACTACGCCTAGAAATCCGATGACCAAAGTGCATGCTCAGGTTCCCATGCCAAGGAAACAAATGCTTAGAATGGCTGAAGACCTTATAACTTTAATTAGGGGAAACCAGCCTTCCCCCTCTATAAGACAAAGAATTGATTTTCCTTCGGATTCTACAGACCGTAAGTCCGATGACTCTGATCCGTCTGATTACCAGGACACATTCCCTTTTCTACCTATGAGGATTCAGATGCAGAGGATTCCATTCCCTGTGCCTCCCCTCCAGAGGACTTTTCTTTTGGTGAAACCTTGCATAACCTAAGGGAGCACTTCCGCTGGGAATGCCAGGACTACCCACAGTCCAAAAAGAGACTCAGAGAATCTTTAGACTTGCCTCTGTACAGACCTCTAGCTATACCCCCTGTCCTGGATATTGTAGATGATGTCTTCATGGAGTCCAGTCTTATTCCTGATTCTTTACCTTCAGCTCCTAGAAAGCCTGACAGGTACTACAGAGTACCTGATTCACACACATTTCTCTTTTAGAATCCCACTGCAGATCCAGAGACCATTTCCCAGGGATCTAAAGGTATTAAGGCCACTACAGCCAAAACCCCCACCCTTTCAGACGGATTCCAGAGCTTTAGACATATGGGGTAAGAAGGTGTACACCTCTGCAACTCTTGCCATAATGGCTTTAAATTGCCAGTTTCACATGTTGAAGTATCAGCAGCATGTCATGGAACTAATTAAACAGAAAATGTCGTTGCTTCCAGGTGGTGCAGAGAATAAGGAGTTAATGCATTCTGCAAACCAAGTTAGTACATACTTTGCATGGTAGTTTTGATGCCTTAGAAGCATCTTGCAGGGCTGCTGTCACTAGGTCTGTACTGAGAAGGCATGCTTGGCTGAAGGAACAAATCTTGCCAGACCATGTCAAAACAAAATTGCTCGATGCTCCATTGAACCAGGAATGCTTGTATGGCACAAAAGCAGAAGAAGTTCTTAAAAAGATGGAGGAAAAAGCTAAATCTATGCAAACTGTTACAGATTTCTTACAGGTACAGCCACCTATTCAGTAGGCATTGGCCTTATAAAAACTGGTCCTTTTCAGTCCCTCCCAGCCCTTCTCAGTCCAAACCCAGAGGCAACAGACCACCAAGACTACAGTCTCAGGATATGCAGAGATGTAAGCAATGGAGTGCTCCCACCTCTAAAACCAGGAGTGGTAAGCCACCCCCGTATGGAAAGAGTTCACAATGACCCGTCTATTGTTCTTCCCAGCCATGCCCAAGTACTTGCACCTGTAGGAGGAAAACTCATACTGCATGCTAAAAAGTGGGATGTCCATTACTCAGGACCAATGGGTGCTAAGCATTATTTCCCAGGGATACAGATTCTACTTCCTCTCACTGCCAACCCCAAGCGGGGTGCCAGACCTTCCTCCAAACCAGTGGGCAGATGCTCAAAAGAAAGTACTTTCTCTTCTCAGTATCAGGGTTATTCAACCTGTTGCAACAGAGCAAAGGGGGCAGGGTTTCCATTCCAGACTGTTCCTGTTGCCCAGAAAAGAGAGCTAATGGCACCCTATCTTGGATCTGTCCATTCTCAACACCTGCCAGGTGGTCCCAAAATTCAAAAGGCTTACACTACAACAGCTGCTTCCTGTGCTAGCCAAGGATTCCTGGCTAGTCACCCTACACTTAAAAGAAGCTTATTTGCACATCCCCACAAGGGAATCTTGCAGGAAATATCTACATTTCAGGGTAGGCTGTATGCACTATCAGTAATCTGCACTTCCATTTGGCTTATTTACTGTGCACAGGGTATTCACAAAGTGCCTGGCTCCAGCCATTGCATACTGCAGGCAGAGAAATATTCAAATTTACCCATACTTGGACGATGGCCTGATTCACATGAATAGTCAGGAATTGCTACTTCAGCACCTGCAATTCGTAGAGAGACTTTTAACTTCTCTGGGGTACACCATCAATGAAAAATAAATCAGATCTGGTGCCCATCCAAAAGATTGTATTCCTGGGAGTAAGCTTGCACACAACTTCCCAGATGGCATTCCTCACTCCAGAAAAGCAGGTTTGTTTGACAAATTACTTCAAACTAATGGCCTCCAAGACCCAGCTATCTGCAAGAAAAATACTGCAAGCCCTAGGGTTCATGGCCTCATGCATTCTGTTAATTCCATATGCAAGACTGCATATGAGGAAACTTCAATGGTACTTAAAATGTCTGTGGTGTCAACTCTCTCAGGACTTGGAAACACTGATTCTGTCTAAGGGCACAGTTCCTTTGGTGGGCAGAGGCTTGCAACCACAACAAGGGATTTCCTTTCCCGCAACCCTTTGCCACCCAAACCCTGTCAACAGGCGCATCAGATTATGCATGGGGGGCTCACATGGCAGGCAAATGCATTCAAGCAAATGAAGCCTAGGACAAATTCACCTGCATATCAATCAAAAAAAGAAATGTTAGCTGTACAGAATGCTCTGACAGCCTTCAAATACCTTTTTCTTCCAGGACAACTCTTGGTAAAGACAGACTACACCACAGTTATGTGGTACGTAAACAAGCAGGGGGGAACTCATTCCTACCCACTCTGCAGGTTAGCCATGGCCCTGTGGAACACAGCCTTGAGCAACCAAGTGCGCCTGCAAGCTCAATTCCTGCCAGGCAAACAAATTACACTGGTAGATGACTTAAGCAGAAAGCTACTGGACCCACACAAGTGGAAACTGGAACCAAACTCATTCAAACATCTAATTAACAGCTGGGGGCACCAGAGGTGGACGTCTTTGCCTCTCCCCAAAACCATCAATTGAGCAAACTTTGCACCAGAAATCCCCACAGCCAAGCATGACGAAGTTGATGCCCTATCCTTTACATGGGAAAATCTATCAATTTATGCCTTTCCTCCTCTGCCCCTCCTCTCAAAAGTACTACTCAAGATCAAGCAGGACAGACCAAGGACAATCCTTATTGCACCAGACTGGCCATGCCAGCACTGGTACCCGCTCCTACACAGTCTGACAGCAGTGCCGCCCTGGCGCCTACATCAGACCCCCTCCCTGCTGTCACAGCAGGAGGGATAGCTTTTGCATCCTCAGCTGCAAACACTGAACCTTGCAGCCTGGCTTCTTCCCTGAACACAGCTCCAGCAACCCTGAGCTAACAGGTGCTGGACATCATCCTTGAGGCCAGAAGGCCTAGAACTAGGAATTCCTATTCAGAAAAACGGAAAAGATATGTTCTTGGAGCCAGTCTCCAGGAAATGGCACAGCCATGCCCTTCTTACCTCAAGTTCTAGATTACCTGGCAGAGCTGCTCCACAAAGGCCTTTCCTTCGCATCAATTAAGATTAATGCCTCAGCCATCTCAGCTCATTACAATATGGAGCCACCTCTCCTTTCTTGCCCTTGGATAGAACAGTTCCTGAGAGGAGTTAAAAATTTAAGAACCCCGAGGAAGGCTCCCACCCTCTCCTGGGACCTCTTCTTTTAACTGGAGAAGCTCACACTTCCCCCTTTTGAAACTGCTGCTAAAGCAGAGTTAAAATTCCTCTCTTGGAAAACAGCCTTACTTTTAGCCATCATTTTAGCAAGAAGAGTGTCTGAGCTACAGGCACTAATGGCTGTGGAACCCTTCCTTATTTTCCAGGCTGACAGGGTCTCCATCAGGACTAACCCATCATTTATGCCCTCCAACCTTTTACCAACCTTTTTCCCTGACCCTCAGAATAAAGGGAGAAGGATCCTGCACTCCTTGGATGTGCACAGACAGCTCAGGTTCTACCTTGACAGGACTAAGCCTTTCTGAAAATCTGACCAGCTGCTAGTCAGCTTTCCTACAGGAGCAGAGGGCTAGACCATTTCAAAAGCAAACCATTTCCAAGTGGATAGCACACTGCATCCATTTCTGCTACTAACACCATGGAAAGACTACCCCATAGGGGATCAGAACTCATTTCACTAGGGCTACCTCAACTTCTACAGCGTTTCTCAGGGGAATCCCTACCAGGGACATCCTGGAAGCTGCAACTTAGAGTTATGTACACACCTTCACCAAGCATTGCCACTTACCTGTCCTTTCTAAGTCCAGAACTGGATTTGCCACAACCCTAATACTTCTTGACTGTCTCCACCCTTACTCAGCTTTGGGAATCAACCCAAGTGTGATGACTGCAACAGTGAAACACGAAGAACATAGTACAGATGTTCATCGTGCATACAGCTGCAGTCATTACAGATGGGTTATCCTGCCATCAGGCGGGTCTCGGTCGGCCGAATTCCAAAGTCTAGGTCCAGCGTCGGTTGTCGTCGCTTCTTCCCTGACGTCAGTGCGGCAGGGGTACAAAAGAGGCAGCCAACGCCATTTTCTTCAGCCTTTCTTGCCGCGCGGTGCCTGAAGCAGAAGCAGTTTGCAAGTGCCGGTCGGCCAGCTCCTGAGATTTACGAAAGTATTTCAGCCGAAGTCTTCTTTAAAGCTAATTCCCGGGAACTTTTCTTGCCTCAGACCGATGTCAGACAAAGTTAATAATTGCATTTCATGTGGGAAGCAAATACCGCATAAGGATTTCCACTCTTTCTGTATACCTTGCTTAGGCCCAGACCACGACGTCTCGGCCTGCCATTTTTGTGCTAGATTCAACAAGCACACTATTAAGCGCCAGGCGGAGGTCGCCCTTCATTATTTTGGCAAAAAATTTAATTATATCATGTCGTCGGATACTCTGACTCCAGTTTTGAGCAAAAGACGCAAAGATAAGGACCGACATCTGAGGTCCGCACCAACTACTGTTAAACTTCCTGGGATACACAGTCAACAAAAAGAAATCAAAACTAATACCCTCTCAACAAATAATTTTCCTGGGTGCCAGCTTGAATACAACCACCCAGATGGCTTACCTCACGCCAGACAAACAAGGGCAACTGTCTCAATACTTCAGCAAAATGGCAACTTTCACCAGGCTAACTGCAAGGAAAGTCCTGCAGGCTCTGGGATTCATGGCATCTTGCATCCTACTAATCCCATGTGCAAAGCTGCATATGAGGAAACTTCAATAGTACCTAAAAAACTTATGGTCTCAACACAACCACAGCTTGGAAACAATTATACCACTCATTCCATGCCTTCAAAAGGAATTTTTGTGGTGGGCTCAAGCATGCCAAAGAAACACAGGTCTCCCTTTCTGTGTACCTCAAACAACTCAAATCATCACAACAGACGCCTCAGACTATGCCTGGGGAGCACACATGGCAGATCAGTGCATTCAGGGAAAATGGTCCCAAAAAGAGAAGCAACTACACATCAACCAAAAGGAGATGCTAGCCGTGCAAAATGCTCTTATGACCTTCAAAGACTTACTGCTTCCAGGCCAGCTATTGATAAGGACAGACAACACCACAGTGATGTGGTACATAAACAAACAGGGGGGAACTCATTCATACCCCCTGTGCAGGCAAGCCATGAGCCTATGGAACACAGCACTGGAATTGCAAATTCAACTACAGGCACAATTCCTGCCAGGGAAGGAAAACACACTGGCAGACAACCTAAGCAGAAATATGACAGATCCACACGAATGGAAGTTGCATCCTCAAGTTTTCACAAAGATAACTCGGGCATGGGGACAGCCAGACATAGATCTATTCGCTACCCACAGAAATTGCCAGTTGAAAAAATTTTGTTCAAGGACCTATCATCCACAGGCCTGGAAAGTGGACGCACTCTCTTTCAATTGGACAATATTGACAGTTTATGCCTTCCCGCCTCTTCCTCTACTGACCAAAGTTCTATTAAAAGCCAGAGCAGAGAGGCCGCAAATGATTCTCATTGCTCCAGACTGGCCAAGACAACACTGGTATCCACTCCTGAAGAGCCTGACACATTCCCCACCATGGATCCTACCTCTAGTCCCTCTTCTGTTGTTCCAGCACAACTACAAAACCCTTCACAGCCAGCTAAAAACCCTAAACCTAGCTGCATGGAGAATTCCTTAATTTCCCAACAGACTCGCCTCTCCAAGGAGGTGCAGGATGTCATCTTGGAGGCCAGAAGACCTTCTACTAGAATAGCCTACTCCGCCAAATGGAAACACTTTTGTGCCTGGAATCAAGAAAAGGGCCAGAATCCTTGGGTAATAAATATACCTCAGATTTTACAGTACCTAGCTGAGATGTTAAATAGTGGGCTTTCCTTCTTCTCCATCAAGATCCACGCTTCAGCCATTTCTGCACAATACAACACAGATCCTCCTTTATTCTCACATCCTCTCTTAAGGCAGTTCCTCAGAGGGGCAAAAAATATAAAACCCCCAAGGAAACCACCAGTCCCTGCTTGGGACTTCAACTTCGTATTGGAAAAGCTGACCCTTCCCCCCTTTGTGCCAGCTTCTTCAACAGAACTACAATACTTGTCATGGAAAACAGCCTTTCTTCTGGTTATCACCTCAGCACGCAGGGTTTCAGAGCTACAGGCCCTCATGGCTGTGCAACCATTCATCATTTTCCATCAGTACAGAGTTTCCTTACGAACCAACCCTACCTTTATGCCAAAGGTAGTATCCAGTGTAGCTTTGAATCAGACTATCCACTTACCTACCTTTTATCCAACTCCACAAAACAAAGGGGAAAGACTAGTACATTCCTTGGACATTCACAGACAACTTCGTTATTATTTGGACAGGACAAAGCCATTCAGGAAATCCGAGCAACTCTTTGTGTCCTATGCTACAGGTGCTCAAAGAAAGGCTATTTCCAAACAGACAATTTCAAAATGGATAGCCCACTGCATACGCTTTTGTTACTCATTTCATGGAAAAACTGTGCCTGCATGCATCAGATCCCACTCCACCAGGGGCCCAGCTACCTCTGCAGCATTCCTCAGGGGGGGACCCTACCAAGGGCAGTTTGGAAGCAGCCACTTGGAGTTCAGTGCACACTTTCTCCAAGCACTATCACCTTCCACTATACTCTAAATCTAGAGCGGGTTTTGCCACAGCAGTCTTGCAGGGCATCCTCGCTCCTCCTAGTTCCACTTACTGCCTGCCACCCTTACTTAGCTTTGGGATTCTTCCCATCTGTAATGACTGCAGCTGTATGCATGATGAACATAGTACAGTTTTGTACCTACCATAAATGTAGATGTTCAAATGCTCATACAGCTGCAGTCCAGGTTACCCCCCCCCTCCGTCCCCTCTTAGGACAGGCCTTATGACAAACACCTTATCATACAATCTATTTGGGGTATTCCTTTATGGTGTATTTGCTTGCAACTACTGTTTTTTGTTTTTTCTATATTGCATGTTTGCATAACATTATGTTTTGCCTTCCTTCTGGAGGCACCTGACATCGGGGGCAAGAAAAACTGAAGAAAATGGCATCGGCTGCCTCTTTTGTACCCCTGCCGCACTGACATCAGGGAAGAAGCGACGACAACCGACGCCGGACCTAGACTTTGGAATTCGGCCGACCGAGGACCCGCCTGATGGCAGGATAACCCATCTGTAATGACTGCAGCTGTATGAGCACTCGAACATCTACATTTATGGTAGGTACAAAACTGTACTTTGTATACACTTACCATAAATGTAGATGTTCGAGTGTATTCACTGTTGCAGTACTAGTTACCCTCACTCCAGCCCCCTGACTTTTCTAGACTTTCTACCTATCCCCTCGTTGGCCAAATCTTATAGCTATGGTATTTTCTTTTTACTGGGGGTGTGCCACACCATGTAATTGCTTCCTATTTTGGGGGCTCCTGAAATCTGGGATAAGAAAAACTGATGTAATGGCATCGGCTGCATGTTTTATACCCCTGACGTCCTGACGTCATGGAAGAGGCGACAGCATCCGACGCAGAAATCCCAAGACTCTGTTATTCGGTCCGACTGAGGGCTACCTGCAGGCAGATAACCCAAGTGTGATGACTGCAACAGTGAATACCCTTGAACATCTTCATTTATGGTAAGTGTACACAACTGTACTTTCTGTGATTACTATCTGCAGGCTACAAGGCATTCAGATTTTTCCTTATCTTAGATGATCAGTTGCTTTAAGCACCTTCTTCCAGTTGCCTGTTACAGGATCTGGAGTGCACCATCTGTCTTCTTCAAAGTCTAGAGTTCACTATTAACTTCCAAAGGTCCATCCTGACTCCCTCTCAGGATCATGTATATCTGGGATGCAGGATTCAGACAGTGCCAGTGTTGGCCTCTCTTCCACTTCCAAAAGTTTTGTCATTGTCAGCCTTCTGTCAGTCTTCTGACTTCCATTCCAGTCTGAGAGTTTCTCTGGGCCTTGGGATTCATGGCCTCTTCTATTCTAGTACTCCCTCTTGCCAGACTGTATATGTGGAGGCTTTAGCAGTACCTTAAGTCAGTTTGGCTGCAGCATTTCCATCCTCTGGATTTTAGTGTACCTCTCCTTCCTTGTCTAAAAAAGGAATTTGAGTGGTGTATTTAGCAGATGTTCTTCGTGTTTCACTGTTGCAGTCATCACATTTGGGTTGTCTCTGCCACGTTAGCCCTCAGCCAGCCTGAATACCAGATGCTTAGTATTTTTGTATCGGTTGCTGTCGTTTCAGGACTGACTTCAGGTCATCAGTAGCATAAAGTAAGGCAGCCAACTCCATTACATCAGTCTTTCTTGCCATGGAGCCCGAAGCAAAAGCAGTTCGCATGAGTGCTGGTCGGCCACTACATGAGTTTCGTCTACTGAATTGAAGTTGAAGTCTTCTAAAGCTAAGTATCCCGTTGGGGATCTTTTTTTCTTGCACTAACCAATATCAGAAAAACTTAATAATTGTCTCGCTTGTGGTCTCCTAAAAGTTCAGGGTCTCTGGCTTCTCCCATCAAAAGTCAGACCATATCAACATCAAAGAGATGCGAGCTCTGACTATGACCCTTCAAGTATTTCACCCCATGTTCTGTCCAGGCCCCTTGAAGGTGTACATAGACAACACTACAGTGGTATGGTTTGTCAACAAGCAGGGAGGCACAAAATCTTACCTCCTATCCAGGATGGCTCTTCTGGACTGGGAGGTGGCTGTCAGTTATTGGTTAACTCTTCAGGCAGTATACATACCTTCAAAGCAAATCTAGTGGCAGACTGTTTGAGCAGGTCCAAACACAGGCTCATTAATAGATGTTTCATAGAAACGTGTTTCTGGACATTGCTTGTCAGTGGGGTATTCCTTAGGTAGATCTTTTTTGCCTCCCTCTGAAGAGGCAGCTCCCACTCTTCTGTTCCAGAGTGCCATTCCATCTGGCATGGAAGACAGATGCCCTTTCTTTTCCTTGAATAGGGATGTTTCTTCATGCTTTCCCTCCTCTTCGTCTACTTTCAAGAGTCCTGCAGAAGATTCTTCAAAAATCTTGCTGGTGACTCCCTTTTGGCTAAGACAACACTGGATATTATGTAGTCCAATCTCACCTTCATTCTTACCCATGGGTTCAGAGCCGAACCTCGGCTCCGACTCGGCCATACTCTAGCTTGAAGTTTTCAATTGGCTCGTGGCTAAGAGGTATCCCATCATGCAACAGGTCTATTCCCCAGATGTCGCTTGCCACTGGTTACGCTCAGACGTAGTCTCACTTTTGGCCGTGGCTAAGTATACTGTTTATAAACATTTTATAAACTTTTGACATATTGTTGCTCAAAACAGCTATTTTCATAGGTCTGTGTGTGTGGCAGTGGTGTTATACTGCCTTTGTTTTGCTTCTCTTGCTGTTTTTGTGGCCTTTTCGTTGGCCGTTTTGGTATCCCGTTCATTTCCTTTCTTCCCACAGGCTAGGCCCATTTCAGTTAGAGGACCTAGTCCTCCCCATTGTTTCCGTGTGGTCTTTGGTTTGGTGCTCCATTATGTTAGCTTTTAGTGTTGTTGCGTCTGGCTAGTGGTGCTATCCTGCCTTTGTTTCCCCGGGCTAGGCCTGTTTAAGTTAGAGGACCTAGTCCTACCTGTAGTCTTTTTCCAGCCAGTTAATAGGCCATTTTTAGTTAAAGGCTCTACTTTCCCATGCGGGGTTTAGTTTGTCCAATGTGTGTACGTATTGCTTTGTACCTGTGTGTGTTCTCCTTTATTCAGCATGTCCAAGGATTCTAAGGAACACAGGCCTTCGGGCTTTAAAAAGTGTGTTGAATGCAACAATAAAATGTCTTTGATTGATGGGCACTCTGAGTGCGTGTACTGCTTGGGGGCTATTCACCTCCAAGAGTCCTGCTTGTTTTGTCATTCCTTCAGTCCCCGTGTACTACAGGAGAGGAAGAACAAGCTCATTTTGAAAGGACTGCTTAAACACTCCTTCGAGGAAGACTTGGCTAAGTCTTCCAGTGCCTTATCCTTTCCAGCTAAAAAGGACAAAAAGATTTCTAAGAAGCTCTCTCCGGCTCCATCTGTTTATTCGGAGCCGCCAGAGTAAGTTGCTAGAACAGCTTCTCCTTCTTTAGTTCCATTGCCCTCGGTGCTGAGAGAAGGTAGTGTCTTGACTAAGTCCATATCGGCTCCCAGCCTTTCGGTGCCAGTCACAGATATTTTGGTTCAGAGCCGGTCTCCAGTTATTCGACCGGTTTCTCCTTCACGCAAGTCCCCTTCTGTAGGGAGATCCAGATCTCCAACTATATCCTCCAGGACCCTTTCCGATGAGGACGTTGATAGAGTAGTGAAGAAACTGCTTCAGTCATCGGTGTTGGCCAAATTGATTTCGGCTCTGACCCACTCGGCTCCGGAGCCTATGGCCTCTTCATCTTTTGTTGTTCCTCCGAGCCTTTCTTGGCCTTCGGAGCCAGAGTTGTCGATTCCGTCAGGTGCCGTTAGGTCGGTTCCAGTAGCCTGGCCTGGCCTTTCGGTTCCAAATTCCGCTCTGACCCTGTCGGCTCCATCTACTGGGTTGTGGGTCCACGATTCTCCTGTCGGACCCGAGGGGGAGGGCTCGGATTGATCTTCATCGGTTCCGAACCTTCCTCTCAGTGCTTTGGCTTGAGTGAGCTTGGACCCGACATATGTTTTGGACCTCATCTCCTCGGCGCTGAGGGCTACTACTGTATCCTCTACAGTTAGTCGTCCTTCGGAGCCGGGGAGATCAGCCTTCGAGGTTATGAGGAGGGTGCTGGCCAGGTCGTCAGCTGCATCCTATGGCACCGATACTCTGCCCCCTCCAGCACTGATGTCAGTTTCGGATCACCCTCTATCCCTGGGCAGTAGAGACCCTAAGCCTCAGGATACCTCCATGAGTGGTCCCCAACTTTCTGATGTCTCCCCAGAGTTTTTGCCTGAGGAGCCCGCCAGAAAGAGATTGTGTAAGAGGAAACACCTCGACTCCCCGGATGAGTCTCTTACGTCGGACACCGACCTCGAGGAGTAGGGGTCTCCCAAGTCATGTTCTAAAGATATCTCTTTTTCAGATATCCTTGAGATCTTGAAGCAGAGAGGTGGCTGGCCCTCTAAATTCCCTTCTGATGAGGAGTTGGTGTTCCTGAAGACTTTCGGGTCTCAACCCTCCGCCTCTTGGGTTTCTCCCCCTTTCGATAAGCTATTAGATCTTGTCTGTCGAAAGGTGTGGGAATCTCCTGACACTGTGGAACCAGTTCCTAGGAGCCCCAGTAAGTTTTTGTCCACCCCCACTGACAAGGAATATCTAACAAAAGGCATTCCAGTAGATGCCATGGTAGTGGCAGCAGCCACCAAGAAGGAACTTGCTGAAACTTCGTGTACCATCCATCCGCCTAACAAGGAGTCCCGGGTTATGGACAGGTATGTGAAGCATGTGTTTATCTCAGAGGCCTTTACACTGCGGTCACTGAACTACTTGATGCATTTTACAAGGCTTCAGAGAGATCTCCTAAAAGAGCTAGAAGATTCTCTACAGGGTAACATTTCTGATGCCATGGCACAGAAGGTCAATGCACAAATGTCTACCCTAAATTCCCTTACCAACTCCTCCATGAGGCTGATCTCATACGCAGCCGACGGAGTGAGTAGGGCAGCGGGTTCCGGAGTCTCTTTTAGGAGACGCTCCTGGATGTGCCCGTGCAATTTCGTGGAGGCCTTCAAGTCTACGTTCACCAACGCCCCCTTTAACGGTTTATCGTTGTTCGGAACCAAAGTGAAGGACACTCACTAGGTGCAAGCAGGAAGAAAAACCCTGTCTGCCATGGGAGTCCATTTTTACATGCCTTCTAGACCTTACCCCAAGGGCCAGAAGGGTGGGAAAATGTGGTTCAGGAAGTTGCAGAGGTTTTTTCAAGACGCACAAAGTGATTCCTCCTCCAGAGGCAGGGGAGGTGTGGAAATTCAGGTAGATGCCACCCTAGGGGCAGAGGAGGCCAGCATAACCAGGAGGACCGTGATTCCTTTCATGGTTCTCCCTACCAGCGCTCCTGAAGGGAGGTCCGACTATTGCATCTCTGGAACTTGGTCGGGGGTCGCATTTCTTTATTCCCAGAAGCCTGGCAAGATGTCACCCAAGATGAGTGGGTATTAATGATAATTTCCAGAGGTTATCATATTCCCTTCTCTTCTCCTCCCCTGCCAACCAAGAGAATCCCAGACGTTCCACCCAGTCACAGAATTACACAACTTTAGAAATAAAAAAGTTGCTTTCAAAGAGAGCCATCCAGCCTGTCCCCACAGACCAAGTAGGATTAGGGACTTACTCCAGATTCGTTTTGGTGCCGAAAAGAACAGGGGACCTGAGACCCATGTTGGATCTCAGCTGATTAAACCTTCATGTACAGAAGTCCAAGTTCCGCATGGTCACCTTACAGTCAATACTCCCTCTGTTAGGGAAAGATGTGTGGATGTGCTCCATCGACCTCAAAGATGCTTATTACCATATCAAGATGGACAGGGCATCGAGAAGTCATCTACGCTTCTGGCTGGGAGCCAGTCATTTTCAGTTTCGCGCTCTGCCCTTTGGTCTCATCACAGCCCCCAGGGTGTTCACCAAATGCATGACAGTGGTAATGGCTCTCTTGAGACGTCAGGGATTCCAAGTGTTTCCGTACCTGGACGACTGGCTCCTTTCTGCCACCACCAGGCATCTACTGTTACAGACCAGGGACGCCACCATTACTCTGTGCCAAAGGTTAGGAATTACTCTAAATTGGAAAAAAATCTGCCTTGTTGCTCTCGCAGCATGTCACTTTTATCAGCACCAAACTAGATACGGTGCTTATGAGGGCCTTCTTACCAGAAGAGAGAATTCAGACTCTACAACACCAGGTCTACACCTTGCTACCATTGAGGAAGGTCAAGGCAAAAGTGGTCCTCAAGTTATTAGGGACCATGGCTGCCATGATCATCCTAGATGTCCTTCAAGAATGCAACTGCAGTCATAACATGTGGGTTGTCCTGCCTCAGGCAGCCCTCGGTCGGCCGGATTCCAAAGTCTGGGTCCGACATCAGCTGATGTCGCATTTCTGTCCGACGTCAGAGCGGCTGGAGTATATAAGCATCAGCCGACGCCATTTTCTCCAGTCTTTCTTGCCGCACGGTGCCCGAAGCAGAAGCAGTTCGCAAGTGCCGGTCGGTCAGCTCCTGTATTCTACGATACCGAAGTCATCAAAAAAGCTAAGTACCCCGTTGGGGACCTTTTCTTGCCTCAGCCAATGTCAGAAATTACTGGAAAAGTTAACAATTGTCTTTTTTGTGGTAAACAAATACCTCATAAGGATTTCCACTCTTACTGCCTCCCTTGCCTGGGCCCAGACCACGACGTCTCGACCTGTGTAGCCTGTGCTCGCTTCAACAAGCGCACTCTCAGGCGCCGGGCGGAGTTCGCTGAAGATTTTTTTGGCGATAAATTTGCTTACACCATGCCATCGGATCTTCTGACATCGCAAACTCCCAAAAAGCGAAAAGACCGGGACCGACATCCTCGGCCCGCGTCTACCACCGGCTCCATGCCAAAACCTAGCGCTAGTGCTCCGGTTCCCTCTGAGACGGTCTCTCCACCGCTCCGAACTGAAGACACTGCATTACCGACTACTCCGATTCCAGACATTACTCCGACGCCAGTTATAGACTTTCCTCCGGATACCGAAACCAAGGAAATGCCCGAGACCATTGCTGTAGACAAGGTCACTTCTGCACATGGAGCTGCCAGGCCTCCAAAGGCCATGTCTATTAAGGCCTACACTAGGGCTAAGGCAGCCAGCAAAACAAAGCATATTACTTCTAAATCCTTACCTCAGCCGACTCCGGAGACACAAATTATGTGCATGGCTGCTGATTTAATTTCCATGATTAGAGGTTCACAGGCCCATCCTGAGAGAGCATCCCAGCCTCCTCCTGATAAAAGGCCCCGGGTTGAACCCTCTGACCCTACTCCTTCAGATGAAGACTCTGAGGGCTCTGTCCACTCTGATAGCCAGGAAGAGCTCTTCCAGACCTATGAGGACTCGGATGCAGAAGATTCCATCCCTTCGGCCTCCCCTCCTGAGGATATTTCTTTTGGGGAAGTTCTGCACACCATGAGGGAACATTTCAAGTGGCAGGGTCAGGAATGTTCTGTTTCGAGGAAACGCCTTAGGACTTTCCTTAAGAAGCCTCAGCACAGGCCCTTAGCTATTCCTCCTGTACTTGATGTTCTGGATGATTTGTATTCTGACTCTAGTGCTACCCCTGATTCTCTCCCTCCTGCTCCAGCCAAGCCAGACAGGTATTACAGGGTCCCAGAAACTCATTCCCATTTATTCAGGGCCCATACTGCTGATTTGGAAACTATTTCACAGGGGCTTAAAGGAGTTTCAGCCTCCACCGCAAAATATCCTTTGCCCTCCAACAGGGAAGCAAGGTCATTAGAGAGATGGGGCAAAAAGGTTTACACATCCACTACCTTATCTATGAGAGCTTTAAATTGCCTTTTTCATATGTTACAATATCAGGATTATCTCTTAGAAGATTTACAAAAAACATTAGCTTCTCCTGATCCTTTAGACAGGAAGACTTTGCAGGAAGCTGTACATAACACTCAGCAAGTAAGCAATCACTTCCTGCAGTGTGGATATGATGCACTGGAAGCTTCATGTAGGGCAGCTATGACAGGGGCAGTGATTCGTAGGCATGCTTGGTTAAAAGATCAACCTCTACCGGATCATGTAAAAGCAAAACTTCTGGATGCTCCTTTGGAAAAGAACAAGCTTTTTGGTGCAAATGCTAAGGATGTGTTAAAGACCATCGAAGAAAAAGCAAAATCAGTTCAGACTGTGAAAGATTTCCTCCAAGTTCAACCCCCCAGATTCAGTAGGAATTGGCCTTCAAAAAACTGGTCCTTTCCTAATCCAGAAAAGTTTCAAAGGGGTAAGAACAGACGTGGCCGAGGAAGAGGCCAATACAGAGGCCCTTACAGGGGCGACAATGGCAGCCAGGAAACCAAAGAAGTGGCAGGGGTTTCACCTGCCCAACAACCACAAACTCAATGACTTTCCTCTACTACCGCCTACCAGGGAACAACTAGAAGCTCCCTTGGGGGAAATTATCTCTTTGCAGAAAACTGGCACAGACTGACAAAGGACAAATGGATTTTGGACATTATAGACCGAGGGTACAGGTTTCATTTTCATACCTTACCAAGAAAACAAGGCATGCCAAACCTACCACAAAATCAAAGGGCAGAGGCTATCAAGCAAATCACTCTGCTGACTCGAATGAAAGCAATAGAAAGAGTTCCACAACAAGAACAAGAACAGGGTTTTACTCAAGACTGTTCCTTGTTCCAAGAAAAGAATCTCAATGGAGACCAATACTGGACTTGTCCGCATTAAACACCTTTCTCATAGTACCAAAGTTCAAAATGCTGACTCTACAGCAACTCCTTCCCATGCTGGGCAAGGAGTCGTGGCTGATTACTCTGGACCTCAAGGAGGCATACCTGCATGTCCCTATCAGACACAGCTGCAGAAGATACCTCAGATTTCTTGCAGGGCCAGAGCATTATCAATTCTCAGCATTGCCATTTGGCTTATCTACTGCGCCCAGAGTATTTACAAAATGCCTGGCTTCAGTAATTGCTCATTGCAGGCTCCAGGGTATACAAATCTACCCGTACCTGGACGACTGCCTCATACAAGCGGACGACAAATTGATGTTGACAAAAAACCTGGATTATGTCATACGATTACTTCAAGCTCTGGGATACACAGTCAACTTCCAAAAGTCAAGACTACAGCCATCCCAGCAAATAATCTTCTTAGGAGCCAAACTAGACACAGCCTCTCAGATGGCTTACCTGACAGAAGACAAGCAAGAGAAGTTAACTCATTACTTCAAAGGTTTAGCAAAACTCACCCAGATGACTGCAAGGAGATTCCTACAGGCCCTGGGTTACATGGCATCCTGCATTCTACTGGTTCCATTAGCAAAACTACACATGAGAAAGCTTCAATGGTACCTAAAAGCATTTGGTCTCAACACAGCAACAACTTGGAGACGATCATACCACTCATTCCATGCCTACAAAAGGAATTCCTATGGTGGGCCTCGGTGAGCCAGGAAAACACAGGTATGTCATTCAAAAAAACACAGATAACACAGACCATGACTACAGACGCCTCAGACCTTGGATGGGGGGCGCACATGGAAGGCAGGTGTATACAAGGACAATGGTCTCCAAAGGAAACACATCTGCATATAAACCAAAAGGAAATGCTGGCAGTAATGCATGCCATCGAGGCTTTTCAACACCAACTCCAGCAAGGCCATTTAATGATACGGACAGACAACACCACTGTGATGTGGTACATAAACAAGCAGGGGGGCACCCACTCTTACTCCCTTTGCAGACTGACAATGCAGCTTTGGGAGAAATCACTGAGCCTAAACATCCAGTTACAATCCCAGTTGTTCCAGGAAAAGACAATGTGTTGGCGGACAGCCTAAGCAGGAATTTCACAGATCCACACGAGTGGAGGTTACATCCGAAGGCCTTCAGACAACTCACTTCGACATGGGGCAAGCCAGAAGTGGACCTATTTGCCTCTCACCTCAACCATCTTCTACCAAAATTTTGCACAAGGACATACCTTCCAAAAGCTTGGAAAATAGATGCCCTCTCATTCAACTGGAACTCCCTAGCAATCTATGCATTCCCACCTCTGCCACTGATGACCTCAGTATTACTAAAGATCAAAGCAGAGAAGCCCAAGGGAATCCTAATAGCTCCGGATTGGCCAAGACAACACTGGTACCCACTACTACGGAGCATATGTCACACCAGGAGGTGGGCCCTCCCTCAGTGGCCTCTACTTTTGACTCAACACAATTTCGAAACACTGCATCCAAACCTTCAGACACTGCAGCTAACAGCCTGGGAGATCCCATAAATAACTTTAGCTTATCTCTCTCCAAGGAAGTTCAGCGGATACTAACAGAGGCTCGAAGACCATCCACCAGAAAGGTTTACTTAGCAAAGTGGAAAAGATTCAACAATTGGAATACCAGCAAGGGACATGATGCATCATTGCTGAACATCCCACTTATCTTGGAATTTTTGGCAGATATGTTAAAGAACGACCTCTCATATTCTTCCATAAAGATACATGCATCTGCTATTTCAGCTAGATACAACACTGATCCTCCTGTTTTCTTTCACCTTACTAAGACAATTCCTCAGGGGAATCAAGAACATTAAGCCACCACGAAAGGCCCCAGTGCCAGCCTGGGACCTCAGTTTTGTCTTAGAAAAACTGACTCTACCTCCTTTCGAGCCAGCAGCTTCAGTTGACTTGCAATTTCTCTCATGGAAGACAGCTTTCCTGTTGGCAATTACCTCAGCAAGAAGGGTTTCGGAGCTACAGGCCCTAATGGCAATACCACCCTTTATTATTTTCCACAGAGACAGGGTTTCATTAAGGACCATCCCTACTTTTATGCCAAAGGTGGTATCTAGGGTTTCTCTAAATCAAGCCATTCATCTGCCTGCTTTCTTCCCCAATCCTGAGAATAAGGGGGAAAGACTTTTGCATACCTTGGACATTCACAGACAACTTCGATACTACCTGGACAGAACCAAGGCCAGTAGGAAGTCTGAACAACTTTTTGTAGCTTACGCCCCTGCCGTCCAAGGAAAAGCAATTTCAAAACAGACTATTTCTAAATTGTTTGGACATTGCATCAGATTCTGTTATTCCTTTCATGGAAAGACTGTTCCAGCCAATGTCAGACCACATTCCACCAGAGCTACAGCCACCTCTACAGCATTTTTAAGAGGAGTGCCTACCAAGGACATTCTAGAAGCTGCTACATGGAGCTCTGTGCATACATTCTCCAAACACTACAATCTCCCTCTATATTCCAGATCCAGAGCAGGCTTTGCTTCGGCAGTCCTGCAGGGTTTGATTGCCACACCATCTCTTTCCTAGAGCATACCTCCTCCCCCAGCTAAGCTATGGTATTCTACCCACATGTTATGACTGCAGTTGCATTCTTGAAGGACATAGTACAGTTTTGTACCTACCATAAATGTAGATGTCCGATAGACATGCAACTGCAGTCGGATTTTCCCTCCCTCCATATCCCTCTATGCCTAGGGTCCACTCCTATCCCTATTACTCTTAGCTGGGGATATCTGTTATGGTGTATTTGTTTTATTGCTCATTTATTTGTTTGGAATCCTGTTTTTGTCTTCCAATTTGATTACAGCCTTCCTTGGATGGCACCTGGCATCTGGGGCAAGAAACACTGAAGAAAATGGCGTCGGCTGATGCTTATATACTCCAGCCACTCTGATGTCGGAGAGAAATGCGACATCAGCCGACGTCGGACCCAGACTTTGGAATCCGGCTGACTGAGGGCTGCCTGAGGCAGGACAACCCACATGTTATGACTGCAGTTGCATGTCTATCGGACATCTACATTTATGGTAGGTACAAAACTGTACTTTCCCCTTGCCAGACTACACATGAGGGATGTTCATCGTGTTTCACTGTTGCAGTCATGACTGTAGGGTTCTCCCCTGCCGGCAGGCAGTCCCCGGTCGGCCAGAATCCCAAAGTCTGGGTCCGGCATTGGCTGTTCAACCATGCTCCATGACGTCAGAGCGCCAGGAGTACAAAGCTGACGTCAGTGAGCATGGTTGAACAGCCATGCTCCCTGATGTCAGCTTTGTACTCCTGGTGCTCTGACGTCAGGGAGCATGGTTGAACAGCCATGCTCCCTGACGTCAGAGCGCCAGGAGTACAAAGCTGACAGCCGATGCCATCTTCTCCAGTCTTTCTTGCCATGCGGTGATAGCAGTTTGCAAGTGCCGGTCGACTGACTCCTGACGATTTTTTCTCATAAACTTCAATCCGAAGACTTTCTTCTCCACTCAAAGCTAAGTACCCCGTTGGGGAAACTTTTTTCTTGCTCCAGTCCGATAGAAAAAGTTAATTATTGTATTTCATGTGGGAAGCAAATACCTCATAAGGATTTTCATTCTTACTGTATTCCTTGCTTAGGCCCTGACCACGATGTAGTTAGTTGTCGGTTTTGTGCTAGATTCAATCAACGTACAATTAAACGAAGGTGCGATTTTGCTTTTCTTTACTTCAGTAGGCGCTTTAACTACAAAATGTCATCAGATACGGTTCTGGCTGCGGGTTCAGCGTCGCAAGGATAAAGACAGGCCTCTGTGGTCCAAATCTGATGATAGAGCCAGCTTCAGGTTTGGCCAACGTCAGTGAGGCGCTTTTGCAGCCCCTGTCGTCAGCCATTTCTGAACCGATGGCCGAAACGGACTCTCATGTGGAGCCAACCAGGCCTTTAAATATTTCTATTGCAGGACCTTCGGACAATGCTCCTTCGGATGGGTCCGGAGCCGCTGTGCAGGTACCGGCTTCCGAAGGGGTTTTCAGGCCTACTCAGCTTCTAATAAAGGCAAAGACAAAGGCAAAGACTCCTTCTAAATCAAAGACTGCAACACAGGCCTCTTCTGAACCGGCTCCCAAGTCAGAGAAACAGTTACTCAAGATGGCGGAGGATTTACTTACTATGATTAGGGGGTTCACATCCCCCTCCAGATAAAAGGCCAAGGCAGGATGTTTATTATGATTCCTCTGATCAGGCTTCTGTTTCTTCAGTTTCTTCTTCTGACCAGGAATATTCTTTCCCTCCTTATGAGGATTCTGATGCTGAGGAATCCATTCCTTCAGCTTCTCCCCCTGAGGATTTCTCTTTTGGGGAAACTTTGCATGAAATGTGGGAACATTTCCACTGGGAAGGACAGGAGTATTCGGAATCTAAGAAAAGACTAAGGGATTTTCTTCTTCCCCAACATAGACCCTGGCTATTCCTCCTGTTTTGGATATTGTGGATGATGCTTTTTCGGAGGCTAACTTAACCCCTGACTCTTTTCCTCCTGCTCCTGTTAAGCCTGATAGATATTACAGGGTTCCTAATTCCCACCAGTTTTTATACAAGAACCCTTCTGCTGACCCTGAAACCATTTCTCAGGGTCCTAAGGGAGTTAAGGCCGCTTCTGCCAAAACCCCATTCCCACTGAAAAGGATTCTAGATCTTTAGAAAGATGGGGCAAAAAAGTGTACACTTCTGCTACTTTGTCCATTAGGGCTTTAAACTGTCAGTTTCATATGCTGAAAATACCAGCAATTTCTCTTGTCTGTTTTAAAACAAAAGCTTACTTCCATTTCTGCCTGTGCAGATGATAAGGAATTACATGACTTATTGCATGCCACTGAACAAGTTGGGAAGCATGATTTACACTGTGGATTTGATGCCTTGGAGGCTTCTTGTAGGGCTGCTGCCTCCGGCACAGTCATTAGAAGGCATGCATGGCTAAAGGAACAAAATTTGCCAGAACAAGTAAAAGCTAAATTATTGGATGCTCCTGTTCAGCATAATGTTTTGTTTGGATCAAAAGCTGAGGAGGTGATTAAAAAGATGGAGGATAAGGCGAAATCCATGCAAACAGTTAAAGATTTCTTACAAGCACAGCCACCAAGATTTAGTAGGAATTGGCCTTCTAAAAATTGGTCCTTTCCCACTTCAGACAGGCCTCAGAGGGGTAGATATGGACGCTCCAGAGGAAGGTCTCAAACACAAGCTTCTTATAGACCAAGACAGTGGACTGCTTTCACCCCTAGGGGAGGAGAGAATAGGTCACAAACTCATAGGAAACAAACTCAATGACTCCCTGTGTTGGGCTGCAGGAACTTCCTGCCTGGAAGCACCTCTCGGAGGAAAACTCTCTCTTTTTTATCAAAATTGGACTCGTATAACCCAAGACAAGTGGGTTCTGGATGTGGTTTTAAGAGGTTACAAATTCCATTTTCATACCCTGCCAAGGCCAAGCGGATGGCCAGACCTTCCAAGACATCAATGGACAGAGGCCTTAAACCAGGTGGAAGCTCTTTTGGCTATGAAAGCCATAGAACTGGTTCCACTTGGGACAAGGTTTTTACTCAAGGCTCTTTCTAGTCCCCAGGAAGCAAAACTCATGGAGACCCATTCTGGATCTGTCAGTCTTGAACACCTTTCTAGAGATTCCAAAATTCAAGATGCTTACTCTACAGCAGCTACTTCCAATGCTATCCAAAGATGGGTGGATGGTAACTTTGGATTTAATGGAGGCATATTTACACATTCCCATCAGGCAGGAACGCAGAAAATACCTCAGGTTCAAGGCTGGATCGAGGCACTTTCAATTTGGATTGTCTACTGCGCCCAGGGTCTTCACCAATTGCCTGGCTCCAGTAGTAGCTTACTGCAAACTCAATAGAATTCTAATTTACCCTTATCTGGACGATTGTCTAATTCAGGCAGACAGCAAGGATGTCTTACTCCAGCATCTAGAGTTTGTACAGAACCACCTCAAGTTCCTGGGATTCTCTGTAAACATAAAAAAGTCAAATTTGACACCCTCACAGCAGATAACTTTTCTGGGTGCTCTTCTAAACACCACAACCCAGATGGCATTTCTGACATCCGAAAAACAATTACAGCTGGCTTCAACTTTCAAAACCTTGGCAACTTTAACTCAGCTATCTGCAAGGAGATTCCTGCAGGCTTTGGGTTACATGGCCTCCTGCATCCTTCTCGTACCATATGCAAGACTACACATGAGGAAAATACAGTGGTACCTAAAAAGTGTATGGTCTCAGCATTGCCACAGTTTAGACATACTGATCTCCGTCCTGCCTTGCCTTCAAAAGGAATTTCTTTGGTGGTCCAGGGCATGCACTCTAAACAAAGGGAAACCCTTCTGTCTGCCTCCTGCCACTCAGATTCTAACCACGGACGCCTCAGATTATGCTTGGGGAGCCCATTTTCAGGGAAACTGTCTGCAGGGCCTTTGGACAAAGGATCAGAACCACCTGCATATCAATTTAAAGGAAATGTTAGCCGTTCAGAAAGCTCTAATGGCCTTCAGGAATCTTCTACAACCAGGGCAACTACTAATACAGACAGACAACACCACAGTTATGTGGTACATAAACAAGCAAGGGGGATCTCATTCCTCCCCCTTTGCAGACTAGCCATGGATCTATGGAACACAGCTCTAGCTTGCAATCTGGACCTTCAAGCTCAGTTTCTACCAGGGAAGCAAAACTTCCTGGCAGACAGTCTGAGCAGAAACCTTTCGGATCCACACGAGTGGATGCTGGACACCAAAATATTGAGGATGATAACAGCAGTCTGGGGATGTCCTGACATAGACCTCTTTGCATCCCATCTCAATCATCAACTACAGAATTTTTGCACCAGGACTTTCCACAAAGAAGCTTGGAAAGTGGATGCCCTATCATTCAGTTGGAGGAACCTCTTTGGATATGCCTTTCCGCCTCTTCCTCTTCTTCCACGGGTATTATTAAAGATAAAACAGGACAAGCCCAAGATGATAATCTTGCTGGCCCCAAATTGGCCTCGACAGTTTTGGTACCCAACTCTAAAAACCTATGTCTGGAGCCCCCTTGGGTTTTACCTCAGTCTCCGAACCTTCTGTCCCAACATCAGGGTCAGGTTCTACACTCTCATGTCAGAACTATCAGTCTGGCAGCCTGGTTAATCCAGGGCCTTTGATTTCGTCTTTCCTACCCAAGCAGGTTATGGATGTCATTTTAGAAGCCAGACGTCCTAGCACTAGAAAATCTTATGCAGGAAAATGGAAAAGATTTTGTTCCTGGATGCAGGCTCAGCATTCTGATCCTCTTCTTCCGAACATTCCTTCAGTTTTACTTGACAGATCTCTTACACAAGGGTCTCTTTTTCTCTTCCATTAAGATACATGCCTCTGCTATTTCTGCTCATTATAATACAGACCCTCCAATCTTTTCCCACCAGCTCATGAGACAGTTTCTCAGAGGAGCTAAGAATTTAAGACCTCCTAGATCTCCTCCCATTCCTGCTTGGGATCTCAACTATGTTTTGGAAAAACTAGCCTTGCCTCCTTTTGAGCCTGCTGCCTCTTCTGACATCAAGTTTTTGTCTTGGAAGACAGCTATCCTGTTAGCCCTAACCTCTGCCAGGAGAGTTTCAGAGTTACAAGCTCTTATGGCTGTGGAACCTTATATTAGTTTTCATCAAGACAGGGTGTCTTTGAGGACTAATCCTACCTTCATGCCTAAGGTGGTTTCCAAAGTGGCTTTAAAGCAAACTATCCACTTGCCAACTTTTTTCCCCACTCCTCAAAATAAAGGGGAAAGGATCTTACATTCCTTGGATGTACACAGACAACTACATTTTTACCTGGACAGAACCAAGGACATCAGAAAAACAAGAACGATTGTTTGTTTCTTATGCTTCAAGTTCCCAAGGTAAAGCCATTTCAAAACAGACCATTTCTAAATGGATTGCTCATGGAATCAGATTTTGTTATTCACACCATGGAAAGCAAATCCCAGGGAGTATACGGACTCATTCCACCAGAGCTGCTGCCACTTCTGCGGCCTTCCTCAGGCGAGTTCCTACCAAAGACATTTTGGAAGCTGCAACTTGGAGTTCAGTGCATACTTTTTCTAAGCACTACAATCTACCTCTCTACTCTAAGTCTATGGCAGGCTTTGCCTTTGCAGTCTTGCAGGGCCTTTCCTTCTTCTTTATGACCACCTCCTTTTCTTTCAGCTTTGGGATTCTACCCTACAGTCATGACTGCAACAGTGAAACACGATGAACATAGTACAGTTGTGTACACCTACCATAAATGTAGATGTTCGAGTCTTCACTGTTGCAGTCTTCCCTCCTGTCCCCTCTTATTTTTACTTTTGTGTGGTTCCTTTTTTCACCATTCTTCTGAGGTGTATTTGCAAAGGATATGAGACCTTTCTCATTTTGGGACTCCTGACATCTGGGGCAAGAAAAACTGGAGAAGATGGCGTCGGCTGTCAGCTTTGCACTCCTGGCGCTCTGACGTCAGGGAGCATGGTTGAACAAGACTTTGGGATTCTGGCACTGCCTGCCGGCAGGGGAGAACCCTACAGTCATGACTGCAACAGTGAAGACACTCGAACATCTACATTTATGGTAGGTGTACACAACTGTACTTTCTTCAGTGGCTGCTTTTCGCCCAGTGGTCACTACAGCATCTTTCAGTCTCCCATTCTATTCTGATCATGGACACATGCAAGCAGGATCTACACTGGTGGTTTCAGGCCAGCAATCTCAATGTGGGCAAGACTTTTGTTCCATCTTCTCCAGTTGCCACGGTGACCACGGATGCCTCCCAGATTGGGTGGGGGGCATTATCCCATCATGACAGTCCAAGGCACCTGGCAGGATCACGAGACCCATTTGCATATCAATTCTTGGAGATGAGAGCAGTGCTATTAGTGTTGCAAGCACTTCAAAGCTTTCTCCCTCTAGGGACAATTGCAGTCCACTCAGACAACATGTCAGTGGTATGGTATCTGAACAAACAGGGAGGAACCCCTTTGCAGAGAAGCATTTTGAGTTTGGCAGTGGGCGGTGTCTTCCCAATGCTTTCTAGTTCAATGCATATACCGGGAAAGTCCAAGGTGATTGCCAACAGGCTGAGCAGAGCTATCCTAATGCCTCACAAGTGGTCTCTGAAGAATTATGTTGCAGAGAAGGTATTCCACAGTTGGGGTCAGCCTTGCTGCGATCTATTTGCCAGCTCCCTCAATGCCAAATGCAGCAGCTACTTCACCCTTATCCCCCCAGAGGGGGAGACACCCAGAGGTTCTCTGGTTCATGATTGGCCCTCCGGTCTTCTCTACGCCTTTCCACCGTTACCTCTGATATCAAAGGTCATTCAGAAAGCACAGTCTTTGGGAAGCAAAATGATCCTCATTGCCCCACACTGGCCTCGTCAGATTTGGTTTCCCTTCCTTCAACTCTGTCTAATGGAAAAGCCCTGGATTCTGGACCCAGCTCCATATATGCGGACTCATATGTCAGGACATTTCCATCCCTCCATCCAGACACTCAAGTTGACAGCTTAGCTGCTCCAGTTCTGTCCTTAGTCAGGCTTCATGATTTTTCCACGGAAGTGGTCCATATTCTATCATCTTCCCACAAGCCTTCTACCAGGAAGATTAATTCCAGGAAGTGGAAGAGATTTTCTATTTGGGCCCGTGCGAGACATATTGATCCTTATACAGCGCCTATTTCGGCAATATTAACATTTCTTTCTCAACTGTTCAGTCAGGGATCAGCTGCAGCAACCATTAAAGTGCAACTGGCAGCGATTTCTACCTTTCACATTGCTAATGAGCCCAACCTTATGGCTCATAGACTTTGTAGAGCTTTTCTGAAAGGGACATTGTTACTCCGACCTCCAGTCTTTGATCTAGTAATGCCATGGGACCTCAATTTTGTATTACAGAAGCTCACCTCATCTCCCTTTGAGCCCGCAGCTATGTGTAACATTAAATTCTTGTCATGGAAGACAGTATTCTTGGTAGCCATATCTTCAGCTAGGCGGGTCTCTGAACTCCAAGCATTATCGATTAAGCCACCTTATTTGGTGTTTCACAAAGATAGGGTCTCCTTAAGAACCAGTCCTTCCTTTGATCTAAAGATTGCCTCTGTTGTCAGTATCAACCAATCCATTGAGTTGCCTGTGTTTTTTCCTGAATTCTCCAACAAGGCAGAGTTTATGTTTCATCAGCTAGATGTTCATAGACAATTGTGTTTCTATTTACATAGGACAAAAGATTTCAGGAAATCAGATCAAATGTTTGTCTTGTTTTCAGACACTAGACTTGGGGTTCCTGTTTCTAAGGTAACATTGTCTCGCTGGATCGCTGATTGTTTATTTTAACAGTGAAACAAATTTTTCGCCTGAGACTAGCATAATTACTGATCTGCATTTAGTAAATAATAAGGCTGGATTGTTATTTAATAGCAATACTGATATGAATAATGTTATAAATGTTTTAGAAGACAGCGAGAATAATTTAGACATTAGCGGGTTAATTGATTTAAGACAAGAAGCGAATTATGTTACAGGCCCTAGTGAACCCATTATTATATTTAATCAACATGGGGATTTTAAAGTGTACAATTATTCTAGTAAGTCAATAAAGGTTAAACACGCTGAATTATTATCTAAAGGATTTACCTTTATTCCTGGTAGGAAAGGTAATATTACTGATGTGCTTATTGACTTAAAGTACTTAACTAGGAAAATGAATATTAAAATGAGTTTTTTACAGGATGGACACGTAAATAATAGTGTTCTAAAGAGACCTAGCAAATTTAATCCTATCACAAATAATACAGTGATGATGTTTGAGAAGGCCTGTGAGTTAGAAATGCAGGAATACTTCAAAGGCAATATGAATAACAAAGTAAAAAATGTGTATAGTAATTTGACTGATGATGAAGTTGTAGTGCTTAATGAGCTTATCACAAATAAGGACATTCGTTTTATGAAGCCCGACAAGGGCAATGGAATAGTGATTATGGATAAAAATGACTACTCAGACTATATGTTTAGGATGTTAACAGGGGAAGCATATGAAGAAATAACTTTAAATGAAATTCATGTGGCCTATTCAAAGATCGACCTGATGCTAAAGGATATGCTTTATCAAGGACAAATCAATGAAATGGATTTTGAGTATTTGGTGAATAATTTTCCGGTAATAAGCAATATTTTTGGCATTCCTAAAATTCACAAGGGTCTGATTGATGTTTCTTTCAGACTGATTGTGGATGGTAAAAGGAATAAAACTTGCTTTATAAGTAAATATTTAGATTTTCATCTCCAAGGGTAGGGTTAAAAATGTTCAATTACATTACTAAGGACTCATGGCATTTTTTATCCCAACTAAATGATGTGAGAATAGGCCCTTCAACTATTTTACTTACTATTGATGTTTGTAATTTATATTCAGTGATTCCTAATAGTATTGGGCTAGAATGGTTGGAGCATCAGCTAAATAAGATAGGGTCATTTGATCAGGATCAAATAAATGTTTTTGTATCCCTTATGGACATGGTATTAAACAACAATTTTTTGTTTTTTGAGGGCAGCTACTATAAGCAGGCTACTGGAGTAGCAATGGGGGCAGCGTGTGCCCCTGTTTATGCAAATTATGTTATGTCCTATTGGGAACAAGAATATGCGTTTCAAAGTGATTTTAATAAATTCATCCAGAAATATACGCGATTTTTGGATGATATTTTTATAATTTGGGATGGTGACATTCAGAGGTTGGAAGCATTCCTGGAATATATTAACAGTTCGGTCGATTTTTTTAAATTTACCTTTGTTTATAGTTATACTGAAATAAATTATTTAGATGTCCATTTGACAGTTGATAACGATAAAAGAAGTCTTATATCAAATATTTATAGAAAACCTACCTTTTCGAATTCTTATTTATCAGAGCTGACACCCTGACCACCAGAAAAGGGCTATAATTAAAGGGCAGATGGTCAGGGCTGCCAGAATGGTTAATAACTACTTAAATTTTGAAAAGGAACTAGATTTTATTACAGGAATGTTTTTGAAAAGAGGTTACCCCGAAACCCTGGTACAAGCTATTAAGGTGGAGATTATAGATAAAAGAAAGAGAGGGATTTATCAGTCCATATTAAAAAATGGTACAGACATAGGTGAGCTGTTGGTTGAATTTGAAGTGAAAAAGGAAAATAAAATCAAGGAAGTTTTGATTTTTATAACCACATATAATTGTGACACGGAATCTATGGTTAGGATAATACAGAGGAAATGGGATTTATTGAAATTAGATACTAGTGTATATAGTAAATTAAGGGCCTCTCCTATTAATGTATATAGAAAGGATAGATCTTTTAAAAAACTATTAGAGGGTAGTAAGCTAAAATTGACATCTAGGTCTTGTAGGCCGGTTGGGAATTTTAAGTGTGGCAGATGTAATAAATGCAAGTATATTCTTACATCAGGAAATAGGATTGAATTAGGGAAAGAAATTATATTTATTAGTAGACATTATGATTGCTATAGCAGAAATGTGGTGTATTTAGCTAAGTGCAATCAGTGTCCGGCGTTTTATATTGGAGAAACCTGTCGTACACTTAGAGAAAGGATAGGGGAGCATTTGCTGGACATTAAACATATGAAAACTACTAATGCACTGGCAAGACATATTAAGATAAATATAGGTCACGAATTCCAATTTTGTATTATTCAGCAAGTTATTAAGAATAATCAAGGGCATATATTGGATGTCCATTTAGATATTAGTGAAACTAAGTGGCAAATAAGGTTAAATGCCACTAGTTATCCCGGAATTAATGACCATATTAGTTTAGCTCCATTACTAAAGTTAAGATATATACTGGGCTAAAATTTCTGCCATAAAAATGTTTTATCTAGACATTTTGTAACTTATATTGTTGGATTAACAAATCAAATTATTTTATTATTCATTTTGTACTGATTTTATCTTACATATTTTTATATGTTTATTTTTATGTCATATTATAGTATGTTTTTATTCATGGTTTTAGCTTATATATGTTTTTAGGTATATGTGTGGTCTGATGGGTATGTGTCTTTAATTTTGTGGGAGTGTAATTAATCAATTAACCTGGGAGTGTTATAAAGGGAAGTGGTTTCAGTAAGATGTGTTAGTTCTGATGAAGTCTGTATAAGTTCAAGACGAAACCTAGGTCAACTTGTCTACAATTGTGAATTGTGTGTCTAATAAATGGTATATTTGAGAAGTTCCTTGGTTGGACTGATTTGGACTGATCGAGTTTCCGTGTAAGAATATTGCATCTCATTTATTTATGTTTCCAATGGCAAAGAATTACCCTTTAAAGTGAAGGCTCATTCTACACAATCTGTGGCTACCTCAACTACGTTTCAGGCTAGGATGTATGTGGATATTTGTGCTGCAGCAAGATGGGCTTCGCCTCACACCTTTATTAGTCACTACAAATTAGATCTGGTCTCTAGAGGCAGATCTTCCTTTGGTTCCACAGTGCTCAAAAGTATTTTTCACTGAGCCACCCAAAATCAAGGTGCTAGGGATGCTGTCCCACGGTTAAGAATGAAGATGAGATTGGACTACATAACATCAAGAAGTTATGTACTCACCATAACGTTTAATGTATGCAGTCCATCTTGCCTTACATTCTTACTAACCCTCTGTCCTGCCCTTCTTGGAGGACCTGGAGGTATAGTCTCTAGGTGTCAGTAGTCCTTTCTGTTGGGGTTGTTCTTCTTCTCAGTGTGTGTGTGTGTGTGTGTGTGTGTGTGTGTGTGTGTGTGTGTATGTGTGTGTGCACTTGCAGCAAACAAGATCTGGGGAATAGACCTGTTGTGTGATGGGATACCTCTTAGCCACGAGCCAATTGAAAACTTCGAGGTAGAGTATGGCCGAGTTGGAGCCGAGGTTCGGCTCCAAACCCACGGGTAAGAATGTAAGGCGAGATGGACTACATACATCGAACGTTATGGTGAGTACATAACTACTTGTTCCCCCTCTTAATGTATCTGGCTGGGGCAATTACCACAAGTTACCTCACCAGTTGAACCTCCTTACACAGGAGACGAGGCCTCTCATCCATCCTCACTTGTCCACTCTTCAACTGACACTGTAGGTGATAGGGTTTGGATCCCTCTCATGCAACTCTTTCCTGAGGATGTGCTCAGGGTTTTACAGGAGGCAAGGAAACCATCAGCCAGAGAATCCTATATGTCCAAATGGAAATATTTTTTGTCTGGTGCCATGTTTGTAACCCAGACCCTTTTTCAATGGGGTTCCCTTTGGTCCTTTCCTATTTGTGAGTTGCTCCAGTCTGCCTTGGCCTATTCTTCTGTGAAGGCTCATTTGTCAGCCATTTTTGCTAGTCTACCCCTGAATCCTCCCTTTGGTTTTTGTTTTGATGTCATACATTTTCTTAAAGGCATCCTACATAAAGAATACTGCAACAGTGCTATAGAAGGACATAGTACAGTTGTGTAAAATCTTGCCATAACAGTAGATGTTCTTCTCTCCACTGTTGCAGTATTTGCTCCCTCCCTCCTATCCATGTCTTGTTTGCTGTGCTTTTTGCTTTGGATTCCCTTCTGGCTGCTGGTCTCCCATTTTTCTTCTGCATTTTCTCCTTCTGGATGTGTGTGGATTCCTTTATCCTATGGAGACTGTTCTCTACTTGAGCAATTCAGTTCTGGGTAACTGTCCGAATGTCACTTTTGTGCCCTGCGTTCTGTGTGGAGCATGTTTGTGACGTGGTACATATAAGATCATAAGCCTTTGGTATTGTGGTGGAAAACTAGAGTGAGATGGCAGGAGAAGTTTAAACTAAATATATGTGCTAGTATGTTGGCTGAATCCTCTGGGGTTGAGTGGATGTTATTTTTATGTATCAACCCTGTGTAATGCTGAGTGTTGTTCCTAACATTCTTGAAGAATGATGTGTGGTTATTTTTGCTAGTGGTGGTGATTTTTTTTTTATTTCACACTTTGCCCCGGTGGATTTGATTTTAAGTTTTGTTTAAATTCTTGAGTTAAGTATTGGAAAATGGGATTTTCAGTTTGTTAGCAAGGTTGTTTTTTTTTTAATTCTAGTTTTATTATACCAGGGTTCCACCTATACTTAAATTTGACATTGTATTTGTGTCAGATCGGAACTAGTGTCTAGATCCAGGAATTGAGGTCAGCAAAAGCAGTGGTGTTGGTTTCTGGATCTGCCCTCAGTAGAAATGGTCTGACTAAATGGTAAGCATTAAATAGTATGATATATTTGTTGTCACTGCAATGAAACCGCTGTTTGACCAGTGAATCAGAAATTAGTATTTTCTAGGGAGATGGCTTCAAGAGGGGGTAGTTTCTTATTGACACTAATAGAATCTGTTGTTGAACAGTGCTACTTTTAAAATTGTCCTGATTAGGTTTGACTAAGTTGCTAGACATAGACTGACATTGTGTAAAAATGGCTCTATGGGGTGGAGAAGGTCTTTTCCAATATATTATGGCCCAGAGGAGGGTTGTGCAAGCCGTCCCTTGCAAAGTAGTTAGTACTGATGATCATCTCCATTCTGGCAGATGCTTATTGAACCCCCTTGGAATGACACCAGAAAGCTACTTGTTGAAGTCAGTTTTTTGTATAGTGACATAGTTTTCAGCAAAGGTAGGATACTGTTCAAGACTAGTTGCATACCAGTCTGAGATGCATAGTTTGAGAGGTCCACCATCTCTCTTTTTCATTAATTGTAAGGATGTGTTTCCTCAGTTGATTCGCACCCATGTGAACAGCAACCATGGTGTATGTGTACTTGAGGTAAAGAGATTTGTGAGCCCTAGTAACCTAATGAATTCTGGCACCTGAGTGACACCTCACTGTCACCATTCCCTTGCTCATCCTGTTGAGTGGTGTGTCTGTGTATCTCATTAAAGGGTCATCTTTGACCAGGACATTTTCATGTGTAACGGCTGGCCAAATAGACCAGCCTTAAGCATTCTAAGCCAGCTTGGTAACCCCTCTTAACAGTGTTTATGATGGTTGGTGTCAAATAGGTAGATGGGAATGTCTTCATGTAGCTCAAAAATTGTTTTCATGTTTATGGCTTAGGAAGAAATTTCTTAAGCATAAGTATGCTTTTTTGTGAGCAGCATACTGGCATGAAGTGAGTGTAGGTACTAACAACCTGGTAAATTTGACATCATGTTTAAATGAGAGGCTAACCTTCAAATTAGTAAGTATCTACACTTCTCACATGTAGAATATGTGTGTGGTGAAAGTAAGCAGATGTCAGTAAGCTTAAAGTGCTAATAGTTTTGCAATGGATTGTATAAGGGCAACTGTGGTTCTTTATTTCCAAATATGGGTACAAACTAAGAGTCCTGGTATTTGTTAAGCTAGCTTGAGTTTTACCTGTTGTAGGCACCTAATAGAAAATGCAGTAAGGTAACAGATGGATTTGTAACAAATTTGGCATACCTAGTAGACAGATTTCCAGTTTTACCCTACCTAATCAAAATGAAGAAGTAGAGAAGGAGTTTTCTGTACTATGTCCTTGCAGAGGGATTTAAATTACTATATGTACCTGTCAGAAAGTATGACAACAGATTTTGATTTAAAGGGACTTACCTGTTTACTCTAGGCTCAGTCTCTTGCAGCAAGACTTTGCCCTGTGCTGTTGAGTCTTGGTGAGGGAGGGGAGCTGTTACACTTTGAAGTGGAAGAGTGCAGATCAGTGCAACAGAGTGTTTCACTGTGCAGCTATGAGGCAGGGTTGTCATTTGGTGTGACAAGATGCCTCCAGACCACTATATGGAAAGGGGTGAGCAGCTGTGCGGGTCTAAATAGGGGGTGCCATATTAGAAGACAGTGGGCTGTAATCAAAGTTTTAAACAAACAACTTTTGACTGTGAAGTGCACCATGCCCCCACTGCTACTCATTGTGCATCTATGCCAAAGGGAATGCAATGACATGCAAAACAGAACAATATCAAAACTACAAAAAAACAACTATTAGCCAGTCAGAGCACTACTTATTCCTATATCTGGCAGAAATGGACACCGAACACCAACATGTATACCTTATCACAAGATAACTTAAAACTAAGTGTTCAACTAAGCCCAAAAGAAAAAACACTTGACAAAAAATAATCATTGCAAAATCAGCTTTAGGTGTTGAGCAAAATGCATATAAATAATTTCTATGTTTAAGAGACTAGTGTGAGGCCAAGTCCAGTCGAATAAGCCTTAGTTAAGAAGTAGAGATAGCACTGTTTCTCAGCGAGGCAGCTCAGAAATCTGGAGAGGAGAGGGGCACAGAGTATGATGGGAGCAAGGGAACAGTTAAGAGCCTTGGAAAGATTCAGGTGTCAAGAGCTTGCAACTGCTCGTCCAATCAGTTGAAGTGGATGGACGTAGGTCATGAAGATCTTTCATTTTGATAAGTATAGAACTTTCATTTCTGAGTGTTTTGGATGCCTAAACTGTAATTTTGAATTACGTGACAATAATGTCAGGTGCAGCAGTCATGAGAAATTTTATAAAGAAGCTGACATGATTCAGGGGGTGAATTATCATGTGTGTCTTGCTGTGCTTTAATCTCTCAAGCAAAGCTGAAGTGGAATTACTTAGCTTTATGTCCAACAAACACACCTTACTGGTATTCGGGTAGTAGTGCCGTGCTACCCTCCTCTGGCAGTATACCAAAGCTCAGAGTCCCTCCCACTGCCCATCTGTGGGTGTGATAAACCAATCACCTGGCAGTGTAGGGGCTGCATTGCACACCCATAGACATCTACTGTTACGATAAGTAGGACTTAACACAACTGTACCTTCATTGTTGCTCTATATTACTCTCACATGCTGGCAGTAAAGTAACTTGCAATTCTGGGCTGCACAGGATGGGTGCTGTTAATTTCTGTTTGAATTATAACTTTCCAGCCAAAAACAATGGGAGGGGGGGGTCAAAAACACATAATCAAGGACAATTTTTCAATGCTATTCTAATTCACTTAAAAGGTTAACAGAACAGTATGATTTAGGTTGGTCCTATCCATACACTGTAATGGATGGACTGGTCACTGAAGATGAGTTATCTCCACAGCAGCAATGAGAGCTCAGGCTAGCTCAAACTCCTTCACTGTCTCATATTGCACTGCTCTTCACTAGCTCTCTAGAACTCATTGGTGCAATCGTTAGTTCAGTATTTTCTCACAGCTTGGGTACTTCAAATTTCTTCAATTTTTTTCAAATTTGTGTGCACTTGATAAGTGCCTCTACTTCCCCAAATTACTCATTGTGTACTAGGTTAATGATAGATATCTGTTTTTGTATTTTATATGATTTTTTTTCTAACCTTTTTCTTCAGACTTTTCACCTTGACTGTTCTACTTCTGTTCCTTCCCTAGCCTCCATCAACTAGTTAAGAACAGTAATGTAGATTTTTTTGCAGGTATTAGACATCTTTTTTTTTTTTTTGTCTTGTATATCTGTAGCAGTTAGTTACAGTCAGAATGGAAAAGAATAAGACTTTTGCCTTTAAAAAGTACAAATATTGTGGTCACGACGTCTCACCCAAAGACCAGAACAAGCTTTGCGTAATGTGCCTTCGAGTTGGGCATCTTGATTTTGATTATTCATTGTGTTTAATTTCAGAGTCCTTCTGGACAAAACAAACAAGCTCATCTTAAAAAGCCTATTGATAGGTAAAGTTCCCAAGGAGAAAGAGAATAACAGCAGTAGAAACATACCTAACAGGCCTGAGAAGTTGAAACTGAATGGTAGTCAGAACTTTCCATTCTGGAAGACATTTTCCCTGACAAAAGTCCCTAGAGTGCTTGTGTTGTCTTCTCCATGTCCAGGACCGTCTTCAGGTGCCATTCCTTCTTGTCGCATTTCAGCTCCTAGACAGTGCACTTCAGGGCTGACAAATTCCACTGTGAGGAGAAAAAGGGGAAGCTTCTCCTCAGAGTAGCATTTGTCAAACTTTCTATCTTGTCATCTCACTCCAGCTGCATACTTTCACTCTTCTAGATCCCTCTGGAGCCCATGTGGTTAGATTGGAATAAGATGATGTCTGCTTTTGTGAAGGTTCAGCTTGATTTGGGTGCTGTCTCAGCCATCTAAGTGTGGTGGGTGGCTTGAGAAGAAGTGTTTGCCCCTTTCATCACAATTCCTACCCCAATTCCTGTTTTGGTACAGAGAGTATTGAAACTGGATAAAGACCCCATGCTGATGTTCTCAGGCATCTCAGGATTCAATTACGTCACTGCTGACCTCCTACTAGACCTGACTGAAGTACCAACCCTTAAAGGACCATTGTCTGTTTTGGTGCTGTTAGCGTTTAGTTCTTCACTGCTGAAGTCCACTTTGGTAGCCTTAGCACCAAAGCAGTCATGGCTGATGGTTGGCCCAGTAGATTTCCTCTCTCGGTTTTAACACTGGTAAGGTCAGGACCAGTGGCATTGATCCAGCGTACTTGGGTGGAATTGTTGGTATGTAGAAGCTTGGACCAGGTATTTCATCATAAGCAGGCACTTTCTCAGCCACTTCCACCCTTGTGTACCATTGAAGCAGAGCCTTTAAGCTGTTCAGTCATCTTGCTCCCCAAGGTGGAAGACTTCAGAGGCTTAGGAAACACTACCAGTCTGGGGTACCTTCTCCCTAGGAGAGCTCGGATGAATCCCTATTGAGCCCTCCTAAGAAAACACTATGCAAGAGGAAGCACTTAGACTCCCCTTCAGAGTCTCCTTCCCTTGACATGGATCTTAGTAAGAAAGAGAGACTTCACCTCATTCCTCTCTGGAGAATAACAATCTTAGTGAAATTCTGGAAATTATGAGATTAGGAAGATCATTGTCTACTGACTCCACCTCGTTTGAAGAGGAGAGCCTTCAAGAGGCCTACATATTCTCATCCCCAGCAGCCTGGAAGGTACCACACTGGACAATCTTATCAACATAATCTGTTCTGAAGCTTGTAGGAGCCAGATGTCATGGAACCATTTCTGTGGAAGCCTGATAGTTTGTTGTGGACCCCCAAAGATAGGTCCCATTGGAGTAAAATACCTCTTTGTCAGTTCCATTATAGTGGCCACCAAATGTGAGGTCCCAGAAGATGTTTAGGTTATCCATATGTAAGAATTAAAATGACTGTAAAATACTGGAATGAACTGGAAGTAACTTGAAGAAGCTGGTATGAGACTGGAATGAATGTCTTTATCTTTTAATTACCCAGAACTATGCTGAACAGATGCCGGTCTCTCCTTTATGTGCCAAATGTTCCTGTACTTTTTGGGATAAAGGTCTACATACATTGTAGTTTGGTTAAGAATATTTTATTGAGAATAGTGGAGGTAAATGTCAATGATACCTACATCAAATTATGCTGTCTCCAGTAACAGTGCTGATAAACGGAAATAGACTGAATTATGATGTTCGTAGCTTCTGCACTCATTATACTCAGAATTATTTATTTTCTCCTTAATGGTATACATAATATTCTGGAATGCTGGATATTTGACCAAACCTGTGTGGACTGCACTACAGTGACTTTCTGCTTATCAGTCTGAAGGAACTAACTGTGTCTGAAGCATCTCTTAATAATACCAAAACCCTGTAAATTTCTGTACGCCTCTTTAACCTTAGTTCCCAAGCCTGTTCATACTTTATGTAGTGCACATTCTAGTAGCACATTTTATTTTTATCAGTATGCCTCACTGAAGGTCACAGAAACATTTCTTTCTGTTGAATCTGCTTGTAAAATGAAGATATACGTCTGCTTTAATATGGCCACATTCTAGGCCTATACAAACAGAATACTATATTTATGTCTAACAAAATACATTTAATTTTACACATCCATGGAACAAGGACTCCTGGATGATGGATGGATTGGGAAAGTGTGTACACACATCAAGGTAATTTTCTATCAAGGAGGTGAACTATTTGGCACTTATTGTGAGGTTTCAGTGAGATCTGGTGGGCAAAACCATGGAGACTTTGAAACATTTCCCCATTGAGAACCTTCAAAAACAGTTGTAAATCCTGGTGTGTGGCATTAACTCAGTTACTTTGTAGTTCATGCATATCTAATATACTGCAGCAGATAGAGCAGCTAGGTTGACAGGCTGAGGCATCACAATGTGGCATTAAATCTGGCTTTGCCTTACAGGTTTTACAGAATACTTCAGGGCAGCCTTTGTCAGTACCCCATTGGCTGGATTGTGTCCTTTTGCCTCCCCAAAGATTATCTAAACAAAAAAGAGCAGAAAGGAGTTAAGTACTTCTGGTTTCAGGAATCCTAGCAGACCCAGAACCAGCAGCAGTTTGACAGAGGTTCCCAAAGCAGAGAGAATTTCTCCCAGCCAGCAAGACAGAGGTGGTCCACATGAACAAGGGCTCTATGGTCCCTCCAAGGGATCCAGGATGTGTGAGCCCTAAATTGTTGCCCAACTGTCCTACACTAGAGGCAGGTGGTAGAAGACTTTCCCCTGTATCCAGTCTTATGACTGGCCAGCACACAAGACAATTGGATTGTGGAAATTTTTTAGTATCATTTTTAAAACTGCCCAGACAACCATCCTTCTGCCAACTTTTAATACCACCCCATTAGAGGATGACAGCTTAACAGGAGGTAGAAAACCTTTTCAAAAAAGAGGCCCCACCAGGCTAAAAAGGATCTGGCTATTACTCAAGATTCTTCTTGTTGGCCAAAAAACTCGGGACCTCAGACCTATTCTAAACCTCAGTGTGAATCAGCACATGAAGGAAACCTTCTGGATTGTCATGGTACAATCCATCTTGCTATGCCTCCAGGTGAGAGATGGGATGTGCTGTTTGGAAATCCAGGATAGCCAAACCATCTAGGAGATTCCTACACTTTTAAGTGGGAGCCGTACATTATCAGTTCATAGCACTGTCCTTTGGTCTTACCACAACTTCGTAGGTGTTCAACAAATTGCATGCCTCCAGATGCTGCCACATGTGACTTCAAGGGATAAAATGTTTCCCTACCTAGACAACTGATTCATTGCTGCACCTTCAGTGGAAAAACTTATCATGGCAAAATACATATTCCAACTCTGCATCCCTTGGGGATTACAGTCAGCCTTCCACAATCCGAACTGGGACTCTCACAGTTTCATTGACTGCCATTTGGACATGGTAGGACACATGGTCATTCTACTCCCAGACAGAATCTCTATAATAGTCCAGGAGGTGTTAGACATCTGTATGTTAGATCAGTTTTCAAAATTCTAGACCTTATGGTGGCTACTATCCTTTCCTTACATTAGACTGTGAATGAAAATACTCCAATGGGCATTATGTGTTCAACAGTATCAAGAAACACAGCCGACAATAAATCCCATAAAACTTTCAAAAACTTGTTTGAAACACCTAAAACATTTCTCCTGGTGGACAAACCCAGAACTTTAGCACAGGAGTACCTTTTGATTATCCGATTTGGACAGCCAGTCTAGCCATGGATGTATCTTTACTGTGGTGGTTGTGGTAGGGCATTTCTCAAGCACGACAGTCCAAGGGACTTGGGACCAATGATGAGGACAAATTGCACATCCTTTATGGAGATGAGAGTAGTCTTCTTTGCACTGTGGGTTTTCAGCACCTTCTTCCCCAAGGTGCATTGCCTATCCATCCAGTCTGACAGCATATCTGTGGTATGGTCCATAATCAAGCAGGGAGGAACTTGTTCTTGATCCCTCTGCTTAGAAGCTGTACAGGTATAGTTCATTTCTTCATAACACTTTGTAATAGTGCACATTCAAGGTTGAGCAGTTCTATTCCTTTAAGAATGGTTCCCTCTGCTGAGAGGCTGTGCAAGTATGGGAATGGTTCATATCTTCATATCACTTTGTAATAGCAGTGCATATTCAAGGTTGAGCAATTTTGTTCCCTCAAGAATGGTCACTCAGTGACTTTCCAAGATAGCTGCATGCTGATCAACAGCTTAACTTCAGCTCTTCCAGTGTGAAAAAAGAAATTGATAGATAAGTGACAGTAATGCTGTGTGTTTTAGTAAAATCCACTTACTGGCTTTAAGTACACTGCCTGGATACCAGCAAAGAAGAAACTTGGGGAGCCTGAAAAGAAGTTAACTAGAAAAGGTGAAGAGAAAACACTGACTGTGAAGACTTCTGTAGCTGTTTGGCAAAAAGCAGTTCAAGCTCCAGCTTTTTATTGTTTTTTGTAAAAGTTGGCTTTTAGTAATTCAAAGAGAAAAATAGGTCAAACACACTCAGTGCTGATTAAAATTAATGAAACATTGAACGTGTATATCAACTCAAATAAAAGGATGGAAAAATGGAAGAGGCTTTAAACAGCCATTCAAACAAAATTGGAGACTGTAGAGTGTTTGTGGAAAATGACTGTTCAATGTACTCTAGATAGAAGAGAAGCAAATGTATCCCAACAGTGAGGGAATGTTGAGAGGGAGGTATGAGATTCAAGCTGCTGTAGCCTATTTTTTTTCCTGGAGGATCAAACTAATTTCATTTGTTGCAGAACAGGCTAAGTAGGAAATACAAAAGTCTATCCAACAAAAAACATAAAGAGACTGGAACACCGATGTGGTGCAATTAAGCAAGTAATCCATGACTGGGTGTGGGTAAATCCTGATATACCCATACCTAGGAGTAGATTATTGCTGTTGTACAATGATGATATTTAAGAAAAAAATGCTTACCTTTCTTAGATAATGTCTTGGTCTTCTGCGTTCTTTTTTACTGATGTGTACTGTGCATGCATATGGGACTTAAAGTCCCACACTTGCACAGTTCATCAGTACAGTGCAGGAAAAGCAACAAAAAAGAGAGAATCTCCATTGCTGTGTTTTGTATTTTTTTTTCATCTGCTGAGATTTTCTGAGGGAGAGTGTAGAAATACAAGGTAAATCAGGTACATTTCTGATTGTTTAGTTTTGCAGAACATACCTATTTTTTTCATATTTTGCCCTTCCCCTCAGCATATACCAATAGAAAGTCAGGATGCTCAATGGTACTTCAGCGGCTGGAGTTTTTTTTTTGTTGGTATATACTCAATTTATAATGGGCAAACAGGTTAGACTGTTCAGTCATTATGCTTGTTTTTGAAAAGTAATGAGCGATCATTGTGTATTACCTTTTATTGGGACAACATAGGTTTTGCAATTACACTAGCCTTCGAGCTGGCATGAGCCCTTCATCAGTAGTTAAGCTACTGATGTTAAATACAGTGCTTAAATATCCACTTGTGCCTAGAAAGGGAAGTACATAATTTATTTCAAATTGATTAAAAAAAGAAATCTTGAAAAATGCAAATAACAGAACTCATTCCAGATCAGCTTAGGCTAGGAGTTTTCTACGTGCTGCCAAAAATCCATAAACCAAGAAATTTGGAAAAACCAGTAACATCAGGCCAATGGACCATGGCAGAAGGGATTTCTGAGTTTGTAAAGAAAATTCTGAAACCACTAGTTAATGAAAGTATAAATGTATTCAAGATATCACTCATTTTCTTTGCATTCTGTCAAGCTATCCTGAACTCCCACCTAATACTGTTTTAGCCACAATGGATGTTACATCACTCTACATAAACATTCCATATGAAGATGAAATTGCTGCGTGTCTCAAGTTCTTACAAGAGAAAACAGATCATCACAACATTACTCCAGATGGAGTGGGACAACTTCTACAATTAATTATGACACAGCAATTTTACCTTTAATGGAAAACATTATGTTCAGACTATGGCCACTGCAGTGGGCACCAGGATGGCACTACAATATGCAAACCTCTTCATGGCAAACCTAGAAAAGAAATTTCTGTAACACTGCACACACAGTTCACTCACTTATTTCTATTTTATTGATGACTTATTTATAATTTAGACACATAGTATTGACTCCCTCAAGGAATGTTAACGTGAGCTGCATGTTTTCTACCCTAGCATTTCTCAAGATTTTTTTTTATCCAATTTAAATTGAAGTACTTCCCTTTCTAGGCACAAGTGGATATTTAAGCACCGAAAACCTACATTGATTCATTAAAAGGTATGTGTTACAGTGTCTTTGTGTTTGCTACTAGTGGACAAATACAGAAATTCTTTATTTTTTGTTTCTTCCAACAAAAAGTGAGCCATCAAAGAGATGGGGACTCTGCTTCTCATTCTTCTGTTAGTAAAGCTCATAGAGAGACTTTGCTAGTGAAACCTTTTTCTAATGTTACAAAGGAAAATGCTTGAGAGATAGAAAAAAGAAAACACAGGCGTTGGCTAGAAGAATCAGGAGTACTCCGGACATGAACCAGAGTCTGGGGTTTGAGATGGCGATGAACTGGGAGATGACCAGCAACACTGAAATTAGTGAATTAATGTGAGACTATAAAGAATCAATCACATTTGTGAAATGTGGTTTTAGTGGCTGAGAAAATATGGATTTTTGTTAACTTTATTAAACTTGGGGAACTGAGAGGCATATACCCCATTTCATGTTATTAATGTTTGGAAGAATACTAAAAGGGAAAAAAAAGAAGAAAAAAAATTTTGTTCTTAACAGCATTTGTACAAAACATTTAATGATATAAATTGCATGTTAAATAGTAAAGTGTTTTCAGTTATTGTTGTATGTGATAAAGATAGTAATGTAACCAAGTGCTTTTTTAGTTTTAAGAAATGTAGACATTAGAATGTAAAAAGAGAAGAAAAGCTGTACAAAATTAAGTTTAAGATAAAAGGCTCAACTCTTGGGTTGTTGGGGTGGGGGGTGCGGTGTAAATGTGCACTGATTTTAATATATGTAGAGCTGAAATGTTTTCTTTTGCATAGGTGAATGTCTGAATTAATGTCCTTGCCATAATCTTATGACAAGTTTTTTTGTGTATGCAACTGTTTTTTTTAATGACAACCCACAGTGTAATGAATAGTTTTGCTTTAGCAAATGAGCAGTGAGAGTTGAGAAGTATATTATTTCTTATCTTTCCATGGAAACAAGCTGACTAAAGTTGATGGCAATAAATTTAGAGGTCTGGACATTGTTTACTGAGTGAAATGTACAATTAAAAGGTACAAGGCTAAGCAGCTGAGTAAACACTACAGTATGAAATTATTGGAAGTGAATAAGAGAGCAGCTTTTCTGGTAAATAAATACTTTAATGCAGTTACTAGAACAGAGTATAATTTAATTTTATTTAAAGGTGGTCAGTGCACTTTTTCTTAAGACTAAATGTTAATGTTTTCTGAAAACTTACAAGATGTTTTTCACATCTGGGAGGAGATTAAAGATAAGAGAACAGACAGCAGTTAGTCTAAGTAGGAGCATGAGCTGCAACATGCACTTTAGCATGGATAACATTCATTTTAGGTTAGTTAATGCCTGTGGATGCAGCTGTCAATTTGGAACAATTGTTCCTATTGAGGGTTAAACTTCATTATTTGAAGTGGTACATAGTTTTGTGTATTTGTTTTAAGTTTGATTATGGGGTGTTCTGGGTGTTTATGTTTTTATATGAGGGTTTTTATTAAAATAAAAAGCCTTGTAAAGTGTAACCTAGGTTCAAATGGAGATGACAAGAAACCACTGTATAAAGGATTAAGTTGCCAAACATTAGTGGGTACATGCACCACAAAAGCTGGAAATAGACATTTTAAAAGGCTGCCATATATAATAGGTGGGAATAGTAACTTCTTATCGTAATGGCTACACTAAGCATATTACTTTTGGAACATGAATAACCTCACTGGTATAGACAAAAAGTTAAGAGTATTGAATTATATTAAGAAGCACAGAGTATAATAATGCTACAGGAGATGCATTTGGAAAGGAGCCTGTGAATTTGATAAAGAAAGGATTTTAGGATGGATATTCAGCAGAATATAAGGAACAGAGGAAAAGGGAAGTACTTATACTAATTGCCAGAGGTACTCCAGTAGTGATAAAACAGGAGAAAAAAAAATATAATGGTAGATCTGTGGTAGTAAGGGGACTACTGGCAAGGGAGGATTATTCTGGTATATATTTATATTCCACCTAAAACTTGCTATTATGGAACATAAGACATTTTTTTAAGTAATCAGTTTCAGATGAAACTACGACTTATAGGTAGGGACTGGAGTTTGATTTGTGACATTGATGATGTATCTCTAGAACCTAGAAGGGGAAAATATAACACAATAAGGTAGATTTCTGAAGAAAGTTATGAAAGTATTTGGTATGGAAGATGTGAATTCAGTAGTAGGAGTTCAGGTAGAACTTACATATTATTTCCCAAGGTAAAAAAAAACTGGACTAGACAGAACTTTCAAAAAAATGTGTATTTAATTGAAAGGATTGATACGCATCCAATAACTATTTCAGATCACGTGCCAGTAGTAACTAAAATAAAAATGAGACACTGGTGCTTCCCTACCTAAACGGAAGGGAATTTAAAGAATGGTTATTGGAAATTATTTGGGAGTTATTAGCGAAGGTAGAAATGTCTTCTACAGTATAGCTAGAGACTGGGATAAAATTAAAGTGGAGTTTAACTATAGGGTGGAAATAAAAGAAAAAGAGAGATGGTTAAGTAGTAACAAGAATTATTTACAGGGACTGACCAAGGTTAAAGTGTTGCAGAATAGGGGAAATCTCACAGAACCAGAAGAGGCCTAATTGCAGAGTACTAAAGAGAAAATAAAGGACTACCTCATTAATATGCATGAGTTTAGAAAGATTGCTGTTAAGCAGCTGTTTGATAATTACTCCAGAGCACAAAAGCTTTTAGCACAGCAGCTCAGGTAACAGAAAGTGGAAAAGGTTGTTGCCAAGCTTACGGATTCTATAACAAGGCAAATAACCAGAGATTCTGTAGAGGTATTAGAGATATTTTAGAAATTTTATGAAACTCTGTGTAAGCAGAGAGATGTGGAAATAAAAAAAAGTGCAACTGGAAATGTTTATGGAAGAATTAAATATGCCAGGGTTTAGAGGTAGATGAGGCTCAATTGCTAACAAGATAGGAGGAGAAGAGATACAAATGTTGATATATAACCAATGTACAGGAATGACTTCAGGAATAGATAGTATTCCTGTGGCAGTCTGTAAACTTGGAGAGAAGAAAGTGATAAATATCTGGAAGGTTTTGTTTAACAGTATTTTAAAAGGAGAAGAAGCACCAATATCCCAGAAGAAAGCAATGGTGGCTGTAATACCTAAATATGGTAAAGACCTAACACATCCAGCTTCATATAGGCCCATTTTGATTCTAAGCCATGTTTATAAACTGTGTCTATAATGTTTAAAAGAATGGCAAAGGTGATGCCAACATTGATAGATATGGATCAGTGTGGCTTTGTGGAGGGGAGGGAAACTTCTGACAACATTAATAGAACAATGATAACCCAGAGGGAAGCAGAATGTTAGAAAATGCCATTGTTGTTGGTGGGTCTTGATGCAGAGAAATCATTCAACAGAGTAAGCAAGGATTTTATGATTAGGACAGTGGAAGCATTTGCATTCTCTGATAAAATTATAAGGTTGATTAGGAGGGATCAGAGGTGAATATTAAACTGTGTGCCTCTGTGAGGGAGTTCCTCTCTGATTAGTTCTGTTTGAGCAGAGGAGCCAGACAGGGATGTCATCTTCCCCCTTTGTTGTTTGCATTATATTTAGAACCATTGCCAAAGAAAATAAGGGACTCAGAATGAAATCAGAAAAGGACATTTCAGTGTTGTGGAAAATTATGAGACAGTTTCAAGTCTTTTCAGGATACAAAATTAATGAAGTTAAAACAATGGCAATCTATGTTCCCATACACAAATTGGTTCAGTAATACCCATATTTATGGAGACCTGATAAAATGAAGTACGTAAAAGTATGGATTAAAAAGGATTCTGTTATGACAGCTAAGGATATGTGGAAGGAAACTAAACAGAGATAATACAAAAACAGAAAATTTGGAAGCTCTGTTTTATGGATGTGGATAGCAAGATACAAGCAGTGAAAATGTTTTTAATCCCTTTAGTTTTGTACGTGAGTCAGGCATATTTTATCAACCAGAAGAGAGGTTGTGGATAACAATTAATAAACAGTTGAAGGATTTTATCTGGGAGGGGAAGAGGGCAAGAATCAAGTGGGATAAGCTGATCATTTCAGAAGAACAATGTGCTTTGGGATTGCCTGATTTGAAGGGGTATTTCAGAGCTACACAGTTAAGACTCTTTTACATTGCACAAGCACAAGCAGAAAGCTAAAATTGAAAGTGGAAAGGGATGAAGATGAAACACAGGGGAAGGTCATGAAACAGAGAGAGACTGGGATTTTGGATGCATATCCTTAAGGGGGAATAACAGTAACTATAGAGGGGGCTGGAATTTATTGGAGAAAACTGTCAAAGGAACTAAGGTGTTTGGAGCAAATAATTATAGGGGGAAGGTAATAGAATGGTAAGAGGACAAGAATTAATTTGGACTGCAGGCTAGAGATTGCCTTCCCTATCAATGGTTGATATCAGCATATTGGCAAATAATAAAATTGTGAGATCCTAAGTGAAATACAATCAGTGGTAGAGTTTCTGTTAGAGTCTAGAACAGAAGCTTCTGTCAAAAAATGCATAATTAGTAGGGTATATTAAGTTTTGCATGATAACTATAGGAATCAATCAGCGGATGTTAGAAAGGATTGAGAAAAGAGATTGGATAAGCAGTTTACAAAATCAATGGGAGAATATATGTATGGCTCCCAAGGATACAAAAAATACTAGAAGATTTAGAATATTTGCTTACAAGTGTTTGCATTGGTATTTTTATACTCCAAGCAAACTCCAAAGAATTTTTTCCTCAGGTAGAGTGCAAATGTTGGAGGGGTAATGGGGAAGAAAGAAGTGACTGAAACATTTCTTTTTTTGGGGGGGGTGTAATGAATTGGCAGACTTTAAACATTCCCTGCTGATTACTCTGTCAGAAATACTGGGTGAATAAACTGATCTAACTAAGGAAATTATTTTTGAGCTGTGATACAGAATTGGAATTGCCTAGACATAGTAAGGGCTTGCTGAGTTTAATTCTAGTGTATGCCAAAAAAAATTACTAGAAAATGGAAATTAAAGTCTAAACCAGCTGCACTAGAGGTAGTGACTATAGTATCATAGATAAAAGAAATGGAAAAAGAAATGGAAGTGGGATGTTTAGAAAAGTATAGGAACAAATTACATAGAAAAAAATGAGAATTGTGAGAACAGTACATGCAGAATGTTTTGGAGGAGGAATGAGGTTTAAGGGGCTACAGGAATTGAATGAGCTATGCAATGTTTGTTAATAACTGTGTAGATTATAAGTGATATATAATGTTTGCAACTGAAAATATGTCAATATGGTTTGTTTTCATTTATATAAATGTATGATTGCCTATATCATAAATGATAATTGTATTTTTAAACAAACATCTTTATTGAATTAATAATTAGGAGATGAGATAAAAGCAGTGACATGCACAAAATCTGCAGGAAAGTCTCAAGGAATAGATAGTAGTCCTGTGGAAGTTTAGAAGTTAGGAAGAAAGAAAATGATAAATAACAGGAAGGTTTTGTTTAACGGCATTTTAAAAAGAAGGGAAGCACCAACATACTGGAAGAAAGCTGTAGTGGTTGTAATATCTAATGATGATAAAGATCCATCAGACCCAGTTTCATATAGGCCCATTTCAGTTTTAAACTGTGGTTATAAAGTGTTTATGCCTATAGTAGCTAAAAAATGGCAAATGTGTTGTCAAAAGTGATAGGTATGGATAGATGTAGGTTTGTGGAGGGATGGTAAGCATTTGACAACATTAATAGAACAATGATAATCCAGAGGGAAGCAGAATATAAGAAAATACCACTTTTAGTGGTGGGTCTCGATGCAGAGAAGGTGTTCACCAGAGTAAGCTGGGATTTTATGAGTAGGGCAATGTAAACATTTGCATTCCCTGATACAGTAATAAGGTTAATTAGGAGGATATATGAGGGGTCAGAGGCAAAAGTTAAGGTAGAAGGGTTCTGCTCTGTTAAGTTCTGTCTGAACATAGGAACCAGGCAGGGCTGTCCTCTTTCCACTTTGTTATTTGCATTATATTTAGAGCCATTGACAAAGAAAATAAGGGACTTGGAAATTCAAGGATATATTTGGTATGATAATCAATTAAAGTTGGCCTTTTTTGCAGGCAATATTATTTTGTACCTGATAAAACTAGAAAAGAACATCTCAGTGTTGTGAGACATTCTAAGACAGTTTTAAGTGTTTTTTTTTTGGGGGGGGTGGGGGGTATAAAATCAATGAAGATAAAAAGGCTATAGTTCTAAACTGTGGACCTACCCATGAATGGGTTCAGTAGTACTACATATTTGTGGGGACACATACATATTTGTGGGGACACAATAAAAGTTAAATATTTAGGAGAATGTGTTAAAAAGCATTCTGTTATGGCAGCTAAGGATATGTGGGAAGAAACAAACAAAAAAAAATATATATGAAAACTGAGAAACCGAAAGCTCTTGTTTATGAATATGGATAGCAAGATGCAAGCAGTGAAAATATTTTTAGTCCCTTTAGTTTTGTATATAGCTCAGTTATCATTTTAACAACCAGAGGAGAAGTTATGGACAGTAATTAATAAAGACTTGAAGGATTTTATCTGAGAGGGGAAGAAGGCAATACGCAAGTGGGATAAGCTGATTCTTCTAATAGAACAAGGTGGTTTAGGTTTGCTTAATTTGAAGGGATATTTTAGAGCTACACAGTTAAAGCACATATATGTAAATCTAGTAGAAAGCAATAATTCAAAGTTGAAAGAGGTGATGACAAAGGATGGAGGAAATTCCTGAAATTAGGAGACAGTGTGATTTTTAATGGAGTTCCTTAAGGAGAACAACAGCCATAAAAATATTATATTGATAAAGTGGCAGAATGTATTCTAAGAATTAAGCCAACATGAAAATGGAGAAATGAGATTCTGCCAATTGGGATGACTGTAATTAGGGATAGAGAGAATAAGCAAGAGGGGTCTTGAATTTACCAGAGAAAGTGGGCAAAGGAACCAAGGCATTGGGAACAAAGAACTAGAGTGGGAAAGGTAATAGAATGGATGAGGCCGAGAAGCCATTTGGACTTCAGGCTATCAGGGATTAAAATCAGAATATAGGCAAGGAGAAAGGGAGAAGGGAATTCTAATGAATGACATGCTGTCATAGTGTTTTAGTTGAATCTAGAACAGAAGCTGCTGTTAAAAAGGGATTATTAGTTGGGTGTATAAAATATTACACAATAACTATAGAAATGAGAGGAGGTTAGAAAGGAAGAGAGATTGGGTAAGCAAGTCACAAGTAAACAATGGGAGGGACATATGTATGGCTAGATAAAAGTCAGGTTTGGGGACCAAGCTCTTCAGAGTTTTCCTGCCACCAAAGTGAGAGCTCCTCTGTGAGCTTTCAAGGTTTGGCTGTCATTTAGCAATGTTTCATTGCTGGGCAGATAAGTTCCCTTTGGGGAAAGAACCTTCCACTTTTCTTCTGTAAAACATAATTAGTGAAGCTAGGAAAAGGTATTTTTAATGACAGTCATATGACTTTTGTTTACTTTTAAATGGCAGCTTTTTTACTTCACTGGTAAAAAGGTGTTAAAACTTATTTTAAACTATTTGTCTGTGGTAAAAGTTGTGTTGTTTTACTTTTGGGGCAGGTGTAAGTGTTTAAAGTGCTTTTTACTGTGTTTTAATTTGAAAAAGTGAGTTTTTACAACTTGCCCATTTTACTGACTGTTGCTACCAGGCTTCCACAAGAATTAGACATCTTTTTGGCTTAACCATGGAATAACTTACTAGTTCCTCTGTTCATCCATCTTCTAACCATAGCTAGCTATACATTCCTAGCTATGACCCAGGATAATCATACCACATAACTGAATGTACTGCAGTCACTCACCATTCAACCCAACACCATATTCATGGGTGATTTCAACTATCCCGCCATAATCTGGGTTACATACACAACCACTAACATGCAGTTTGAAAGATTCCTGAATTTTGTCAGTGCAAACACCCTGGAACAGCTGTTCTGCAAAATATAAATATAAAGCCTGACTTCTCAGCAAACCCCAGAAATGTTAAGAACTTTTCTAAGGCTAACTGCCTCCTATTAAGCAATGGCATAGCTAATTTCCAAACACCCCCAGACTCAGAGAACACGGCCTATGTGGAAGTGTTTATGGAAACCTTCTACAAGCATGCAAATAACTGCATAGAAACAGTACTCAACCAAAATGAACTTATGACAAACTTCAAAAACAAGCCCCCTTGGCAGACCCCAGTGTAAATATGTTGTACAACAAAAGAAAGAAAATCCTGTCTAAAAATAGGAAGTGCTATGCCCAACAGACAAAATACTCTTATCAGTCTCAATAAGCAATTCAGTAGACTAATCAAGTGCACCAAAGCCTTTAGCCTCCCAGGCTAAGGATAACCGTAAGGCATTTTTCAGTTATATACTCAGCCTTAAGGTGAAGAACCACCAGTGTGCTGAACTAATAGTAAATGGAACTCCCTATATCAAACTGTGGGCTGTCTGATAACTTTAGCTCCAGTTTCATCCCCTATCACCCCAGTTACCCCTAGGAAATTCCCTTCAGCATTTCTCCCCCAGCTATTACTAAAGAACAGGTCCTCACTGCACTCTCCAAAGCTAAAACCACTACATGATTGGGTCCTGATATATTCCCTGATGCCTCCTAAGTAGCTTGAAACATGTCCCATCAGGCCACTAGAATCTCTTTTCAGCCACAGCCTCCAGAGAGGCTTCATCCTTAGGGAATGGAGGACTGTAACAGTCATCCTACTACATAAAGAGGGACCATCAACAGACCCAGGGAACCACAGACCCATAAGTTTGGCTAGTCTTATTTGCAAGGCCATGGAAAGAATTGTTGTGGACCTGAGAAAGATATAGGAAATCTTCAAATGCTGGACCCATGCCAGTTCAGTTTTGTTGAGTGCAGGTCATGCCTACTAAACCTGGTGGATTTTGGGGAGGTCACTAGAATCATGGCTGAGGGCAAAACAGTGCATACTGCCTGCCTCAACCTGGCCTAGACATTTGACACTGCACCTCACTTGGGTGTTATAGACAAACTCACAAATTTAGGCATAAATCCTTGCGTCACCTGATGAGCAACCAAATGCCTCACTGATAGGGCACATGAAGTTAGGGTGGAGGAATCCATCTGTACTAAGAGGTCTGTTAGTAGTGGTATTCTACATGGCTTGGTACTAACACCTCTCCTGTTAAGAATATACTTGGCTCTCAACTGAAAGGTGGGTGCAATCATTGAATCCGCAAGAGATATAGATATCCTCCAGGAGGGTCTGACACAGACAACTTATGCCAGAGCCATGGCCTAAAACTCAGTGCAAAAAATACATAATTATACCTTTTGGGAAGATGACCACCTCCTACAAATTACAACATTGGTAAAACAGGATCTGCTCTTGGGGGAGTGTTAAGGGACTTGGGAACTGTAATCTGAACTCTGATTACTATATGTCCATGATGGTGAGACAATCATTCTATGTGGCACAACTTTTAAGTAAGGGAATGACATCCAGATCTAAGAAGATCATAATCCCACTATGCTCAGCCCTAATTAGACTAATAATGAACTACATTGCACCCCTCCGCATGTACTTGACCTAGCATTGCAACAGCAGGAGTGGCCAGAGAGGTTTCTTACTAAAAGAATACAGGGTGTAAATAAAATGTCCTATGTGGACTGCCTCAAATCTCTGTCCCTGTACTCAGTCTCCTGCAGACTACTAAGGGATGGTCTGTGCCTAACCTACAAGACATTATCTGATCCGGCCCCGATGGATCTGCTGCACGTTCACAAAACAAAGAGCACTAGAAATACCCAATCTAAGGCTCTAAACCTCATCTATAATATAAATAAAGCGTGTTAGAGGGGCAGGTATGTATCTCAGAGGTTACCCCTTCTCTGGAACAGACTTCCAATTCATGTAAAGCAGAGCTCTTACCTAAGCCTGTTCAAATGCAATTTGGGTCAGTGGAAGGAAAATAGCCAATTCACCCCTGGCTTGTCACTTGTCCCTTACGGACAGAGGCAGCTTGTAGATGCCGTAACGTACAGGCATATACTAAACCCCTTCTATTCTCTGGATATTGATAAATGGGAAAATTGGGGTATGATTGGTTAGTCTTCAAAAGGCTATAGTGCGATTAGCATAGTAACCTTCTATGATTCATTGAAAGTTGTCAAACAGCCTTTTCCACCATGCAGGCTGTTAAAGTGCCTCAGCCTCAGTTTGGTGATGCTGTTATGGTCAAAACAGGTTACTTGGATCTTTCATGTTTTTCCTTGTGTCCTTCTGATGTAGCCCCTACAGCCATCACAGACTAGGAGTTAGACACATCTTCTGCAGCTGTTGGAGTGTTCTTTGCAGGCATGGCAGAGCCACTCTTGTCCTGTCTGGTAGTAGGGACTGCAAATGCCACTCTGCCTAGCCAGAAAGCTGTTTCCATTATTATAAAGGATTTTTTTTGGCAAAAGTGGGTCTGTTTCTGCAGAATTTCCTGCCAAAAAGAAGCAAAAACTTAAGCATATTTCTTCTCTTGTCTCAGTTACTATAGACAGGAGTAATTCATTGGGCTTGGATCAGGGTTTAGTGCAGGCTCTTGGCCCTTCCTGTGTAGATTTTTCTGGTAAGAGAAAAAGGAATTCTTAATTTTCTGAAGAGATTTAAGGGTTTGAAACTCACAGTGATTCTGAAGGCACAGATGATGTGTTGTTTTCACAGATTTGTGATTCAGATTCTGAGGGGATAATGGCTTCAGCTAGTACTTTTGAAGGATCCTTTTTCTCTGAAACTATTTCCAGAGTAACTCATTTGTTTCAGTGGGAAAACAGTAATGTTTCTCAGTCCAGAACCTACTCATATTCCTCTTTTGTCTACTTTGTTTTTTTTGTCACAGCTTGCAATTTTCCTTAGCCAGCTTGCTGCCCCCCCCCCCCAAAAAAAAGACTATTTAAAGTGCCTTAGCCATTTAAGTTTTTATACACGTATTCCATATCAGACCCAGCAGCTATTGCTTTAGTGGTGTTTAGTTAATATTAATCCCTCTTCTGACAAGGACTGGAATGTTTTTAATAGATTTGGGGAAAAAGTGTTTACTTCTGTAGCACTTACATTTAGAATTCTCAATTGTTAAGTTCATATGTTGAAGTTCATGTTTTACCTGTTGTGAGAATATTAGGACTATTTTGGCATACATTTCCTCTTATGAGGCAAAATCTCTACTTTGAGGAACTTGATTCCATCTGTGTCTCAAGTGACTGCTCACTTTTTTGAAATGAGCATATAATTCAGCTGGTGCTACTTCCAGGGCTGCTGCCACTGGAACTGTTATAGGCAGGCTTGCCTGGTTAAATTCTCAAAACCTCCCAGAGGATGACAAAAAAGAAATTTTGAATTCTCCTTTGGATAGATGACTAATTTTTGGACCTTCTGCTGCAGAGTTATTAAAAAAGTGTGATGTGTGATGAGAGAAGAAAGCAGATTGAAGGCATAGATTTTTTTAAAACCTTCTTTCTCCAAGTTTGACAGGGAATTCAGTGCTTCCACTACAACTTTCTTTAAAAATCAAATTAAAGAATCCCAGCAAGATGTTGGTAAGAAAACGTTTAAAAAGTAGTAGCAGGTAGGTTCCTAATAGAAAATAGGACCACCCTCCTGAACAAGCGGCAATCTAGTAAGTCTAAACAACTACATGAAGGACTTCAACCCCAGCAGTCCTTCTCAACCTTTATTTTTTTTTTTTTGGCAAACTAGATTCAGACAGATGGGTTCTGAGAGCAAGCCATCAACATTATAGCTGGCAATGGGAGTCTCTCCCTCCTTGTTGAGAAATTCCTCCTCCCCCTCCAGACCAGACTGTTCTTGCTTATAGGATGATAGAAGCTTTCCCTCCTCCTCAGTTAGGAGAAGGGTTTTATTCCAGGATGTTCCTTATGCCAAAGAAAGAAGAGTCATGCAGGCCAGTTTTGGATCTTTCTTTTATGAATCTGTTTGTGATAAATACATAATTTCCAAATGCTTTCTGTTCACAACTTGTGACTTGTTATCTTGTAAGCTGTTAGTGTAGTATACTTTTCATTCCTTATGCATACAGTCAAATAAAATTCATTAACTTCATTGGATTAAAAGAGAAAATATTTAACTATTGAAGTAAACAAGTTTGTGGCTGTTTAATGTTGGTTGCTTTTGATTTTTGTACATGTTACTATACTGTTGTTATACCAGACCCTTATAAGGATAAGAATAGTTATTTATCTTGTGTTTCTTTGTTTCTGGCAATTGCTAAGGATAAAAAGTGGTAGTTCACTTGAGATTCCCTAAAGATTTTGCTTTTTAAGACTTTTGTATTTAGAATGCTATTATTTGTTTTTACCTGACCCTCTGGTGTAGAGTGATATATCCCTAACAATGGCCCAGGTGACAACATTTTTGATAGCAACATGGTCAGTGAAAGGACCAGTCAGAGGAGTATGGGCTTGATCAGCTGATGCCAGCTCACCCATACTGGGGAAGTAATAGAGCCGCATTAGCAACACCTTCTGGTGAGGAGGTGATTACTTGTGGAAGAGGACAGGACATTTGGATGCTGTTAGGTGGATATGTGTGACTGAGTCAGGAATGATGTTGGTGGAAGCATGTACAACATTTCTTGCCACTGTGAGTACAGGATTAGGAGGGATGGGATGGGGACCACAGGACTGTAACACTGGCCCACTATTTAATGCCTGACTTTTTCATCCAGAGGAATGATGTGACTGAACAGGCCCCCCCTCCAAAACAAGAACAGATTAGGTTAACTAGAAGGCTCTTGCCCATTTTGGAGACAGCTGTCTGTCATCCCTGAAGGAATAAGTGAGGTGTATGATGGGGGCAGGTAAAGAAGCCATTGGGCCAGGTTATGTGGAAGGGAATAAAAAGTATTCATACTTCAAATCTGTTTCAGATCAAGTTTGCCCATGACTGAAAATAACCCTTGATGTGGTCTTAATAACTCTTGTTATGGTCGCTCTTGTTTTTTACCTTTTTGCATTCCTGTTTTTGTTCCCTGCAGAAGACCATCAGCAGACCTGTCGGCCTTTTCCCATTTGGCAGATCTGCCTATCACTTCTGGCCATCACCAGATTTACTCTGATTAGGTGAAGGCCATCAAGGCGATTAAGATGTCCTGGGTCTGCTTCAGATTGCTTCTGGAGTATTTTTACCTGTTTTCCTCACGTGCACATCCATAATGGTGTCTTGTCAGTGGATGGACATCTCTGATCTGCTTCTGTCTTCCCCAAAAGAGCCAACATTATCAAGCTCCCCCACCCATTGTAGGAAGCACTATGTGATTGTTTCCTTGACCTCTGCTATGAAAATTATCCATATTGTGTGCCCTGTGAACATGTCCCTCTCTCCTGCCTTCTCAGGGCAGACACGCTCATCCTCCCCTGCCAGTGCCTCAGACACCTGGGCTGTTTAGTGAACCTGGTTCACCTGTGTCAGTCAGTTCTTTATTCCTCTGTGCTGCAGTATGTCTACTCTTGACATGACCTTGAAAGAAGATGCTTTCTTCTTAGTTCAGATTCACTCTGCATTCTAGATTAGAATGTTATTAGAGGTACTCTGTGCTCATGCAAGCCTTAGTCTTTTAAGGAAGCCTGATTAACTTTTGTTCTTATAAATACAATTAATATGAAATTTCAGAATAGTATTTTTGCTTGAGAGGCACTACTAGATGGATAATCGTCTTCAATTAAACCATTTCTTTTATGCTGAAAGAGCAAAAACTTAACATGATACATAAAAAGTGAACCTTAAGATAGAACTTTCCTGTTTTTGACTGTAAAAAACTTGCTATATGCTTCAATAAATGCATTCAGACTCTTTTGATGTTTTTAAGGTGCCTAACGTGTTGTATCTTTAACTAGTTGTTGTCTTAAAAGATAGTAAAGTGACATGTGAAAAAGGGATAGATTAAAAATGGTAATGGTGTTTGCTTCTTTTGAAATTTACTGATTATAGATAGGTTCATAGATTATTACTAAGCTAACTGCCCATGCGAGCCATTTTAAACCTAGCCAGTTATCCTTTGTGAGACTCAAACCCTGCACCTTGTGTTTGTAAGGCAAACACCTTAACCATTAGGCCACCCTCCCAACCTTGTATTTGTACTGATGTACTTGATTTTCAGTTTTGGATTAAATACTACATGAGATGTTCCTTTTCCAATTTGTGATGATCCTTGCACACTCACATTCAGTTATTGGATCGAATTCCTTTCCCCAATCTGATTAAATGTTTTTTTGTTTGCAGTTACAGCCAGTAAAATAATTGAATTTGATAATGCTATACATCTAGATAAAAATGTTAAGTTTAACATGATCCTGAAAGGTATGCAGTATTCTAGCTTAGCAGTCCTTGCATATTTGACTGTGTTGCTCTCATGGTCCTGTTTCATAGAAATTGGCAAGGCAACTCCACCATGTGACCATTTATGCCTTGCATATACCTGCCCTTAGAACTTACCACCGTTTTAAAGGGATGATAGGCCAATTATGCCGGGAAGGGGGGGGGATTTATGAGTATCCACCTGGTTGTCTAATTCCTATTTATAGGAAGGCAATCCATCACATCAAATTATCTGGAGTGAAAGTTTGTTCCAGAACATGAGTAATCATTGCGTGACAATTTTTTCTGTCCACTGTGACATGTTTGTCTGCTGAAGCAGGTTCAGATGTCTGCACCTTGTATTTGCTGGACTGCTTGATTTATGAAGATGTAAAAGGTCTTGGATTACCAGATCTCTATTGACCCAGAAGCATATTTCTCAAGTGTACATCATCACGAGGAACGTACCTCATTTGGGGTCTTAAAAAGTTCATGTTCCTCGAAGTTCCACATTGAAAGAGTATGTGACACATTCAGTGTTAGGAATTTATTTAAGTGAAATCCATGGTAAATAGAAATTAATCATATTAATTCATTAAAGGATCTTCTTTATAAGTAAAACCAGCATATTTTAACCATCATATGACCTTACTTGTTGAAGTTGTTAGTAAGCCATTAGTATGTGTTCCACATTTTGCTTATTTGTTCCACATTATGAAGGCGAGTGTTCCTCATTTTGGAGATGGAAGGTTGAGACCTATGCCCAGAAGGCAATGCACAGCTTACTCCTAAGGATTTTGTGGGATACTGAATACAGGGACAGACCCTCCAGCCTATCTCTGTTGCTCAGGTCATTTAAGCCCGAGATCTTTTTTGTCAGGAACCTTTGGGGGTCTCTCCAGCTGCTTGATGTGTCTTGTAATAAGCATCCCAAAGGGGGCATTGTATTTGATAATGGACCTGATTAGTGCAGAATTTAGAGGAGTAAGGACTTCTTTGAATCTAGAGGAGACACCTTTTGCAATTAGTCTGACCAGATGGAAGGATTTTCTAACCACTGTTGCGACATGATGATCAAAGGAGAGGATATTGTCTACCCACGTTCCAAGGTCTGTCTTATCGTCATTTTAAAGTATGGTGTTTTATATACTATAAGCTTGGTGGGGAGTTTTGTATCCCAAATGCAGCAATATTACATTTTTAGCATTTAGATTTAGCCTGTTTTCTGAGCACCCGTCATTAACACGTGCAAGTTCTTGCTGTAGCTTCTGCATAGCAGAAGGTGATTTGATTGTGACACACAGTTTACAATCATCTGCAGATGTGGATAACCAGACATTATCATTTTTAATTTGGAAATAAGAGTAGTATATGCTGAATAGCAGAGGTCCTGGCACGGATCCCTGAGGGGACCCCACTGGTTACCTTCATACTCTGAGGATGCACTTGCCGCCCTCACTGTGTGGGTTCTGTCCATCAGCCAATTTGCTATCCATCTAACTACATTTGAATTAGTTTAGAGTGCATGTAGCTTGTTAACTATGTTGGCATACTGTATGATATGAAATGCCATGGCAAGATCAAGGTATGTTGTATTGTGGGTGTATTCCGCCTCTCAAAAAAATTGCCAGATTCTTTGGACAGGATCTAGCCTTAACAAAGCTAAACTGCTGAAGGTCAAGTCTTAGAAGATTTTTTAATACCGTAGTTTATCAGGTCAGTTCTGATCTGTTCCGTTGCATTTCATATACATTCTCAACAAACTCTTCTGAGTTCTCTAATGATTTTGCAGTCAAAAATATTTTAATAGACTGTTTGCTGATTCCAATTCATTTTTATTGTGGCTGTATTTGTGCTTTATATATTTTTTCCTGGTTAGACATGATCTCTAAGCATTGGTGTCAGGATTAAAAAAATAAGCCTGGTTGCATAGTCGGCATTCCCCTATCAGTGACTTATACAAGATTAGGAATCAGACTTTTCTGAGATTTTCTTTAGTTTTTTGAAGTGCATATAAGAATTGTGAGAACTTTAAGTGAGTTTATGGATATGCCAATAATGTTCCTCAAACTGTGTAACTTTCCCTCTCATACTGGACTCGTGCCACTGTTTCTGAATTCATGTTAAAGGTATTTATAGAATGGCCGTGGAGTGCTGGATATTGGTTACCCTGCTCTTTGTTCTATCTATTCACAATTCATCTGCCTGGGGAATATAATTCTTTAGCAGTCCAGCTGAGTGTCATAGGGTGTATGGATTATGAGAAGCAACCCATTCAGAGGTATTCCTCATCCTGTGTCTTTTTGGTGTCTCTTGGAGTGAACCTGTTTATCTGCCTATTCTCCACCTTTGCTGCACAAGGGCACCAAATTCTCTATCTGTGAAATGAAAAATGTCACTTTCTGTACAAAGTTTCATCCATTTCCTCCCATTCAAAGAGTACTACTGTAGTTTAAAAATATATTTATGTATTGTAGAAAGCAGACTGTATGCTGTGTAATAGTACTTCTGGGAAAATATTTTGCAGTAGGGGAGATGACGCTTCCCAGTTTGCATAGCCTTCACCTCACAGTGTGAATGCTTATGATCTGTTTCCTTAACAGAAAATTGTTTACACTTCATTTTGTCACTGTTCTGCAGGAAGTCAAAAGCCTGCACCTAGAGAATCCTTGTGGACAAATGGAAGAGATATGTACCCCTTTGATCAAAAAATGAACTTGGGCTTTCTTGAGCTACATTTGCCTGAAGTTCTTAGTTGCTTTTGGAAGACAAACCTGGCTTCTCTCTTAACTGTCAAGTGGATTCTACTTATCTTTATACCTCACAGGAAAATGGTGACCCCTGCATGGAATTTTAATTTTGTATTAGAAATTATGATAAACCTTGTTTGGAACTGTTCAGTTTTCTAAGACAGGAAAGTCTTTCTTGCATGTTTTTTTTTTTTTTTTTTTTTTTAAACAAGTTTATTGTTTTAACATATAAGAGAAATATCATAACAATTTTATACAAATAATTAAAAATAGGTATTATTATAATATTCAACAAAACAACTAAAGTATTTACAAAGACATCCACTACAATCAGATCAATTAATTAAACTAAAATACTGTGCTATTGAAATTAGAATTTTTTAACAAATTTTGTAAATTATCCCATACAATAAAATGTGATGTTTTTCTAGTTGTTCTCATTCTAATTGTGCTTATTTCCGTATGACACATTATATTCATAACATTTTTAAATTCATTGAACGAAGGAGGTGTATCTGAAATCCAATTTCTAGTTATTATTTTCCTAGCCACTGCTAGGATAGACCATAACAAGGGAAGCTTAATCTTTTTAACACATTGAGGTACAGGTGTGTTGAATAATATAAGAGACTTAGAAATAATGAAATTATCTGTAAAAAGAGCCTGCAAAAATTTATTAATTGACTTCCAGTATTCTTTCAACTTCATACAGTCATAAAACATATGAGCCCAGTCAGCATTAATTTCTACATTACATCTCTTACATAGATTATCTTTATTATTAATTTTATTCATCATCAAAGGTGTATAAAGAGATCTATGTAAAAATTTCCATGTATAAAGTCTCCAGACAATGGAAGATGTAGTTCTATAAGCAGATTCCAATATATATTGTTTATCTTGTTGAGTTGGTGGGTCCCCATTAATAGAGGTGAAATAATTCCAGTATGAATCTACATTGTAAAAAGTTTCTTGTCTGATAATTTTATGTATATATGAAAGTTTACCTTTATCAGAAACTTTATGCTGTAAATTTATTATCAAGTAATCAATCAGTTTTGGAATAGATTCTTTAGCTGTTATAGACATTAGATCTATTCTATCAATGAGATGTTGTCTAAAGATCTGAACCTCTAACCAGCAAGTTTCTCTTAGATCAAATTCTTGTTTTAAGAAATCTAGATTTTTAACTTTATTATCAGATATCAGCTGATACCAGTACTTTAGATTATTATCTATAGCTAAATGAGCTCCTTCAGAAGTAGATGACATAAGCATACCCTGAGTATAAATTATAGGGAATACAATAAAATTCCATTCCCTATACTTAGGGTGCATGAATATAAAGTTACGATAACTAATAATAATATTTAATGGGTAACAGACCATATGTTTAGGTGTAATAGGTGAAGTACAAAATTCCTTTAGCAACCACAACATGGAGTTATTTATAATCATATTTTTATGTGTTAAGGAGATTTTCATGAAGTGCATACTAATTAGCTCCCAATAATCTTTCCATTTTGACATATGACCGATCTATTAATAAAGTAATAACTTTTATAATAGAAGAGATAATATATAAATTAAAGTCTGGAAAAGAAATACCCCTTGAGACCAGCTATTAGTATGTTTCTTTAATGCAATCCTAGGTCTATTAGGTGCCCATAAGAAATTTAACATTAGTGTATTCAGTTTCTTGATAGTTATTTTTGTAGGTGAAAGTATTATTGATTGTATTAAGTATAAAATCTTGGGGATATTATCATTTTAATAATTGTAAGTCTCTCCTCCATAGTAAAAAACATATTATTCCAGGCTCCAAGACGCTTTTGTATATTAGGAAAACAGGTATTATAGTTATTATATATAATAGATTTAATATCTTTAGATAGTATTATACCTAAATAAGTTATCTGACCTGAGTTGGGTACATATTTAGTAAAATCACTAATGAGAGTATTTTTCGTGTATATATAGGTAGTATTTTAGTTTTTCTTCATTGAATATTAAACCAGAAATACTTTTAAAATTCATCATTTTATCAAATAAAGACTGCATAGAAGAATTAGATCCTGCTGATGTAATTAGAACATCATCTGCAAAAGTTGAATTTTTGATGTTGTATTTTCTTCTATTTCAAAACCCTCTATGTCAGTACTGTTTCTAATCAAATTAGCCCAAGGCTCCATTACTAAAGTGAATAATAGTGGAGAAAGTGGACATCCTTGCTTTGTACCTTTAAGAATGGGTATTTTTGTGAAACATATGTTCCTACCTTAATATAAGCCAGCGTTCCTTTGTATAAATGCTCAATTAAATTTACAAATGCATCAGAGAAATTTGTGCACTTCAGTAAGGTAAACAGATAGTCCCAACTTACTGAATCAAATGCTGAACCTATATCAAGACTAATAAGTGTTAAATCTTTATTTTTCCTATTTGCAAAATCAATTAATGTTAAAGTTCTTCTTATATTATCAAAAGTATTTCTATTTACAATGAAGCCCGTCTGATCTATGTCTATAATGCGGGATAATTGTCTTCAATCTATCAGCAAAAATACTCATAAACATTTTATAATCAACATTAAGTAATGAGATGGGTCGATATGAAGAACATCTAGTTGGATCTTTATTAGGTTTTAAAATTGGTGAAATAAATGTATATTGCCAAGATGGGGGTTATTAACTCAGTTTGGGCCAGAATAAAAACCTTATGTATTAATGAATATGTAGTTTTAGAAAGGATTTTATATATCTCTGGTATAATACCATCATTACCCTGTGCTTTGTTTGATTTAAGCTTATTTATTTGTGTAATAACTTCTGTATATGAAATACTCTTGTCCAATAGTTTAATCTGTTGTTTATTAAGCTTTTTATTCATGTTTGTGGTTATAAACTCCTTTATTTTATCTTTAGGTTCCATGTTAATGTTGTTATGGTTAATCTTGTGAAAGTGATTTCTAAATTCATCCAGTATTTCTGGTATACTAGAAACATTCTTCTTTTCCTTAGAGAAAAGATTTCTTTGATATGGTTTTGTTTATTCAATCTTTTTGTTTTATTTTTAAGTCTATGTAAGTATTTGGGGCTTATTGAATAAGACAAAACTTGTATTTCTCTAAAGTTATTTTAACTTTATGAGTTAAAATTTCTTTGTATTTCTCATTTAGTTTGTTTATTTCTTCAATAACTTTCTTGTCCATAATATTTTCTTTATTATTATGTTTATAAGAGTCTAGTTTACTTTGAATATCTAACAATTCCTTATCCCAAGATTTCCTTTTGTTATTATACCATCTGATACTTTGTCCATATAGATATGATTTTAAGGCATCCCAAACATAGACAATGGAGACTTCAGGAGTATTATTTATGTCTAGAAAATGTTGTACTTCTGAAAGTATATATTCTTTATAGTCTTTTAGCTGAGTTAAGTATGCTGGTATCCTTTTGATCTGAACATTATGAGTATTTTTATCATGAATTCAAAAACAATTGAGTTATGATCAGATATAGGACATGAAATGATTTTGGAATTAATTAAATCTGTTACCATCTGGTTAGAAATAAAGACCCTATCTATTTTTGAATAAGTTTTGTATCTGTTAGAAAAAAGGTGTATGGTAATGATTTTGACTCTATCTGATTATTAATATCATTCAAATGATAAGAATTAGCAAAATCATTTAAATGTTTTGCATTAGATGTAATTCTTCTTTTCTTTATAGTGGTAGTATCACTTTCATGTAGTATACAATTAAAATCACCAGCTAAAATAATATCCCCTATAGAGAATGATATGATCTTATCAATATGATGTTTCACTGTATTAATACCAATTCCAGGTATCTAGTATACATTAATTAAAGTGTAAGTCTTCCCATTAATTTGTATTGTAACCATACAAAACATTCCTTTGTCATCCTGATAAGACTTAATGGTTTTAGGAATGGGCATACTTTTATTCCATAAAATAGCCACTCCTCTTTTTTTCTGAGTGTGCTCTGAACTAACCAATACTGCATACTTATTAGTGGCTAGTTTATCAATATCTTGTTTCAAGAGATGGGTTTCTTGCAGGAAGACTAGATTGGCCTTGTGTAGATTAATGTATCTTATTAGGCTTGCCCTTTTACACAGATTATTCAATCCATTAATGTTTAAAGAAATTCCTTTTAAAGATGTCATTTGGCATTTTTAAAACTCAAGAATCTTATGATCGAAATAACAAATAACAAGATAAATAATGTTACATCTCCTCTTTTAGGTGTACCTTTAAATATAGCTGTATTTATTAAATCTCTTATGGGATTTTGTATAGGATTCAATTTTGTTTGTAGTGACAATGAGTGTACAAAATATATTGTGGATGTCAAAACTATATACATATAACAATGAACAAGTGAAAATAATGTAAGGATTAAACCTTGCATCCCGCCTGGAGTTGAAAACTCCAACTTAGAGCAGTATTTACTACTCAAGTTAACCCCTACCCTAAGCAGCAGTACCTCAGCTACCACCTTATCAATTTAATACTAGTTATATTTAACTGAGGTTAACAGTTTTCAATTCAATTATCTATCAAGACAAAACTACACATTTGGTAAAACAGCATCATATAAACTAAAATAAACTTTTTTTTTTTTTTTTTTTTTAAAAACTGTTCATACTATTATATAGATCTATGTAATATATAACACTTGAATTCTAATAGCATTCAAATAATCTTAATGTTAGAAATCAAGAGGAGAGAAAATTATGTTCTAACATTCATTTAAATCAAAAACTTTGGCTAATATGATTCAGACATTACATGCATTAAGATGCATCTATTTTCTGTCATGTGAATTCTATCAACAGCTTCCAAAAAATCTTGAATTGTTTGTATATGAGCATTTACTTAAACTCATTATTGTCAATAGAGTAAAATATTGTATTCATAAAAATTATTATAAATCATATTGCATAGTTATGCAGATTCTCAGAAACACCTGTTATTACCTAAAAAAGCCATCACACACATAAACACAGACACACACACATACATATACACACACACATATGCACACACTCACACACACACACACACACATACATATACACATACACATATATACATAGATACACACACACACACACACACATATATATATATATATATATATATATATATATATATATATATCTGATCTCACTGAGTTGTGTGTTAGTAGAGCACTATCCTACTTGCTGTCCCTAGAATAAATCTGTCTGCTTTATACAAAATAATGCACAGCAAACACATATTGGTAACCAGATTTTACAATCATGCTAACCTACTGCTTTAAAATATATCACATGACATTTCTTCCAGAATAGAGTTATAAGATTATTTATGTTTGTCAATCAGATGAATTAAATGAGTTATAGTAAAGTATATGTTTGGAACACAAATTTTTAACACAGATTATTATGCTGCTGTTAAGTAGATTTTCAAAAACATTTAAATAAATGTTTCATTTTTTATGCCTTCTAAAATAAGACATTTACTTACTACAAGAAACTACATCATTTAAACTCATTATAACTGACATATTTTATGAACAGAGTATTTTTCCTGAATCTGTGGTGTGTCAGTGTGATAACCTTGTCAATGTTTATACTAACTGCTTTCAGTTTCTCTGTGAGAATTCTGTGATTTGAAGATTCTGAGGTAACTCAAGGACATTGTGCATAAGACAGCCCACATCCCAGATTGTCTCTCTTAACATTTTGGCGGAAACTTATTAAAACTAGTGACAAACATTCATTTAGCAGTGTAAATGCATCTAAACATGACAGAACCTCCACAATGTATTCCACAGATCATCACAGCCTCTATGCAAGTGAAATTAAACTCAAAATTACCAACAAGCAATAAAACTCAGCATTCTTCTCCCAACTCAATTTTCATACAAATCCTATTATTCACTGTGCCCACACAGTCTAAAGCATTTCTATATATTAATAAAGAAAAGAACAGGGAGTAGAAAATAAAAGGGAGTGAGGCAGAAATAAAAAATGTAAGAGAAAGCTGTAAGAAGTATATACAATGGAATGTTACTTACTGTTTATATTAATAGAGTTAAAAATAAACATATTATTTACTCTTATTTAGTTCTGATTATTATTAGTTAAAGCATGACAGATTATTTACAAACAAGCATAAGCAGTATAATCAAGAAAGTATAATTAGAAATAGCATTTGAAGAAGTTATAAACTTTTACAAGAAATAAATATGTTATTATTCTATTAATGATATTTTCATTACTGTTCTCTCCTGCCCTCCCCCACCCTTTACCCACTACATAATCTAAATAGAATGTCATTGTTTAAACAAAGAAAATAATAAAAGAAGAAGGAAAAAAAAGGTAAAGATAAGAAAAGTATCAAATTACTAACCTTACTTTTTCAGAAAGAAAAACAAATCGAGTCACAGCTTGCCATTAAATCCTCAGGCATTTTGACTGGTTATGAAACAAAACATTTCTTTGCACATAGAGAATAACTTTGATTAAATCTTTTCCAAAATATTTGTGGCTTTCTGGAAATGCAGGAACTATATTCAAAAAGATTAATAATGAACTAAAATGATGAGAGAGAAAAAAAACATATAACAAATCATTTGTTTTTTAGTCTCTTCTTCTCTGAAGTCTTCCAGGAAGCTTCAGTTGCCAATCTCTTTAATGAAGAACTAGCCCATTCCATTTCTTCTATTTTATCCAAAATCCTTTTTTCTTTGACAAACAGTAAAGCAGAGTCTAAATCATCGAAGACCTTAGGACCATCAGGAAGGAAGATTTTAAGCTTGGCAGGAAACAGAAGGTATGTTTTAAACTGTGCTTTTTTAAGCTCCCTTATTAGTGGCAGAAAATTACCATGGAAGAATAGTCATTGTCAAAACGCACAGTTGTCTCATTAAACTTAACAGGAGCTTTAGCCAAAGCAGATTTAAGAACCATCTCTTTATCAAAAGATGATAGAAATCTAACTATAACTGATCTAGGATAGTTTTTGTTAGAGTTAGTATTAGCTATAGATCTATGTGCTCTTTCGATACCAAAAGAGAATGCTTCTGGTAAATCTAAAGTTTTAGGGAGCCATGTTGTTAAAAAAGAAGTAATATTGTTACCTTCAATATTTTCTGGCAGTCCAAAATCCTAATGTTATTGTGCCTAGATCTATTTTCCAGGTCATCCAGCTTTGTTTGTAAATGTGTATTTTGTTTCAGCAGAAACTCAATGTTGATTTCCTGTTCTTGTATTTTATTTTCCATGTCATTCACAGCTTCTTCTATGCCTGTCATCTGGATCTTCTGTTGTTGCAGGTCCATATGTAACAAGTCTATTTGTTTTGTAGTTTTTCTATGAAAGTGTCTATTTTAGTATCCATTTTATCCATCTTAGCAGTAAGTTGCTGGACTATAATTATCAGAGACTGAAGTTCTTTCTTGATGCTGGAGTCTTGAGAATTTGTCTTACTGGAACTCATTTCAGACTGATAAACTGACAGGAAAATTTCCAAAGTAATTTCTGACAGGAATATTATTAAGATTTCCTTTCTTTTTTAGATATAGTTCAAGAACTATATAAAACAAACATATTTAGAAAGAAAATTACTTCAAGAATTAATTTTTTAAGTAATTAATTCCTGTCAATGTAATGAAATTGGTGGAGCTGAAGAAATCTGCTGCTATCCTGTGTTCATCCTTGGCCACCAGCTTTCTTGCATGTTTTGATGCATCCTTCATCCTAAATTATCTTTCCTAAAAGTAGAGCAACATATTCCGTTGTACTCAACATCAAATCTGAATTTGAATAGAATTGCTGTCTACTGCAATTCATTACTCTCTAACTGCATTTTGTTACTGTTTAACTGTATTTCTTCATAATGTAAGTTCTGTTCTTTTTGACTGTAAGTGGTTAATCTGTGCTTCCTTGTGAGTTTTTAACTGTGTTCTTAACCTTAAATTGAGTAACATAGTCTTGGCACAAGTTTGCAGCATCCAAAGTTTCACATTTTTTAACCCATTTTGAGGTATTCCAGCTACAAATTTTCCCTTAGTAGCACTTGTGTGATCATCTTAATATTTGAGCTTTGGCCAGCTAACATCTACCTGAAATCAACCAGACGTATAAGTGAATTTAAGTACACTTTTATCTGCACTTTTTCATATAGTACTGTATTTAATTTATTTATTTATTTGTGTTTTTCACTCAATATTAACTCAACTGAAGTTGTGACTGTCCCTCTACAGTTAGTTCCCCACCCAACCTCCTTGTTCTTGTTTTGGTGTTAATGTTGATGGCTTTAAAATTGTCCGCCCCTTTTGTAGATTTGTATTTGGATACTCCTCCTGGGCCCATCTCATTTGTTCACTCAACTGAGTGCAGTGAGATCATATTCTGATGTCAGGCACTCCTACTATGTACAAAGGAAAAATTTCAGAAGGACAACCCTACAAGCCTCTTAATCCTGCTCTGTTCCCTCCCTCAAAAAAAAAAAAAAAAAAATATATATATATATATATATATATATATATATATATATATATATATATAAAATTCAGCTGCTCTTACTGTAACTTAGTTGCTCTTCTGAATGCTATCTGTTCAGTCGCTCTTAATCTGCATTTATTACTGCTTATTAGTAGCCTTCTAATTTACTGCCTTCTGCCCTTGTTTTTTAGTCATTTGTTAATTTAATTGCATTTATTTGAATTGTATTTGCCGTAGTGTTGCTACACACTTGGGTGTGCTGGCCTGCACTGCAATTTGAATTGTATTTACTGCTGTTTTAGCTGCTTTTCTGTAAAAAAAAAAAAATTCTAAGCTTGTTTTTCCTGCCTTTCCTGTAATTAGTCAAGTCCAGATACAGACTTGCTGTATCCAGGACTGTTGGTAAGCTTCTGAGCCCCCCAAGCTTTTTTGTGTTGGAAGGAAGCCTTCTAGCTTATCACTGGGAGTGGTAAACACTAGGTAGCCTATCTACCATGGGAGGAGTGGGTTTTGGCCTTGAAATTGTAGTTCATTGGCCATTTGGGCAGTTTTTCCATCTCTTTCTACTTTCTGGTTAAAAACCCGTTTTGCGTTTGGTCCCCGCCTTTCCTGTAACTAGTGTAGTCCAGGTACAGATTTGCTGTATCCAGGACTGTTGGTAAGCTTCTGAGCCCCCAATGCCCTTCTGTGTTGGAGAGAAGCCTTCTAGCTTATCAATGGGAGTGGTAAGCAATAGGTAATCTATCTACCACAGGAGGAGTGGTTGCTGGCCCAGAAATTATAGTTTATTGGCCATTTGGGAAGCCTTTCCATCTCTTTCAACCTTCTGATTTAAAAGCCTGTGTTTGCACTTGTTTCCTGCCTTTCCTGTTACTAGCCTAGTCCAGGAACAGATTTGCTGTTTCCAGGACTCTTTGTAAGCTTCTGAGCCCCCAAGCCTTTCCGTGTCAGAGGGAAGCCTTCTAGCTTATCAGTGCAAGTGGTAAGCATCAGGTAGCCTATCTACCACAAGAGGAGCGGGCCCTGGCCCAGAAATTGTAGCTATTGGCTGTTTGAGCAGTTTTTTTCCATGTCTTTCAACTTTCTGGTTTGAAAGCTGCACTTGTGCCTGTTTCCCGCCTTTCCTATAACTAACCTAGTCCGGTTACAGAGTTGCTGTATCCAGGATTGTTAGTAAGCTTCTGAGCCCCCCCAAGCCTTTCTGTGTTGGAGGGAAGCCTTCTAGCTTATCAGTGGGAGTGGTAAGCACTAGGTAGCCTATCCTCCATGGGAAGAATGAGTTTTGGCCCAGAAATTGTAGTTTATTTGGCCATTTGGGCAGTTTTCCATCTCTTTCAACTTGCTGGCTTAAAAGCCTACATTTGTACTTGTTCCCTGCCTTTTCTGTAACTAGTCTAGTCCAGGTACAGGTTTTTTGTATCCAGGACTCTTTGTAAGCTTCTGAGCCCCGCAAGCCTTTCTGTGTTGGAGGGAAGCCTTCTAGCTTATCAGTGGGAGTGGTAAGCATTAGGTAGCCTATCTACCACAAGAGGAGTGGTTCCTGGCCCAGACATTGTAGCTATTGGCCGTTTGGGCAGTTTTTTTTTCCATCTTTTTCAACGTTCTGGTTTAAAAGCCGCACTTGCACTTGTTTCCCACCTTTCTTGTAACTAGCCTAGTCCAGATACAGAGTTGCTGTATCCAGGACTGTTGGTAAGCTTCTGAGCCCCGCAAGCCTTTCTGTGTTGGAGGAAAGCCTTTTAGCTTATCAGTGGGAGTGGTAAGCACTAAGTAACCTGTCTACCATGAAAGGAGAGGTTCTTAGCCCAGAAATTGTAGTTTATTGACCATTTGGACAGTTTGTCCGTCTCTTTCAACTTTCTGGTTTAAAAGACCACATCTGCACTTATTTCCCATCTTTCCTGTAACTAACCAACTGGGTAGCACTAGAAAGCCTTAAACTGTTACAAGCCTTCCAGCTTAGAAGAGAGACTTTGGAGTGAATAAGTATTAGTTTTCTGTACTTTCTTGCTGTACTTAGCTGTTTTCCGCCTAAACGCAGATTTTCCAGCGTTTATTGTGATTTAAAAGTTTGTGTTTTTCACATATTGTACTTATTTGACTCCCTGAACTTTTAAAAAGTTGTTTTTGTTTAAATAATTTGTTTAACTGTTGTAGGCTACACACTAAAGTGCGATAGCCTTTTCTGATCGTTTGTAGTCATTTAAAGCTGTTTTAAGTGTATTTTTTACTAGTTTTTGCCTTATCTTTTCAAAAAAACAAACAAAAATTCCTTGTTTCCTGCCTTTCTAAGCTAGTATAGTCCAGTTTTCAGGCTAGTGCTGAATTCAGGGCTGTGATACTAGTTTCTGAGTTGCCCATACCTTACTTGGATAGAAGGAAGTTTCTCTGTTCACCTGTGAGAGAGGGGAGCTTTGAGCAACCTATCTGTCCCTGGAGGAGTGGTTCCAGCCTGGAAGTTAGTAGTTTATTGGCCATTTTGGGCTAATTTTTATCTCTTTCATTTCCCTACTATAAAAACCGCGTTTGCATGGTTTTGCGCACCGGGCAGCGCCGGTTAGCTACGGTTAAATTTTTCCCAGCTCCACTAAGTCTCCTCTTCAGTTTTTCCCTTGAAACTAGTCTAACTCTCAACCTAAGCACTCAAAAAAGCATCCTACAGCCCAGCACTTGCTCAGACCTAATAGCAAGCACTAATATATCCTGACACTGATTGCCCAGCAGGGCAAGGCTCTTTATTCACCCCTCACTAACCAAGTGACTAAGCAGCTCACCCTACTATTCAGGCATGACCAAAGGGCAATTTCAGGTGTACTCTCCAGTCCAGCTGGTGAATCTGGGTATCCTGAAGTAATGTTACAACTGCCTCATGCACACAGACAACCCTCTCCTCCTACCACAAAACACTAACATATGCGAGAGATGCAATTATACAGACAAACTGGAAGCTAAGCTGTCTCCACCCAAGACTGGAACAGACAGTCAAGAGAAGAAGGTTAACACTTGCACCACACCTCCAGCCACAAAGAGAGCTACTAAAACAGCACTGGCAAAAAATACACAAAATCATACTCAGAGGCTCTAAATAAAAACTTACAAAAGCATCAGAGACCTCCAAAGCAGACACACAAACAACCTGCACCTCCCATCACAAACCAGACAACACATAAAACACAAAATCAGTGTGCCGCACAATCACAGCCCTTCAGACGAAATAACATACCTAACACACTAGTAATAGGTGACTCTATAGTCAGGCACACTGACTTCCCACTCACTAGGCTGGACAAGCAGAAGGTTACTGTTAGCTGCCTGTCGGGAGCCAGAATCCGCCACATAATATAAGCACTCGGGTCACTCCAGAACAAGTATAAATATGACTCTGTCATTGTTCATGTTGGTGTGAATGACCTGAGACGTACCTCACTGGACTGCATGAAAAGAGACATGGAAGAGCACTCTGATCATGTAGCCCAGGCTGGTATGACCCTGACCCTGAGTAGCATCCTGCCCTCATCAAGAATGATACCTCAGTATAAAGAAAAAATGATCAGTTTCAACCATTGGCTAAGCTTCTGGTGTCATTCAAAGGGGATCCAGTGTCTGTCAACCTGGGACGATATGCTCGACAAGCCATGTTAGTTCGCAAGAGATGGCTTGCACCTGTCACCCCTAGGCTTTTGAATACTGGCCAAGGCTCTTGCTGCCCCCATAGTGCCTTTTTTAGGCAAGGTTCAAAAGTCAAACCCACCACCGTAAACTGCACAATTAACAAAAAACTGCGGGTTATGCTACTCAACACCAGGAGTTTAAATCTCAAAATGTACATGCTCGAAGCACTCCTTAGTATGGAGAACGTCGACATCTGTGCAGTAACTGAAACCTGGTTCAAGGCTCCAGAGAGCACCCCAGCATTACTGGGCTACAACTCATACCACACGTTTCAGCCACAGAACACAGACAGAAACACAAAAGGAGGGGGTGTATCCATATTCATCAAGGATATTTACACCTCCAGGTTAGTGGCACAGCATGATACCTCTGAGATCATCCACGTGCAACTAATATTGGGCAAATCTGCAATGCAAATTGTGGCCTGCTACAGATAACCCGCCATGTCCCAGGACCACCACTCCACCTTTCTGTAGACACTGGAAAACATGAAGGTCCTACCGAACACCCTGATATTGGGTGATTTTAATTACCCTACCATTCACTGGGGAACCTATTCAAGTGCAAACTCCCATGCCCAGCGCTTCTTGGAATTCATCAACTCAAATGCCCTGGAAAACATATTGGACATGGTCATCACCAACATGGGCGACAGGTGTTCCACACCGGAGGTCAACCCATCACTGGTTAGATAAGACTATAAACTAATCACTCTGGATGTGCACACCCCACCACCACCCCCAACCAAGGAAACCGCAGTAAAAAACTTTTCTAAAGCAAACTTCACCTTACTTAAGACAGAGGTGATAAGTTTCACAGCCCCCACGCTAAAGGATAACGCTGCCCAAGATGCAGAAACCTTTACAAATGCACTTTTTGAGCAGCTACAAGGATGCATGAATCGTACCATCCCTAGCAAAACCAAGACTCACTCCTCTAAGAGAAGGAAACCAGTTTGGTGGACCCCTGCCATAAACAGGTTATACAATAGAAGGAGGAAACTAGTTCAGAAAAAAAGCAAATCCCAAGAAAGAAAGACATCCCTGATCAGTATCAGTAAGAAACTAAGGTCCCTCATGAAATCATCCAAGGATAACTTTGAAAGAAAAATAGCCAAGGATTCAAAAGATAACCACAAAGCCTTCTTTAGCTATGTTAAGTATCTAAGAGGCAACTCGCAGATATGCACTGAACTAGTGCAAAATAACACAAAATATACTGAACGTACTGATATTGCCAACGTCCTGGCAGACAGATTCAGTGCAAACTTCACCCCCCTCTCACCTCAAAAAGGGCCCACAACAATACCGGAAAAGTGTAGTGTCCCAAAAATCACAGACGCACAGGTGAAAACAGCCCTTTCAAAAGCCAAAAACACAGCATCAATGGGACCAGATGGTGTCCCAGGCTGCATCTTGCATGAACTACAGAACAAACTAACCCCCCACCTAAACATGCTGTTCCACCTCAGCCTCTCCACAGGCTACATGCCCATAAAATGGTGCACAGCAACGGTTATTCCTCTCCACAAAGGAGGGGCTACAACTGACCCTGGTAACTATCCCCCCATAAGCCTGACTAGCCTGGTCTGCAAGGCTATGGAGCGCATCATCATAGAACTCATTAACAAAGACATTGGGAACCTCCAAACACTCGACCCAACCCAGTTCGGCTTTGTTAAGGGCAGATCATGCCTACTAAGCCTGGTTTACTTCTTCGAGACAGTCACCAAGGCCATAGATGAGGGAAAGGTGGTTCACACAGCCTACCTTGACCTCACCAAGGCTTTTGACACATTACAGAAAAACTCACCAGCCTGAACATAAACCCCCCTACGTCACGAGATGGGTTGCCAACTGGCTTACAGACAGAACACACACGGTAAGAATAGCAGGCTCCAGGTCCGACTCTAAACCAGTCACAAGTGGTGTACCGCAAGGCTCGGTCCTGGGACCCCTACTGTTCAGCATATACTTCTCAGACGTACAGGCAAACACAGGAGGACTATGGCTAACCAAGTTCGCTGATGACTGCAAACTAGGAGCCATAATTGACTCTCCAGCTGACATAGACATCCTCCAAAAGGGCATTACTGAGACGGACACCTGGTGTAAAAGCCATGGCCTCAAGCTAAATGCCAAAAAATTCATAGTCATCCCGTTTGGGAAAAACAAAACTCCCACGAATTACCACATAGGTGGCAGCCCCCGTAATACAGAAGAGGTAATAAGAGATCTGGGGACCCAGGTAGATGGTAATCATATTGCCAAAGTAGTTAGGAAATCCTTCTATGTGGCCCATCTAATTACTAAAGGGTTCGCATCTAGAAATAAAGAGGTTATAGTGACCCTCTACTCGTCACTCATTAGACCCATCATAGAGTACAATGCCCCATTTGGGATGTACCTCACAAGACACTTCCAACAGCTGGAAAGACCACAAAAGTACCTCACCAAGTGGATTACTGGCCTCAAACATATGTCCTATGCAGCCTGACTGAAAAAAGTCCGGCTGTACTCAGTGGCATATCGCTTACTCAGAGGTGAACTCTGCCTGACTTACAAAGCCATGTCCAACTCAGAATTGATGGACATGCTCCACCTAAAGAAATCCAAGTCACTGCGAGCCATGTGTTCTAGTGAGCTAAACCTCGCCACAACAATAAATAGAACATGCTGGAGGGATAGATTCCTGTCACAGAGACTCCCCATGTTTTGGAACAAAATTCCAAACTACATCAGGCAGAGCCCCTCACTAACACTCTTCAAGAAAAACCTTGACGAGTGGATGGGCAACAGAAAATACACCCCTGGGATCACTTCATTGGCTCTGCTTGACAGAGGATCAGTTAATTAATCAATGTGGCAGCGAAAGCCGACACACTATGGCTAGGCTTATAAATACCCTTAGGCAGATAGCCTAGTACGTACCTATGAACCTAGTAGTACTACTCTTAGACCTTCCACCTTTTACCCTCTTAGCTCTCTTTGGCCTCTCTTCCTCAGTTTCTGACAGATATGGATGGACATTTTCCTATGTTTTCTCCTGCCAGTCTGGTTGATATGGGCATCCTGAGACAGTGTAGCAACTGCCTCATGTACATGGACAACCCACTGCTACTACCACCTAAGGACACAATTTGTGAGAGATGCAATTACATCAAGCACCTAGTGTCATTGTTCTCTCTCCCCTACACGCCAGTATATCTGGCATTGAGACAGTTGTCAACACAAACATCACACCTTAAACACCACCCACACCTACACAACACACCCCTGCATATGCGGAGATCCTCAACAAAAACATACCCAAACAAAACAGACCTCAGAGGCAAAAACACACGCAAACTCCAATGCCCACCAAACCACACACCACACCTAATCCACACACCTGTGTCTCACAGCCACTAAGGCCTAAACATAAACCCAACATATTAGTCTAAGAGACTCCATTGTGAGACACACAGATATGCCCCTCACCAGGCTGGATAAGGAGAAAGTCGCATTTAGTTGTTTGTCGGGTGCCAGAATCTGCCATATCATCCATGCACTCAAGTCTCTGAACAGGTACTGTTATGACTCTGTCATAGTCCATGTTGGCATGAATGACTTGAGATGTACCTCCCTGGACTATATGAAGAGAGACATGATCGAGCTCGCTGAATACGTGTCCCAGGCAGGTATGTTCCTAGCCTTAAGCAGCATTCTACTGTCACCCAGAATGATGCCTCAATACAAACAGAAAATGATTGATTTTAACAGTGGTCTTAGCCTGAGATGACATGATTGACACACCATGATGCTTTGCCAGAGATGGCCTGCATCTGTCTCCCTTGGGCTTCAGGCTCTTGGCTCCCCCATAGTGCCTTTTTTAGGGAATGCCATGAGGTCAAAACTACCAACATGAAAATTTCATCAAAACGTAAATTAAAGGTCATGCTACTAAACATTAGGAGTCTAAACATGAAACTGCACTCATTGCAAGCATTCTTAACCCTGGAAGATGCTAATGTTTGTGCAGTCACAGAAACCTGGATCAAAGCTGCGGAGAGCACTCTAGCCATGCCAGGTTACTCATCCTATCATACATTCAGACCCCAAACCGTGGGAAATAAAGTAAAAAGAGGTGGAGTTGCAATATATATAAAAAAAACCTACACACCTCCAGGCTGGCCAAACATTATGGTGCACAGGAAATGCTCCAGGTGCAGTTAACAATTGACAAGACCTCTATTCAAATCATAGCTAGCTATAGGCCTCTAACTTTGACTCAAGATGCCCACTCCACCTATCTGGACCTCCTCCAGTCTATCAAGATTCAACCCTTTACACTGATCCTGGATGACTTTAACTATCCAACCATAGATTGGAAGAAGTACTCATGCCAAAACACAAATGCCTAGAAACTCCTTGATTTCATTAATGCATATACCTTGGACCAGTTGGTCGACATCCCCACAAGATGTGAGCATATCTTGGACTTGGTATTAACCAGCATGAGTAACCACTGCAGCATTCCTACAGTGTCATCATTCCTGATAAGATACAACCGTAAAGTGGTCACTTTTGAAGTCACCATCTCCCCTGACCCCCAGCTAGGGTCAAACAAAAAAACTTCTCCAAAGCTGATTGCAACCTCCTGAGGGAAGGTATAAACAGCTTCACAATCCTCTCCCCCTCCATAGGAACTAACACAAATGTCCAAACCTACACCAAAGTACTATATGAGCATTATAATGATACCACAATATAAGGACAAAATGATTGACTTCGACAATTGACTAAGCTTCTGGTGTCATTCACAGAGGATCCAGTATCTGTCTGCCTGGGACGATATGATCGACAGACCACGATGCTTTGCCAGATATGGTCTGCACCTGTCACCCCTGGGATTCAGGTTACTGGCTAAGGCTCTGGCCACCCCTATAGTGTCTTTTTTAGGTAAAGTTCAAATGACAAAACCACCACCGTAACGGGTACAAGCATGCAAATTCTGATGGTAATGCTACTCAATGCTAGGAGTCTAAACCTGAAAATGCACTCTCTCGAGGCACTCCTAAAAATGGGGAACATTGATATCTGTGCACTAACTGAGACCTGGTTCAAGGCTCCAGAGAGCACCCCTGCAATACCAGGCTACAACTGTTACCACACTTTTTGGCCACCAAACCAGGACCGAAACACTAAAGGTGGAGGAGTGTCCATATTCACCAAGGATGTTCTCACCACCAGACTAGTTGCCCAACACAATGCGTCTGAAATTCTCCAGGTGCAACTAACACTAGGTAAGACTGCAATCCAAATTCTAGCTTGCTACAGATCCCCCACCATACCCTAAGATTCTCACTACACCTTTCTAAACATACTGGAAAATATTAAGATACAACCAAACACCCTAATACTCGGTGATTTCAACTACCCTGCCATTAACTGGGAAAACTACTCGTGTACCAACACCTTTGCCCAACAGTTCTTGGAATTCATAAATTCCAACGTCCTGGATCAACTAATTCATAGTCCCACCAGGTTCTCCAGTATCCTAGACCTGGTCATTACCAACATGGGAAATCAATGCTCCACACCTATGGTCACCCACTCGTTGGTCAGGTCTGGCCATAAGCTAATTACCCTTCACATCCACATCCCCCCCCCACCCCCCCAGTAAGGAAACCTCCATAAAAAAACTTCTCCAAAGCCAACTTCATGCTACTCAAGTCAGAAGTGAAAAACTTCATGACACCCATGCAGACGGGAACTGAAAGTTTGACTGCTGAATCCTACACTATGGCACTGTACGAGCACATCCACTCATGCATGAATCATGCTATCCCAAATAAAACCGAGATGCTCTCCTCCAAAAAAGGAAGCCAATCTGGTGGTCCCCTGCCATAAACAAACTTTACAACAAAAGGAAGAAACTGTTGCAGAAAATAGGAAAATCCCAGGATGCAGAAAACTCCCTTACCAGCCTCAGTAAGAAGCTGATATCCCTCATAAAATCCTCCAAAGCTAGTTACGAAAATAAAATTGCCAAAGATTCCAAAGACAACTACAAGGCATTCTATAACTATGTCAAGAATCTAAATGGCAATGCTCAGATCTGATCTGAGCTACTACAGAATGACATTAAATATACTGTTCCAAAGGATATTGCCAATATCCTGGCAGATTAATTCACTGCCAACTTCACCCCCTAAACGTCCCATCTCAATAATAGAAGATTGCCAAATTCCGGTAATAATGGCCACACAGGTAAAAAACGCAGTCTCCAAAGCTAAGAATACAGCATCTGTGGGACCAGATGACATGAACTGGCACCTCACCTAAGTGTCATGTTTAATCATAGCCTCACCTCAGGCTTCGTGCCCAATGAGTGTCACAGAGCTACAGCTATCCCACTCCACAAGGGGGGATCCACTGCCCCATCAGTCTGATGAGCCTGATCTGCAAGGCCATGGAACGTATTATTATGGAACTTATAAACAAAGACAGTGGCAAGCTTCAACATTGGACCCCAACCAGTTTGGGTTCATGAAGGGCCGATCTTGTCTCCTGAACCTGATTGACTTCTTCAAATCAGTCTCCAGAGCCGTGGATGAGGATAAGGTGGTCCACACAGCCTATCTGGACCTCGCCAAGGCCTTTGACACCATCCCCCACTCTGGAATCATAGATAGACTTACTAAGCTGGGCATTAATCCCTACATCACTTGATGGGTTGCCAACTGGC